>NC_053156.1:22176407-22495556 GCF_016835505.1 Polypterus senegalus | reverse complement strand
TGAATGATGCATGCTGAGTGCAATTAATAAGCCATACAAAAGTGCATGTGTTAAAGTAATTGTACAAATTAGAAAAATATTTTTATCAGGTTCAATTTGTGCGATGACTATTGAAGCTACAAAGGGTCTATATATTAAGGGTTAATATATTAGTTTACTGTTATGTTTATATGTTCAGTTTAAAACAATTCCAATAATAAGTGGTACAAAGCAAACAACTGGCACGCTGAAATATAAACATTTTGGTACTGTATTGTGCTTGTATGATGAAAGAGAGAATCCCGGTATTAATTCAGTTTGAACCCGAAAGATTCAGAAGTGAAGTGAATGAGAATCATAAATCAGAACGAGGTACTTGCATTAAATATGTAATATGCTGATAATCCATTGACATTGACCTGTTTAAAAGCTTAAAGCATGACAACATAGTTAGACTATATAATTGTAATAAGATGATCAGTTAGAGACGCACAAGTGAAGAATTGTGGAAGTCATTTGAAGATAATGATTCAGTTTACACATCAAATAAAGAAGAATTTTATGCCTTGTTCTTAATTCAGTTTGTGAATCAAATGAACACTCATGCAGCTCATTCTCGAATAATGATTTAGTTCAAGAATCAAATGAAAGAATCCTGCATTTTGTTCTCGGGTAATGATTCCATTTACAGATCAAACCAATGAGAAATATGTGCATTATTCTTTGGTATTAGTTCAGTTTATGAATAAAATGAATGAGAATTGTGCATTTTGTTCTTGGGTAATGATTCAGTTTACGAATCGAATGAAATAGAATTGTGCACCTTGTTCTTCGGTAATGATTCAATTTACAAATCAACAGAACAAGAATTTTGTGCCTTGTTCTTGGTCAGTGGTTCACTTTACGGATCAAATGAATGAGAATCATGCACCTTTTTTTCAGGTAATGATTCATTTCAAGAATCAAATGAACAAGAATTGTGTGCCTCATGCTTGGGTAGTGATTCAGTTTACGAATCTATTGAACAAGAATCAAGCTCTTTGCTTTCAGGTAATGATTCTGTTTACAAATGAAATGAATGACAGTCTTGCACCTCATTCTTGGGTAATGATTTAGTTTAGGTAACAAATGAATGAGAATCCTGTGCATTTTGCTCAAATTCAGTCTATGAAAAGGCAGGCAGTGGTGTGGTGGTTAAGGCTTTAGACTTCAAACCCTGAAGTTGTGGGTTCTAATCCCACCACTGACACTATGTGACTTTGACTTTACCTGCCTGTGCTCCAATTGAAAAACAAAAAGAATTGTAACCAATTATGTCTCAAATGTTATAAGTTGCTTTGGATAAAAGTGTTGGCCAAATGAATAAATGTAAATGAATAACATGAACAAGGATCATGTACCTTATTCTTGGATAATGATTGAGTTTGAGAATCAAATGAACAAGAATCACTTGTTCACGGGAAATAATGCACGTTAAGCTCAAACTCCTGAAGCTTTGAGGCTTACTTTCTATTTGTGCCGAAAAAGATTTGAAGCTTTGAAGCCTCAGCCCCAGTATGAACAGCAACATCTGGTGGTTAACTGAGGTCACGGCAATCTCTCAAGAGTGCAGGTGAAGCAGCTCTCACTGTTTCAGTCTCATGTCACCAGTAAAAGGTCAGAAAAGTCGGTATCAATTTTATTCTGCTAAGGTCCTTATCCATTTGTACTACTTAACTTTTGAACGCCGTTTTCCACTGTTAGTTGCCATCTGACACCAAAACTCTCCAAATCTCTCTCTCCTCACAACCCAACATTATTGAATGAAAATGATGCATTTTATATAGGCTACCTGTTCATTTACCGCCAAAGCTGTCAAACCGACGAAACGCTGTCAAACCAATTAAGCGTGCTGTGAAGCACTGATGACGTTCGTAGCTTCAAACGTCACAGGTCACATGACAGTAGTGTTTTGAAACAGGCTCCGACACAGTGATTCAACTCACTATGCTTCCGATTGACTGACCCAAGCTTTGACACTTCGGTATCATTTTCCCATCTCTAGTTAAAGTAAAACTCAAACAAAAAACTTGACAGAAATTAGTATGATATTTTCATAAGGTTTAATTTGTGTTACTTGAACGCGTTCTTTAAATATCTACCTGCGAAACAACCTTGACGATATCACGCAGGTACTACACCAATCCTGTTGTGCCTAATTGACTTTTTTGTCTTGTGAATCAATTTGTGTGACTCCCTGAAATGAGTTGTTGAAAAACAACTAATTCTTCGCTAATCGTTCATCACTCGTTCCATAGCATAAAACTTCGTATTAATTTGAGCATGAAAATATGAGCATGCCAAAAAACAGGAAAATGCGCGCACTTGAAAAAAAAAAAATCTGATTTATCAAACCTGGCGTATGCACCTTACTTTGACATTTACATTTATAAATCACAATTGTCTTGCAACTGTGTATTCATGAATGCGGCTTAATCCAAATCAACCTCATACATATATAGACGTTCATTGGCCAGTAGAACAGCCACCTTCCCGACACATCGAGACACCACCACCTGCTTCCAAGAGCATCTGACCACACTCCACAACTGATATATCTGTGCTAACTGTCCCTGTGTCTCTGGCCACGTAGTAGTGAAACAGGACAAACTTTAAAAATCAATTAAAGAAATAAAAGTAATTCTGGACATTTATTAGTGAGATAGCAGTCCTACTGCCCTAACTTCAGCCATAGTTTAAGGATGTTTTATTGGAATGAAGTGCAAGGTTCTCCTTGAAATGGGCATGTTGAGAAAGACGCAAATGACTGAACGTATTGCAAAACATAACTAATGAATAATGCAAAGGCCACAGCATCAGATGGATACAATTTCATTGGTTCCTCAATGGAGTTGCAAACAGATTCTTCTGCTCTAAAGTACACTTATAATGACTCTGCAGTGTCATGATTGAATTTTACGTTATTATTTAGTACTAGCTGTGTAAGCCCAGGCTCCTAGAAACTATGGAAAGTTTTTTGAATGGGAAAATTCGTAACGATCATCCATTTGTCCACAATAATGCTCAGCTAATCATTTTTAATTTTCTTGAAATATGACTGAAAACATATTTCTCTCACATCGCAAATGGTATTGTTCCGCTATTTTTTTGCCGAGGTGTTTGTGCATTAGCGGCTAAGTGAGTTTCTCTTTTCTCAGGGATTTCGTTTTGCCGATGTGCTTGCCTCCCTTGTGCATCAGCAGCTAAGCGAGTTTCTCTTTCCTCAGGGATTTCGTTTTGCCGATGTGCTTGCCTCCCTTGTGCATTAGCGGCTAAGTGAGTTTCTCTTTTCTCTGGGATTTTGTTTTGTCGATGTTCTCGCCTCCCTTGTGCATTAGCGGCTAAGTAAGTTTCTCTTTCCTCAGAGGTTTCATTTTGCAGATGTGCTCGCCTCCCTTGTCTATCAACCCTCACTCCACCGCCACCTGGACTGGACAGACAGACAAACAGACACACACACTTCCACGTGTAGATGTTTATATACTGTATAAGATACTTTTGTACTTGTGTGAGGGTTACTGAGGTTGAGGATTCTGTTCCTTTTGTTATTTACTTGAAGTATGTAATGATTCAGAGGTTGTGTTTTGTTTCACAACTTCCTGGATGCCATTTTAGGTTCTCAGTTGGCCACCATTTTGTAATCCCAACATTAGGCCGGCTTCCACATGTTTCTAGGAGCATGCTTTCTGAGGTTGCAACCTTTGCTTAATCGACACAACAGGAATAAAAGGATGGCTGGGAAGCCACTTTCTTATCCAATAGGCGGATGCCAAAACTCTCAAAAATGCCTTGTGCAAAACTTTTTGCACATTAATTTTGATTTTGACCTCTTCCTTGTGTTCTTGACCATGAATTTTGTTTGTAGTTTTTGGCTTCGGTTTCTTTTTTTCTCTTGTACACTTTGGTTTTCCACAACATATCTTTGAACAATCATGTTCAAAAGGTTTAGGTGCCAGTGTGCTAACAGAAAACACAGATGATCAGGTTTTACCACTAGTGGGGTGGATTTAAAAATTGCCCCAGAATGGGTCTTTATTACCATGAAAATTCAGCTTCATTATTGGTCACAAAAGAAAAAAGGCCATCAAAAGACTTTCTTGGAATACATGAATTTCCATAAAGCAGGGGAAGCCTGTGTATTATATCAAGAATTGTGGGTCCCTGTACGGTGCAAATTCTTGTATGGTTCTCTTTCCTTTTCCTATTAATCCACGTGCTTTCCACAGCCTAACACTGACTGGCACACTCAGACTCGGATGCAAATTAATCCAGGACTAGCAAATCATGCTTGTGAACATTTCGCAAGAGTAAAAGCATTAATGAACTGATGATGAAGGAGAGAAGAACATCACATGTTACAGTAAGAAAGGAAATTATTTGAGTAAGTAGTGACTTGTGAGAGGACTCAATATTAGAATAGTCACATGTTTGCTATGGGATGTTATTATAGTCCCTTACAACAGCATTAATATTTATAATGCAAAGTGTAACATGAATAGGTTAACAGAACATATTGGATAAGAAGGGAAATGCAGGGCACATGTAAGTCAGTACGTGTGAAATGTGGCCGTCAGGTAATGTATTATTTCCGACGTCTATAATAATTGTCAGGGAACGCAATTTGTTGCATAAACATTATTGTCAGCGAAAATATTCACCTGTGTGTAACCCGAAAGTACCTGTACCTTTAACCTGAGTTTTGATGTAACTCTAGAAAATGTAATGCACAACTGGCCATGGGTAAAAACAGGGCCTGGCAAATAAACTCCAACGTTATTAAACATTTTTCCTTGTGACTTGGTGATAGTCTATCTATCTATCTATCTATCTATCTATCTATCTATCTATCTAGTCATACCATATGCTAAACAAACAGGGAATTGCCTACACCGTAATATAAAGGGAATATCTTGTTTGGAGTTGTCAGTGTTATGGAATCCCTGAAGTTTTTCCGTCGTAATGTTTCTTGTTGTCTGGCAGTTTGCTGCTGCTCTTCAGTAAGGTTGTGTGTGTAATTTGTTTTTCGTATTGCTAGGTGTAAAACTTGCTGCGGCTGATCTTCAGATAATGTCGCTCTGTGGTCTGTCATACATTGTCTTTATTGTTCTAAGGCTTCTTTCCTGTGCTGGTTGGTCTAGCGTGATGTTGATGTTTCTGCTTCTGTGCGTTGGTCTGAGTATGTAGACCGGCGAGAGCATTTCTTTTGGTTGGCGCTAGGCTGTATGGGCCTTTTCATTTTATCAGGAGGCTTACGTTGATGTGAAGGAAAAAGGAGCTGTAAAGAGGTAGTGTCATAACGCAGTTTCGGTCAGTAAAAAAAAAGTATGCACCGAATAAACAGTCAAATACCACAGTCGATAACTGGTCACATTGAAGAATTGAAGACTTGAAGATAAGCCTAAGACCAAAACTCTGCCAGGAACACAAATTCATCACTATTGTTGTGGTGGGATATAGCATTTGTGGCAACCGTTGTTTATATCGAGCACAGATGGACAGACAAGCAAAATAATATAAGGATATGACTAAATGCACTGCGGTGGGTTGGCACCCTGCTCAGGATTGGTTCCTGCCTTGTGCCCTGTGTTGGCTGGGATTGGCTCCAGCAGACCCCCGTGGCCCTGTGTTCGGATTCAGCGGGTTGGAGAATGGATGGATGGACTAAATGCAGATGGTGCATTAGGACTTTTACAAAATTTGTCTTGGTTCAGAAGAGAGTCTCTCTGTAGGAGTTCATACTCACCTGAAACAGCAGAAATGTAGATAAAACTTGTGCCACTGGGTAACTCGGTAGCCTTTTTCTGCCCCAAGGCTAAACGAAAACCACAAGAACCCAATGGCCAATTAGGTTGCTAATTTATAAAGAGGCTTCTTACACAACAGCAGACTCTCTCAGTCATGCAGCACTTGCACCTGTTACCATGAAGGGCATGGTTGGCACTAGAGCACTGTCTTGTAGAGAGTCCTTTACCATGTGTGCTGTTAATGAGATTGGAACCACATACAGTGGTACCTCTGGTCACAACCATAATTCGTTCCAAAACTCTGGACGCGACTCGAACGTAATTTCTCCATAAGATTATATGTAAATACAAGTAATCCGTTCCAGACCATACGGACTGTATGTAAATATATATTTTTTAAGCACAAAAATAGTTAATTATACCATTGAATGCACAGTTTAATAGTAAACTAAATGTACAAACATTGAATAACACTGAGAAAACCTCGAACAACAGAGAAAACTAACATTGTAAGAGTTTGGGCTATACCCTTACAAACTGCTTGCTGTAAACACTTTTTTTATGAGTTTTAAGCACAGGGAAAAAAATGAAATGCCACTTCTCTTGTGAAACTTGTCAAACCATCCTCTACTGGCTTTAAACTCCTCACCTTCGCCACTTGAAGAAGGATTATTTTTCAGCAAATCACCATGAATCTTCCTGGCTTTCTCGCATATGATCGCCTCACTTACGCTATCCCCTGCAAGGTGCTTCTCGTTCAGCAACATTTTTTCCACCTCTTCCAGCACTTGAGGCCTCTGCTTGGTTAACATTGTAACTTCCTTTTGCAACATCAGCTGCTTTGTTAGGCCCTGTATAGGAAAACAAAAGAAAATGGGAAACGGAGAATGGGAAATTATTGGCGAGTACGAACGCACGTAGGGAAACTGGCTGCTAGTGTTTTTGTTCACCATCAGAGTGTGTGGTCGTGAACAGATGCAAAATTTTGGCAAATTTTTTTATCGTAACCCGATTTGTACGTGTTTGGAAATGTTCGTGACCAGAGGTTCTACTGTACAATAACAGGTTGCCATCTTTGTCTCCATCTCTACTGTTTAGTGCCATTTTCATGAACTTCTCCATGCTCAAATCTTATTTCTCTGTCTCCCACTTCACCCCAGAGAGAACATTCTAGTCCTGGACATCTTTTTTGAGGCACTCAACTATGAGACTATCGAGCAGAAGAAGGCCTATGAGGTGGCAGGGCTGTTGGGTAAGTGAGATGAGAAGATTTTGGTCAGTCTAAGGCCACATTTACACTTTCAGGTCTCGATGCCTGAAAACTCCAATCCAATGTCCATGTTGTTCACATTACACAATTTAAGTGTGGCCTGAGAGTTTTCCGACATCTTTGGCTTATATTGAATGTATATGTAAACTCTACATACAGTATATGGCGATACAGGTAAGGTGTAATCATGGATTCATATCATTATTATTTTATTGTGTCACATGATGCACAAAATTAACGACATCAAGTCACATCTTCCATTGGAAATCCGATGGGAGTGTAAACACAATTGGAGTATGAAAAAAAATATATGACATATTGGTTTGGGGTGTTTACATTAAAATCCAGTCTACATCAGATGTGTGCAATAATCAGAATCTGGCCCCTTCTGAGTGGTAGTGTAAACTCAGCGTGACCCTCTTTTTCTATTTGCGGCATGTCTCTTCATTTCTGGTGTCTTTGTATTCCATCTTAAGGAGACATTGGTGGTCAGATGGGCCTCTTCATCGGTGCCAGTATTCTCACCATCCTGGAGCTCTTCGACTATCTGTATGAGGTAAGTGGCCCTGTATATTATGATCCAGAGCACTTTTAGGGAGTGTTTTTTTCTTGGTAGAGTAATATATTAATGTGATGGATTAAAAGCCAGAAGTCTGCATGACCATCATCAGCAAGTCCTTCCATAAGAACCCTAAATACAAAGAGGACTGTTTCATTTATGTTAGGTAGAATGCCCAGAGGGAGCTGGGCATTCTCGTGGCCTCATAACTCCTGCAGATTTTATTTTTTCTCTCCAGCCTTCTAGAGTTTTTTTTTTCTGTACTCCCTGGCCATTGGATTTTACTTTTATTCTATATTAATTAGTGTTGTCTTATTTTAATTCTTACTTTGTCTTTTATTTGTCTTTTGTTCATCATGTAAAAGCACTTTGAGCTAAATTATTTGTATGAAAATGTGCTATATAAATACATGTTGTTGTTGTAATCTACTTTCCCCTATTGTATTATTAATATGTAGCCTTTGTCAGAATGTCTCAAATCTCACAGACTTACCACTGTTTATAACATATTGTACCATATAACTTCTCCCCACCTTCCCTTCTACATGTATAACCTCAGGCAATTAGGTATAGTAAAAGACAAGCAGGAGTTAAGTTACAGTTTAAATAATTTATTATTGATAATATTCATAAATAATAACAATATGCAAAGTACATTTGAATATTAGCAACCATACAACCTGATAAAATGGTGATGTGCAGTTGCAGGCATCACACAAACTTTTATTTGCTTAGCTTTCTTCAGAACAGGCCGCATGCCTGTCTCAGTATGGCTGCCGAGCTGTGCTCTTCATTGTGTTGTCCTTTTCAGTTCATGGTGTGAGATGGTCTTTCATCACTTTGGTAAGATAGAGAGAGTGAGGTAAAGTAAGCAAATTTATAGGTTTAATGCCCAACCCCTACAGCCAGTAGGGTGTTGTGGTACTTAAAGGTTTTTGATACAAGCCAATTCCAAACAGCCATACTTCAGACCAATGGGAGGACAGAATACCTTCACACCTGCCCTTCCAAACCAGGTGTTAAGGTGAAGCTTGGCAGTTAGGCAGTCTGGCTTGCCTGTGGGGGTTGACTGAGAGTCCTGCAGAGAATCACTGGCCAAACTAGTTTGACGCACATCCCCCAACCCTATTGTACAATTCACTTTCCTGATTTAGTCCTGGTGGGTGGAGTAAACATGAATGCTTCTCACTAATGTAACACTAATATTACATTGCTTTGCCTATGTTACAAATAAACACTTACAAAATATTTATCAACTTGTATGCAAAATTTCACATCACAACAGGGAGACTTGATGAAATGGCGCAGTCACTCCTTGAAGTTTAAGATCCATCATGGTGACTGACTAGCTGTAACTGAGCCAACTAATTAGCCAAATAAGCTGACCTGCATCCCGCTCCTCCTCAGCGCTTGCAGGGTGTCATTCTTCACATTTTTTTTTCCTCTGCTGCTGCTCACTTGGTGATCACTGGTTTATTTATTTTGCCCTCTTTTGCATTTGCCACGTCTCATCTCTCAAATCTTTTCTTCCCTGTAGGTAATAAAGCATAAAATCTACAGAACCTTGAAGTGTCAGAAGCCACATCACAAGAACAACAACGACAAAGGCGTGGTGCTGAGCCTAGACGATGTGCGACGCCACGTAAGTATTCAGTGCCTTGTGCTAGCATGGAGAAAGTCTGCTGGGAGAGTGCCAGCGAGGTAGTGGGTTGTGATGATCTGGGAGTGCGGTGGTCCAGGGTCCTAATTCAGTCTCTATAAAAGAGAGACCGCAGATAATGATGACTGATTAGAGATTTGAGCAGATCACGAGGAATGAGTGGGCTGACCAGACTGCAGTGGGCATTATCAGGGAGGAAGATGGTCATGGGTCCTAATTCAGTCTAAAATGGAGAGGAAGGGCAGATAAATACTGCTGGTTAAGAATTATGAGCAGATCCTTAGAAGTGAGTGAGTAAGTAAGTAAGAGAATCAATACTGCTTTGTCTGTGCCCAGGGAGTGAGGTGGTCTGGGGTCCTAATGTAGTCTTAATGCAGGGGCAGATAGGGAATGCTAGATTGGATATACTGTATGAGCAAATCACGAGAAGTGTGTGAGCTGCTTGATAACTGCAGTGGGTATGATCTGGAAGTGAGGTGGTCCGAGGTCCAAATCCAGTCTGTAATAAAAAGACAGAGCAGATACTGTAAATAATATGGGATAACAGATGTCAACTAATCAATACCACAGTAGGCGTGCTCTGTTAGAGAAGAGTTCTCGAGGTCCTAAAGCTAGTCCTGAATAAACAGAGAGCAAATAAATGATAATGGACAGGAGCCATCAGCATATGAGGAGTGAGCATGCTAATGAGACTGCAGCGGATATGATCTGGGAGTGAAGTGATCTGGGGGCCAAAACCGACACTAATAAAGAGAGATAGAGAGAGAGCGAGCAGATAAGGAATTCTAGATCAGCAATTCGAGCAAATTTCTAGGATTGATGGAGTTGATTGATATTGCAGTGGGTGTCATTCGGGAGTGAGATGGTCAGGGGTTAAACCTGGACTGTAATAAAGACAGCTGATAAATAAAATGTTGCTAAAGAGATATAAGCAAATCAAATTATGTTTACTGTCACGTATCCACAGCACAGTGAAATTTGTATTCAGATGACTTCTCGGAAACATTAACAAAGACACATTACAAGAAATCAATAAATAGTATGCTAAGTATGCAACATATACAGTTATGTACAATATAAACTATGTATTTGCAAGTAATATATGCACACACACGCTGTTTGTTTTGTTACACTATCTACATTCATATGGTTGACTGTTTAGTAACCTTATAACTTGTGAATAGTGGGTATTGAGAACAGGGGCTGTGCAGGATGGCTGAGCGCTTTACTAAGCCAGTTTGCCTTTCTAAGTCAGTGAATGTTGTGTATGTCCTCAGCAGAAGGCAGCTGGGTGCCGCTGATGCTTTGTGCCATTTTCACAAACCTCTGCAGTGCTTTAATATCTTGAGTTGATCAGATGCCATACCAGGATGTGCTGAGACCAGTGTGGATGGACTCCACTGTGCACCTGTAGACAGAGATGTGCGGTCAGGGGAGGCTGTCATCATGAACAGTAAAAAACAACTAATAATGATAAAATAAAATTGTCCACCAGTCTGTGCTATAAGTTTGTTTTTTGTATGATTCCAATAATTTTGATAATTTTTATAGTTAAAATAGCTGAATACAGGGGAGAAACGTGAGGTGAGGCAACAACGAGACAAGCCTCACCTTGGACTGCACTCTCACAAACACACTGCGGGGTTGATGCATGCAATTGGTGCGTGTCTGTTGTTGTATCTCACCAATATAATGTTTGTAGACACATTTATTATATAATTATTAGTGAATGTGTGTGACATATTTAGTCTTGCTGATTGGACATAAAACCACAGTGAAAAGGCACAAGGTTAGGCAGGCAGTACCGTGCCGTCCTGAAGGGGGCGCCTGTAAGCCCAACAGGTGATCGTTGCTGCTGTTTTTCAACAGGCCAATAAGTTAGCGATATCAGAAAGTGAAGTGTACTGCAACGAGCCATTTATTTTTATTTTTTGTTCCGACTGACTGCCAAAATGGAAGATTTAAGACTTTTAAAAGGAAAATAAGGAGGACTTTTATAGGAAAGTGACAGAGATTTTCGTGGAGAAGATTTGGTGCATAGACTTCATTTACAAATAAAGACCATAAACAGTTTTCAGTTTTATAAAAAATGGGATCAGACTAAGAAACAAAAACAATCCAATATTTAAAAATTAAATTTTGACCTGAAGTAAAATATTTTGTTTTTCTTGTTATCCTTTTGTTGAACAGTCTGTATTAAAATTGATTAAAGCATCAGAATTAAACGCTTTTAAAAACAACTAAATATTTCAATTAAGGTCAAAATTGAAATCCATTTTTTTTTGTACACCACTCTATACTTTCATTTGCATTGAATGATATGAATTGTGGGATTGCAATGACAAATTTAGAACACATGGAGGGTGAGGAGCAAATGCGCTCTCTCCGCTCTATCTCGCCGCTATAAATGTAATATTCTTTATTAGCCAAATATGTGCCTCACCTGTCTCTGTGTGTGTAAAGAATGCTTATGAGATATGAAACATAACCAGTAGTCAATGTGCATGCTGCCAAGTGAACTGTAAAAAGGCTGCTCTTTGGGGTTCATATATTTGTAAATCTGACTCTGAAGGAGTCAGTGCCTTGCCAGCCATTAACCTCACTGCACGTCACTGCCTGTAGACATTCATGAGATGGGAACAGATGCAGAAATGTGAGCTGCCCTTAGACTTCTGAGGAAGTAGAGATGCCATTTTGATAAGAACAGAAATGTGACTTTCTATTTCACTTGATGGTCACTCCATTAAATGTAAAGCTGCTTACCGACTCCACAGCATCCACTCCAGTTTAGATATCTGAGTGGCTTGCCTTCTGCTTCCATAAGTCCAAGAGTGTCAAACTCAATTTTACTGAGGGTGAAAAATAACAGTTTATATACCCAATGCAGGCTGAAGAATATCAGCAAACAACTTTTGCCACTTTCCTTTCACAGATAAGACACACATCTCTGCTCATCACAATCATATATTCTGCCTCCTGTCTCTTATGAAACTATCTTACCTCCATTTCAGCATTTCTTTTCTTTGACAATGTAGTGGGTTGGCAAAACTGCCAGCAGCCACAGGTCCAAGATGAGCACCAAGTGTATAAAATAACACCAGCCAGGGCCGACTACCCGACACAAAGCTGTAAATGGTGCCAAACACATTGTCATGGATGCAGGAGTACTGCTGGTTTACTCTTTGATATAACATTTTACTTCTATTCTCATAGTCTGAAATTGGAATTGATTAAATGGAAAGCTTGATAACAATTGTAAACAGTGCAGGAAGAGGCAGCTGCTCTGAAAACTGGCAGGTCGGGTTTGAAATGTCATGGCATTGAATTGAGTAAGGAATTGGGAGTGATCTGCCCTGAAATCTGTTGGGTTGGGCTAATCCAGAATATTGAAAGTTGGTAACATCTGGATATCAAACATGACGGACGTCAGGCCGCCACTCTCCTGATTTCACAGTTTTTTGTTGTTGTTTTTTTTTTTTTCCCATTTCTTGTAAATGTCCTACATTTAAATATTTCCCAAAAAACGACAATGGCTAACTAAATGAGAAAGACCACTCAGATGCAATGACTGACCATTCAAATCCAACACGATCAGAGGTGGACAACAAGGAGGAGACTGACAGGTCTTGGCTGTTGTGCAACTCATTATTTTTAGGTTCTGCATTCATTTCATCTGTCATTGTGAGTTTAGACATGGGTTTTGTTGTGTTTGCCTATTTTTACGGTTATGACGAAGACATCATGCTGTTTTGTTGTGTTTGCCAATTTTTACGGTTGTGACGGAGACATGCTGCCGCCAATTTGATAAGGTTGCTTTACACTTCAGCAGCCATCTTTGTTGTGGCTTAAGTGGCTGATTTTGAACACATGACCCCCAACCTTGTGATGTTTTGACATGATCACTGCATGCATTTTTAAAGGTATTGCCGCACCATTATTGTTATCTTGGATTTGGGATTTTTCAAAACAAATCTTTGCTCTCTTTGCTTGAGTTTTCTTGGTTTGAGATTTATTCTTCAGTAGTGTGGTATTTGAATTCTGCGTAGATTTTTTACTTTGATTCTTTCTTTGCCACAAAAACTGTTTAATTTTCTGATCTTGTTAGTGGTACTGGCTTTTGACCTCTGCCTTTCATCGATTCTGAGCTTGCTTCTCCCTCTGTGTAGCTCTTTTAATCTCCTTCTTACATTATTGACAGCTATCTTAGCACAGGCTTGCTTTGTTCCAAATATTGACAAGCCAAAGAGACCAGAATGACATGTCTGTTATGATTCTCAATTCTGGTCTGCCTACTGATTTTGATCAGTTTTATAAAAAGGTAAGGGCTAGACAACAGTGCGGCAGCATGCTGGATGGGGCTAGACACTGGAGTGGCAGCAGGCTGGGCGGGGCTAGACACCAGAGTGGCAGCAGGCTGGGCGGGGCTAGACACCAGAGTGGCAGCAGGCTGGGCGGGGCTAGACACTGGAGTAGAGCAGGCAGAGCTAGACACTGGAGTGGCAGCAGACTGAGTAGGGCTAAACAGCGGAGTGGCAGCAAGCTGGGTGGGGCTAGACACCAGTGGGGCAGCAGACTGGGTGGGGCTTAGACACCAGTGGGGCAGCAGGCTGGATGGGGGTAGACACCAGAGGGGCAGCAGGCTGGGCGGGGCTAGACACTGGAGTGGCAGCAGGCTGGGCGGGGCTAGACATGGAGTGGCAGCAGGCTGGGCGGGGCTAGACACAGAGTGACAGTAAGATGGGAGGGATGGACACCGGAGTGACAGTAAGATGGAAGGGGCTAGACACCAGAGTGACAGCAGGCTGGGTGGGGCTTGATACAGGAGTGGCAGCAGGCTGGGTGGGGCTGGACACCAGAGTGACAGCAGGCTGGGCGGGGAAAAGACACCAGAGTGGAAACAGGTTGTCCCTCTGGAAAGAGAAGTGTATGCCAGTGTTTCCAGGTCTGCTGTTTTCTTGCTCAATCGGGCTATTTTTGATCATTGTCTGAGGGGGAAAAAAAGGCGTTCATAGGTTGTGCTTGTTTGGGCTACCTTTTTAACACTAGAATTACCAGAGCCTACGAAAAAACTCATAAATCCGTCCCACCTTAAATCGCTTCTTAAAACCGTTCTCACCTCTCCGCCAGCGTCTTTTGTTAATCTAAATGTGCTGATAAAAGAAAAGCTGCAAGTAGCCGGCTATTCCATCCCCCCACCGACTTAGAACAAACTTCTCTGAGCTCACGCCTTGATTGATTTTCTGGGAGTGAAGTGGAGTTTTAGAGTGGAAATAATAGATCGTTGTTTGGAACACACGCATTTCATGTCTGTTCCGTTTCTACAGTAATCTGTGTAAACACATTGTTAAAACAGAAACGTTTTTTATATTCTAGTAGTAGATGACAAAATGTAGACATAAACTATATAATGTATGAAGCCTAAAGTCCAAATATCAAAAGAAATATTTTCACAGAAGGTACAAATCTAACACAACAATTGCGCTTTTATTCAAAAATATAACTGCAGAAACAAAAAGCCGCCTTAACATGCGACATTGAAACCAGTTTACTGTAACTGACTCCGTGGCTCAATAGACTCAGCCCCGCTTGGGAATCAAGAGGTCACGGGTTCGATCCTCCACCTCTCCTTTTGAGAAGTAAACTGCTCTTAGTCTTACTATTTTAGAATAAAAACATACATTTGATTTCAGTCTGTAACAGCCGGTGTAATTTATGATACTTGTAAAGGTTAGCTTTGTTTTTTTTTTTTTAGTCAGTTTTATTATCTCGGCCGCGTTCACGAGCCCAAACACACCCCACCCCGCATCTGGCGCTGCTGTTTTCACATAGACCTATAACAGAGGTAAACTCAGCTCCCTTCTACATCGGAAGCAAGAATGCACATACCATTGCTTGCATACTAAAGTGTCAGCAGGCACTTTTCGTGGCATTACACACAGTTTTGAGCATGCCCTCTGCACACTACTTGTGACTTTAGGCTTTAGGAAGTAAGTAAATAAATAAAGGTAAATCGTGTCATAAAATGATTTTTCAAAACGTCACATATATTTGTCTTTCTTTTTTTAAAATGTGCATTGATCACCGCCAGCATGTTGTAGCACACAGCATCTGGCTACCTGCATGTTCTTGCGCGCACTGAATAAGAGACAAATATACAGTCTGACTGAGAGAATCAAACGGAAAAAAAAGCAAACATTTAGAAATGCCATACTTTTACAGCTGATCGGACGCTGTTTGTTTTCAAATAATATTGCATTTGTGCGATGATGTTTTCACATATGTTGTCTCTTGTTTCTTTCAGGTGTGTAATAGAAACCACAGCATTGCTCTGGCCATTTTTACTTTCTTGTATATGAAGTGTGGGGAAAGTACTGGATTCCTCCAAAAATTCCATTTCGAGATTTTGATGAATCTCGACATTTTAGAGCTCCCCAAGTCCGAAAATACCATTTTTGGAATTATGTCTGTATGTGTGTGACTGTGTGCGTGCGTGTGTGTCTGTATGTAAACACAACAACTTGAGTACGGCTTCACTTAGGTCACTCAAATTTTGCATACAAGTATTAGGAACAAAACATAGGTTTTTATCAACTTTTAGGCTATTTCTGCTAAACGGAAGTGGTACTTTTTTATTTATGCAGCTGCAAAGTCTGACTTATTAAACGTTACTTTTATAATAATTGTTAAATGCATTATTAATTTGATTTGATTTGTTGTTGATGGTTCTTTAATGTACATAACATAAAAGTATAATCATTGCCTTGCGGTTTACTCCTCAAATATCCATTCCCATATCTGAGTATACAGGAAAGACCACTCCTGATTTTCTTTCCATAGATGTCTCAGCAGTTCAGTGTAAAATTGTTAATTAATAGTCTGTTCACAGGGGAACTCTTTATTAACAAGTTAGTAATTTGCAAAGAACGCAGTTATCCTTGTTTTCATGTACAATATGACCTGATGGGCTTTTTGGCTTGGAGAAGAAAAAGGAATGCCACAGGTCACACTCATGATTGTTGAATAAATGTCAGAAATAAGCGCTCTATAAACTCAGCATAATGCCACTTTGACAAATTGTTTAACAAGACTGTAGGCATGGGAAACCTAGCAGCATAGTTGGTAGCTACACCATACTCCTGTGCTATCGATCAGTTCCCAGAATTTTTGGGTCCCCCTTCATAATCCTCAGTATACCCATTACAGGGGATGTGTGAAAATGTTGTAGCAACTGGCAAACAGGCCAGTTTAGATGGGAAGCTGTCTGTGGGCTCTGAGTGGAGTGGGTTGGGCCAGATGCTTGAGTGGCAGTGTGCTGATCAAACCCAGATGCTGGAGTGGCAGCAGCAGCCCGTCGAGCCAAGAAGGAAGCACATACTTTGACAAACCCTTAAGTGGGTTTGAAAAAAAGAAGTCCAAATTTTTGGAGTAATAATATAAATGGAACCGTATGCAGCCATTAGTCTGAGTAATGCAGAAGAGTGTGATGGTGCAGCCTGATGATCTAGACATTGTTCACATTGCGGGGAACACTGCTTTACCTTTGAAATGACCTTCTTCCTGCTTCTGCGCTCATAGCTAACTAGGGATACTATACTGGTCGGTCGTTGCGAGCCAATTCATGGTACATACTTACCTTAATCCATACAAAGAAATAGCCATTTTAGGGCTGAACATATGTCAGGAAAAGTGGCTGTTCTGTTTGATGCTGGTCAGAAGTATGAGGCGGTATGGCTTTGGTCTGAAGATTGCTTCTCTTCGTATGCTGTGATTTGTCTGTTGAGGATATGCATATCCTAACTGACACATTCTATGTGATTAATTTATTATATTGACAGATGCAGTAGATAGGAAAGGCACTATATGATAGATAGATAGATAGATAGATAGATAGATAGATAGATAGATAGATAGGAAAGGCACTATATGATAGATAGATAGATAGATAGATAGATAGATAGATAGATAGATAGATAGATAGATAGATAGATAGATAGATAGATAGATAGATAGATAGATAGATAGGAAAGGCACTATATGATAGATAGGTCAATCGATCTATCCAGAGGCAGATTGCAGTGTTAATCCAATAGTGGTGCACTAACACGATCCTCCATTTAGCCCAGTGTTTCTTATACACTGGTAATGTCATTGCACATACCTTTAAAATGCTAGCCTGTTCATCCACACATTCAGTCCTTCACTCTGTCTCTTGACCTCCAGCTTAGTGTTAACAGAAGATAAAAGGAACTTCTACAAAGACTTTAGTGTTATTTTCATTTGTTGTTTTCCCCCTTTATTGTCCAAACTCCTGCTCTAGTGTGCCTTGAATGAAAGGCTCGCTGATATGTAGGCCTTTGCCTGTGTTTTGGCCCCTCCCTCTATTTATTTTCACTTCCTGGTTGTCTGCCTCTGCTGCTGGCCTTGTGGCTATCCCTGCCATCATAATAATTTGGGATTCAAAAACCTTCAGCAAACCTACAACTGAGATAAGTGGTTGGGCTGCTGCATTACAAATTACAGCCAGGTTATGTGGCACAAACATACATACTGTGAAACTAAAGCTCAGAGAAAACCAAAGGGATCCTAGGGAGAGAATGGAAAATGGAAATCCCAGCGTTATGAATACCAAGAAGGCTACAACCATTAAAACACAAATGTCATGAGAGCAAAACACAAAGTAAATGATTCATATTTTTTTTTAAATGAGACAATAACTGCATATTAAAAAAGTGAGTCAAACTAATCATGAATGTTCAAAGAGCTAAATACACCAAAATGTAAAAATCCTTTACACAAATATAAAAATCTAAAATCCCCAATTCATTTTTGAACAAATGGACACATTAGCATTACCACCTCTGCATTAAGGGTGAGTGGTACACTGCTCCGTTTCCCAGCAGATGGTGATGTTCTGCAAAAATTAAACAAATTGTAAACCTGCTGCAGTAATAAAATATTGTTAAAATGTTTATGTATATTAAGATGTTTGTGGGCAAACTCAACTTGATCACCATACATTTTTCCCAATTTTGTATTATATGTTTAATGGAATTTCATGTCTAGAAAAAACATTCAAATATCTGCTTTCCTGTTTTCTGGTCAGCCCCTTGGACCCTCAAGTTTGTCCTCATGTCTTTGTTCACATGTGCACAGGTTAAACCTCAGCTTTTCAGTGCCAACTTGGGGACTGAAGGCCTTTTAAAAGACCCATTAATTGATTTTTTGTGAAGCAGTTTAAAGCATTTGTGAACTTGTACATCCCACTATTTCACAGTAGTTACAATCCTCGCCATTATTCATGTCAATTATGCACAATACTCTGAAAATATGTCGATACATTTCCATTTAGTGTGATTTTTAATTGCATTATGGCTGACAATTTGTTATCATTAGTGTTATGAATAATCTTTTTTCCTGCTGTGTCCCTTGCCTGTTAATTCATTCAATCAGCTCTGACTCACATCACTCACTTGTGGTCAGAGCAACACTATCTGCATTCACTTTTCCCAACTCTGTGAGCTGATTCAAGCCAGGATCCTTCTGGAGACTCTGTGGTGACCACACAACAGACCAGGCCAATGGAAATAAGCAAATGAGCAGATCATGTAAGCTCTGCCATTTGTATGATTTGTCATCTCTCTCTTTTCCTCCCTCAAACACACTTACACTATATGTATGATGTGATTTGTATGTTGAGAATATGCATATCCTAACTGACACATTCTATGTACTTAATTTATTATGTAGTGAGATAGATATGAAAGGCACTATATAATACAAACCGGATTCCAAAAAAGTTGGGACACTATACAAATCGTGAATAAAAACTGAATGCAATGATGTGGAGGTGCTAACTTCTAATATTTTATTCAGAATAGAACATAAATCACGGAACAAAAGTTTAAACTGAGAAAATGTATCATTTTAAGGGAAAAATATGTTGATTCAGAATTTCATGGTGTCAACAAATCCCAAAAAAGTTGGGACAAGGCCATTTTCCCCACTGTGTGGCATCTCCCCTTCTTCTTACAACACTCAACAGACGTCTGGGGACCGAGGAGACCAGTTTCTCAAGTTTAGAAATAGGAATGCTCTCCCATTCTTGTCTAATACAGGCCTCTAACTGTTCAATCGTCTTGGGCCTTCTTTGTCGCACCTTCCTCTTTATGATGCGCCAAATGTTCTCTATAGGTGAAAGATCTGGACTGCAGACTGGCCATTTCAGTACCCGGATCCTTCTCCTACGCAGCCATGATGTTGTGATTGATGCAGAATGTGGTCTGGCATTATCTTGTTGAAAAATGCAGGGTCTTCCCTGAAAGAGATGACGTCTGGATGGGAGCATATGTTGTTCTAGAACCTGAATATATTTTTCTGCATTGATGGTGCCTTTCCAGACATGCAAGCTGCCCATGCCACACACACTCATGCAACCCCATACCATCAGAGATGCAGGCTTCTGAACTGAGCGTTGATAACAACTTGGGTTGTCCTTGTCCTCTTTGGTCCGGATGACATGGCGTCCCAGATTTCCAAAAGAACTTTGAATCGTGACTCGTCTGACCACAGAACAGTCTTCCATTTTGCCACACTCCATTTTAAATGATCCCTGGCCCAGTGACAACGCCTGAGCTTGTGGATCTTGCTTAGAAATGGCTTCTTCTTTGCACTGTAGAGTTTCAGCTGGCAACGGCGGATGGCACGGTGGATTGTGTTCACTGACAATGGTTTCTGGAAGTATTCCTGAGCCCATTCTGTGATTTCCTTTACAGTAGCATTCCTGTTTGTGGTGCAGTGTCGTTTATGGGCCCGGAGATCACGGCCATCCAGTATGGTTTTACGGCCTTGACCCTTACGCACAGAGATTGTTCCAGATTCTCTGAATCTTCGGATGATGTTATGCACAGTTGATGATGATAGATGCAAAGTCTTTGCAATTTTTCGCTGGGTAACACCTTTCTGATATTGCTCCACTATCTTTCTGCAACATTGTGGGAATTGGTGATCCTCTACCCATCTTGGCTTCTGAGAGACACTGCCACTCTGAGAAGCTCTTTTTATACCCAATCATGTTGCCAATTGACCTAATTAGTGTTTATTGGTCTTCCAGCTCTTCGTTATGCTCAAATTTACTTTTTCCAGCCTCTTATTGCTACTTGTCCCAACTTTTTTGGGATTTGTTGACACCATGAAATTTTGAATCAACATATTTTTCCTTTAAAATGATACATTTACTCGGATTAAACGTTTGATCTGTCATCTACGTTCTATTACAAATAAAATATTGACATTTGCCATCTCCACATAATTGCATTCAGTTTTTATTCACAATTTGTTTAGTGTCCCAACTTTTTTGGAATCCGGTTTGTACATAAATAGATATGAAAGGCACTATAAGATAGATAGATAGATATCATCACTTCACTCGCCAAACCCCTCCTAGCCAGTGCTACGTGTTGTTGTGAAGAGCGGGGCTGAAAGCACCCCAAGGAGACCCGGCTGCACCTCCGAAACCCCTCTTAAACTGTGATAACAAGTAACAGTTTTGGTTTTTTTTTTTACCTCCTCTTTGCTCGATCAGCTGCTGGTTACTGCTGCTGCTGTGCCGCGTGATCTGCATTGCGTGCGGTGCTTCACACTTTTAAAAGCCTGTACAGCACCTGAATATTCAATTTCTTTTCGCTGTTCCGTTATTTCACCAAGTAATATTTTCAGCTTGTTTGTGCTAATGCGATCTTTACTCTCATTTTTTGAGACTTTTGAATTTTTCTACTTCCATTATCTCTAACCAGCTCTGCGTGTGTATCACGGGACTTGCTTCCAAAGGTTGTAAGTATGACGTGACTTGTCCGTCTTGCGGAACGTTAAAGTGTCTCTCTGTCTCTCTTTAAAAAGATCACGTCTCGTTGCAGGAAAAACTCTTGTATCATCACAAGATTTTTTTTAAATAATATAGAGATATGGAAATACTCCAATATGTCTCTATCCTTGGTTTACACTCCAAAGTGACTGTAGGAGTGGGGCTCCAAATGATTCAGTCATTCTTTTTTTAATATTATGAAATAATCAGATACATTCCTGGATGACTGTAGGAGTGAACCCCAGTTGGCTCATTGATTAATTTATTCATCCAATCCTACGATTCACCACATTTATAGTTTATATGATAACTACGGATTGCACGTCAACCCCAAATTGCCTTCAGACCCCTTCCAGTGGTGCCGAAAGATTACATCAACTAATAGAATTGTATTATACAAAAATGACTCAGAGAAACAGTGCAGAGAAAAATGTAATTAATGACTTAATGTATGTGCAAATCACACAAACACCCCCAGACGTGCCGATTCTGAAACTGCCTACCCCCCTCATCTAACACATACAGAGTATACAAATAACATAAAAATCATGGACCCAAAATATCCCACAACATCCACTCAGTTTAATCTCTTTATAAGATAAAATATCTCCCTATCAATGTTTCAAATCTTCAGACATGCCGTCCTAGAGTAAAAGATTATTAATTGCTCACTCTGATCTCTATCCTTTCAACTGTCCAGTCCACTTCCTTTAATGTATCGGGATTTCTTCGAGGTGGCCACCACCAAACGGTATAGGACTTTGGTGCTCCACAAGAAACAATCTCTTTCCTGACTTCAGATAGGTCATGCCTTTCCCCTCTGCCATAAAGCTCCGCTGTTTGTCTCCTTCCCTTCCTTCCTTTTCAGGCTCTTTTTTTAACATGGTTCCATAGCACCCTCCTGGAAATCACAGCAACAGACCCATACCTCACAAAGGTCCTTCCTATTTATATATATCCACCTCGCCCATCTTAAGCCTTACACTATACTGTAGATGTGCTCAGACAGGGTTAACATAGAGAGACAAGAGACAATCCAGCAAATACATTTATATGGCAGTGCTACAATTTATTCACCCATCATTTTTTTTTTACGATTATGAAATAGTCCATAACATCTCTAAACTTGATTTTCACTGCATTGATTCACTTGATTTTGACTACAGGAGTGGGTGCCAAATGGTTCATTTGTTAATTCATTAATATTATGAAATACTCCAGTGCATCTCCAAACTTGATTTACATTTTAAAGTGTAGTGCCAATTGATAAATTCATCCATTCATTAATTGGAGTCATACTTGTTTGCTGATGACATTGTGATCTGTAGTGATAGTAGGGAGCAGGTTGAGGAGACCCTGGAGAGGTGGAGATCTGCTCTGGAGAGGAGAGGTCAGTAGGACCACCACGACAGAATACATGTGTGTAAATGAGAGGGAGGTCAGTGGAACAGTGAGGATGCAAGGAGTAGAGCTGGAGAAGGTGGATGAGTTTAAATACTTAGGATCAACAGTACAGAGTAACAGGGATCATGGAAGAAGAGAGTGCAGGCAGGGTGGAATGGGTGGAGAAGAGTGTCAGGAGTGATTTGTGACAGACGGGTATCAGCAAGAGTGAAAGGGAAGGTCTACAGGATGGTAGTGAGACCAGCTATGTTATATGGGTTGGAGATGGTGGCACTGACCAGAAAGCAGAAGACAGAGCTGAAGGTGGCAGAGTTAAAGATATTAAGATTTGCATTGGGTGTGACAAGGATGGACAGGATTAGAAATAAGAATATTAGAGGGTCGGCTCAAGCTGGACGGTTTGGAGACAAAACCAGAGGGGCAAGATTGCGTTGGTTTGGACATGTGCAGAGGAGAGACGAGGAGTATAATGAGAGAAGGATGCTAAGGATAGAGCTGCCAGGGAAGAGGAAAAGAGAAAGGCCTAAGAGAAGGTTTATGGATGTGGTGAGAGATGACATGCAGGTGGTGGGTGTGACAGGGGAAGGTGGAGAGGACGGGAAGATATGAAAAAAGATGACCTGCTGTGGCAACCCCTAACGGGAGCAGCCAAAGAAAAAGAAGATTAGTTGGAGTCATACTCAATGATTTTTACTCTTATTAACTCTTTGAGGGCTGAATATTTTTTTCCAAAAAACAGTTTTCTGGAAAGCAAACAGAAATCAACATAAAACATTTGTTGCTGCATGCTGTGGCTGCCAGTTTGCCAAGAATATATGGCAGGCTTGCTGCCAGGCTGTCTTTGTGGGGCTGGGACAAAGTCTCAGTGCACTGCAGTTTGATTTCTACCTCTTAGCATTGTTAAGTGGCTGTCCTCCCTGGCGAACGTTGTCAGTATAACGATTAGCTGGGGACCAGTCAGCTGAAGCTGGAACCTCACATTCCTTTTCGATCACTTGTATCAAAATCTGAGTCCGGCAAGTCATAGTCCAGTTCAGAAATAATTGGCAAAACGTCGTCCACGGAGTGTTTAGCTTTACACATTCGCTTTGATCTCTCGCCAGATGTCGGTGCCATTTTTGCCGTTGCTGGCACCTTGCTATTCACGGGAGTGCAGGAAATCTTGGTCAACACTTTCCTTCTAGCAACAACAGTCCAACTAAAACATAACATTTGGTTTTGTCACAGTTTACAGTCAATTACCATTGTCAACTCCTCCTTTTGACAAAAGTCGACATCAGCCCTGAAAGAGTTAAAAGAAGAGGGAAACACTTCACGACATCTTTAAACTTGAGCCCCTTAATAACTCTGATTTTTGCTAGTGATGAGCAAATTTCACTGAATTCCGCAAAATGGTCACTGGGGAAGGATGAACAGAACTAGTATTGATATTGTGGACTAGGGAAGCATCTGCCAGTCACGTTTGACTGACTATTGGGGCCAAAAATGTGATATGAGCTGTGAGGCAGCAGTACACTCCACTACACCACCATTCCTTAAACAGGAAAAGATGCCAATGGAACGATAACCACAAACAGAATACCACAAATTGTCACACGCTAGCAATAAGTAAAAAACCAAAAAAAAATAAAAAATACGTATCATTGAACTCAATGGAGTTCCAGTCTTAGGGAACACATTAGCTGTGGGATGAAGCAATGGCACGAGGCTGGCTCCTTGCTGTGTTTGGAGTCACACACTGCATGTCTTTTTGTTTCCAATCTCTGTGCAGATGCTTTACACTTTTTTCTTCAACGAAGTATACAGAAATGCATTGTAAACACTAGTTAATATTTCACTGTTATTATTTTTTCACAGTGTCATGTGTTTTCTTTCTTGACAAGAAGGGAGGCCTCTGTACATGGCTAATTATGCATGCAAATTTGCCATGCTGCACTGGCCAGCACACAGGGATTAGTGTTAAACAGTATGTCCCGTGGCAGTACTCCTAATATTCTCGTTATGGCCAGTTAATCAAATGAAAATATTGTAAGTTTTTTTTTTTTTGTTTGTTGCTTTATACTCCTGCTGTGTGGATGGCTGGCATACTTGATCAGGAAGTGGCATCATACAAGCCCAAAGTAGCTGCACGACGATCATACAGTACCCAGGCAGGAAAGCTCTAAGCAGCTCTGTGATGTCACACTGGCCTTGCATAACATCATGGGGTGCTGGGGGAAAAAAATGTCACCACAGAGTGCATTTCCAAGGAATATATTCAGAAAACAAGGTCACAAGCAAATACAGCGTGTTTGCTGCAAAAAAACGCAAAACCAACATTCATTTTTACCCTATCTTAATAGCAGGGAAGGATACTCCAGTACATCACTAAACTTGATTTACACTCGAGTGATTCTGTCGTAGTGTGTTACTGTACATTTTATTGTAGCATGGCGGAATACTGCAGCACATCTGTAAATCTGATGCATGCTCCTGAGTGACTCTCAAATATGCCCTAGTGATTGATCTTTATTAATATTATGGGGTATATTCTGGCTCAATTACACTTGATTTATGCTTCACAGAGACCCCTATAGGAGTGGACTTCTGATTGTTGTGTGATTGACTCTTTCATTCATTTTTAATTACATCAGTATGGTGGAATACTCCAGCACATCTGTAAACCTAATGCATGCTCCTGAGTGACTCTCTAGTATGCGCTACTGATTGATTTTTACACTTTATTAATAGTATGGGGGACGTTCCAGCTCATTTAAACTTGATTTATGCTCCAGTGGGCGGAGTGGTGGCTCTAAGGTTAGGGATTTGCACTGGCAATGGGAAAGTTGCCAGTTCAAGTCCCATAAACGCCAAAAGTGATTCTGCTTCATTGAGCGAGGCCCTTAACCTGCAATTGCTCCGTCCTGGGTATGACGTTAATCTGCATCCAGCCCTACAAGTAGGCCCTCCAACCCCCAGGGGGAAAACTTGGGGGTTGGTGGCAGAATTGGCACTCCAGCCACTGCAAAAAACCTCCCACTGGTTCCATTCCATCTGAACTTGTGTGATGCTGAGGTGTCACCCGTTGCATGGCTACACTAGGGTCCCTATCTGGGATCCTGAGTTGGTTTGTCATGTGGTGGGTGCGACAATGCGCTCTATCAGCGCCTGCTCCTAACCTCTCTCTATGCTCCAGAGTAGGAGGGGGGGTTCCCGATTGATGTTTCTTCGATATATTCATTCATTCATTTTTTTACCCTTTATTGTCTTCCTCTTTCAGGCCCCCTGTGAGAGCTTACTGGCCCCTGCCAACATCCTACCTCATCATCCCGGGCGGGGCAACTTTGAAGACTTCACCTGCTGAAGGAGCTGCGAGGGGCTGTTCGTTTGCAGGACGGGGCAGCCCAAGAAGGAGCTGGCTAGAGCGCATTACAGGAGGGTCTCAACTACCAAAGCGTCGGCATATCCAGCATGACCAGACTCTGTCTGCGGAGGCGAAGCAGGAGAATAAACGAAAAGGGGGGTAGGAAGGGATGAGGGGTGGGGGCGTGGTTGTACAAATTTTAAATCATCTAAACATGTGACGGAATACAAGGTCCCAAGCTGTACCGTAACTATTTGTAGGAGGCTTGTAGATGAAGGAGGCGATGCCATTTTCTGATGGGTTGTTGGCATAACTGGAAAACGTCACGTCAAGCCAAGCCAAGCCAAGCTCAGCGTTTTACTTTTTAAATGTAATGTAACTCCCCTCTTCGAGGGGGGATTTCCCACCTTCCCCATCTCTGTTAAAACTTCTTTTAACTGGTAGGTAAGTTAGTTAATAGTGTGAAAGCGACCTCGCCACAGAGTGTGCATGCATGCGTGCGTGTTAATGTGCAAGTGAGCTTAAAGAGGCCTTTGCTTACAGTTACGTCCAAGACCAGGAAGTCTCTAAGGGGGTGTAGTAAATCAGTCTCTTTAAAAACAAGCAATTGGGGGGCCAACTTTGTTCATTGACATTAGTGGAAAAGCCAGCACATGCCAAATGTGTGCACAGATCTGCAATTACATCTGCAGTGAAGAGAAACGGCATTTGGCTTTATATACTGCCCTTCAGGGTAATGCGTGGTGCAAACAGCTACATGTTTCCATGTTAACTTAACACTGGCGACTTTGCTGTGTAAAAGCAATTTGAAAATATATAGCAGACTGCTTATACAACTTAACTGTGGCATGCAAAGCCATGCAAGTCCTTGAGTTCCTCTCACTTATTTCCGTGGTGAACTTTTGAAAAGTCCTGGAGCATAACACGTATGAAAATAAAGGAGACAAGACAAATGCGCAGAAATGTCGTGCTCAGATACGTGGCTTTGACTCCATTATATATAATAATTGCCATCTGCTATTCTGATCTTATATTTTCACTCCCACTCTCTCACACACACACACACACTATATGGACAAAATGACATCTTTTGCTGTTTATTTGGGATAAGATGGGGAAAAAATGGCTTCCATAATAACCCTCCAACCTCTCCACAACCTCCTTCATCCCGACCCTTTACAGGCCACCACCCTGCTTTAGGAGTGCCCTCCACATATTTCAGCTCTGGCACTGAACTTCTTCAGGTGCTCACAACACTTTATGCTATAACATTACACTCTCAGACCAACTTAGTCTAGTTAAGGGTTGCAGAGGGCCCAAACAGAACCAATACTGGATGGGAGGGGTGCCAGTCCATCGCAGGGCCCCACTCACACACACACAGACTGGGCCAATTTGGAATTGCCAATTAATTTAACCTGCACATCTTTAGGGATGTTGCAGAAAAACTGGAATATCCAAAGAAAAATTTCAACATACACAGGGAGAACATGCAAGCTCCACATTAAACTTAATTAAGTAGATAGCTAGAGATAGATAGAGTACCTCAAGGATTTGAGAATGTAATCCTTGTTTTGTGTAATATGTTTACATATTTTCCATTTTGAATAAAAGTGCATTTTCTAACCCCATTATCCAATCAAGGCTACCTTGGAATGGGGCACAACCTTTGGCAGGATATCTGTTCATCACAAGAACTGGTAGATTAAAGAGAGGAATTTTTTTAACCCAACATTTATATAAGTGAAATCAATGAACTCGGGGACTCTCCCACATCCCATGCAAGGTGAGGTGGTGTTGGGGGGATTAGGCTCCCTCTTGAGATCTACACAAAGCCAGCCAAAAAATATATATATATATATTAATTTATTAGAACAGAAATCCATACTGTCTGCAAATTTTTGGCCTAAAGAATAATGGTGAGAAACTGGTGCGTCACGTGATTTTAAAAGCTACTCAGTGCAAATTACAATATCATTGTAAAAAATGAGCAGAGAGTACTTTAGCGGCAGGATGAAAAGATGGCGGTCTGTGAGTGCTTCACAATCGGAGTGTGGCAAGATGGGTGTCTGGGCTGGGAGCCGGCAGGGCGGGGCGAGTCTGAGCAGCAGCAGTTCACGTCCTTTAAATCGGGGTCGCCAACTCCGGTCCTGGAGGACCAATGTGGCTGCAGCTTTTCATTTTAAAACCTTTTTATTTCTTTTAATGAGCGCCCTGTTTGTGCTGCAAATTAACTTCCCGTGAATTCATTTTAATTAAATTGTTCCCCTGAATTGCTTCATTTCTTTCCTTAAATGGCACCCAAACAGAAATGAAAGGTGAAGTGAGCGAGGCAACAGAAGACCAACTAAGTCAGGGCCTCAAACTCCAGCCAATTTCATTCCGACCAGTTGCTTAGTTAGGAGCCGATTCTTTTTGTTAATTAAACTCATTCTTTAATTTTGTGGCTTGTTGCTGCTCTCGTGGTGCAATAGCAGACATTTCTGAAATTGTTAATTTTCTCTTTTCTAAGAGCACTGTGAAAATGTTTTGGGGACCTGAACAGATCGGCATTCCTGAGACCTTCATCATTCTTTATTTTCACATATTGTATGATGGACACCAGTTGTTTTGGCTCATTTTATATCTCATTATTGTTTGGCAGCTAGTTAAGGAAAAAGAAACAATTGAGGGGCCTGAGTCTTCAAGAGCAAGTCAATTAAAATTTAGTTCAAAAGAAGTTAATTAGCAGCAAAAACAGGTCACTCATTAAGAAAAGGGTTAGAATGAAAACCTGCAGCCACAGTGGTCCTCCAGGACCGGTTTGCTACCGGTCTTGAGAAACAGGGTGGAGACTTTCTTAGAAAACCGGAATAAATGGAAACCCCACGCAGGCGGCATTGCGGTGTTTAGCTTTTCAGTAAAGAAGCCTGTTCTTGGATGATCCTTTGGCAGTGTTACTGAAAGAAATTAAATTCCCAGCAGTCAGCAAGTATTCGTAGAGGCCAATGGGAGGTTGCTGTTCAGCTTCAGAGGGGATTTATTAAAAAATAAATAAATAGCTTAGGTGACGTGTCAGTGGTCTTTGACAAGACAGCATTACAGGTATACACGTCACAAAAAGCAGATTTTCTGTGTGATGCTGCCAGTGGTTTTTGTCTGCAGACTGAGTGTCTGTGCATATTGCCATTCATATGCCTAAGTTATGCATATCCTAACAGGTAACATTCTCTGTATCTAATTTATTGTGTATTCTGTGACAACAGAATAACATTTCAGTGTTCGGCCTACTGGATTCCCCCGATTAGCACGGGATATCACACACTGATCAAGAACCCATTAATAAGATGTGCAGAGTAACCTGTCAGCCCCAGACCCTGCTAGAAGAAATGATTTAGCAATATTTAAGCAGAAATAAAAAAAATCAAAAAAACAGGAATCTAAAATGGATCATTATTATTATATTAACGTAACATCACTTTGCCTCTAAATTGCAACAAATTGGACAGACACAGCGTGATCTCAGGAAAAAAAAAATGTTTAAATGAATAGTTTGACTTCCAAGGAAAGGCAGGCAGGTTTAAAATCAAACGCTTTTCTCCCAGAGTGGAGGTCCAATCTCGACTGTTTTTAAGAGGGGCACAAATTTTGTATTCCTCCAGGGAGTGAAATTCAACCAATAATAGAAATATAGTTACAAATTAAATATGCATGTAAAATCATATCATATGCTGGACACAGCATACCTGTTTGTTACATTAATCTCAGTATTTAACTTTCAAAGTGTTCAGTCACTTAATATGAAAACTAAAGATGATCCATACAGAACTGTACAAAACTTACCTTATACATCTCTATATTTATAACAATCCAACGTCTGTCTGTCTGCTGTTCATGAGAAAACTACTTAACAGATTTAGATCGGGTTTTTTTTCTATAATTTTTCTTGAACATTCCGGTTGATTTTGCGACTTCTCTCATTGCGCTATGTATCATAGTTTGCTTGCAGGAGGGGGCGTGACATCAGGGGTAAGAACCTGGGCGGAGCCTTCCTCACTATCCTGCTCCACTACTATGTGGGTGGAGCCACGGGGGACAGCTAGTCTTCAATAAGTGTTTTGGAGTATAAAAAGCAATCTCAGGTCCTAAAACTCAGTGAACTTCTTAGATGTGGGACATCACCCATAAGGGATGAATGCAACGCCCAGTTTGAAGTAAGTGGGATGATACACTGCCACAACGTGCCCTCACAGCAATGCCATTTAGCTCTTTTCGCAAACTTTAGCAGTGATATATCGACACGTCCATCTACTTCCCATTAGTTTGGCAGCAATGGCGGGTATGGCGCTTATTCCTCTCCCTTACTTTCTTGCCCAGTAACTGATTTTTGCCTTACAAGAAGTATTGTGAAAAACTATTATGAAAAAGACTAACGTCTTGGTGGAGGAATTCTTTCACAAATACTATAAGTTGTATATATATATGCACACACACACACTCAGGGGAAAGCGGGGCCCATTTGAGGGGACCCCTTCGACCGATCCATCTGTCAGGAAACTTGATGTTCAGGAAATCTCTGACTAACCTGGTAAAGTGGGGAGGGGCTCCTGTCTTGAACAATTAATATGCTTACAAAAACTGCAAAGCCTAAGTTGTCATATGCTGATGACTTAAGCCTTTCTGAATGATACCTGGAACAAAACAGAAAAAAGGTAGTGTATAGTGACTTTTGGGAGACCCTGTGTGTGTGTATATATATATTTAACATTGGCTAACTCCACTTCAACAGATGTCAGTATATTGTAACATATAATAAATAAGGTATAATAGCTGTAATCTTATAAAAATAACCATATTTGATCTATGTATACCAAGCAACCATTAATCTTTGCATTGTTTTCAAAAGTTTTTTATCCAAGTTTCTTTTTTTTTTTTTTTGTGATTTAATTTAGAAACATTAGAAAAACGTTTTATCAAGAACAGGCCATTCTGCTCAACAAAGCTTGCAAATCCTATCCACCGAAATTCTTAAAAAACAACATCTAGTCGAGTTTTGAATGACCCATGACTATTGAATGACTATTTGTCTATAGTTCTCATAACATACTAGCTGTCCCACCATGGCTCCGCCCGTGTAGTAGTGAAACAGGACAAACTTTAAAATCAAAAAAGAAACAGGTATCCCTACCTAAGCGCAGGCAAGGTACGCTCCAAAACGCAGATGTTGCCTGACTCAAACAGAAGCTGGCGTGTGAGTGAGGAGGGCCCTGCTTGGCTCCCCACTCCTGACGTTATGCTTCCCCCTCCCCTCTGCCTGCAGCCTCTGTCTCGGATTAGCGCGAATATATCTCTATAGCAAGCGAATTTTGATTCTTAGCGCAATGAGAAAAGTCGCAAAATCAACCGGAATATTCAAGCAAATTATAGAAAAAAAAAAAGATCTAAATCCCTTAAGTATTTCTCTAATTCGCTAACTAAACGGAGTTAAGGTTACGCCCCAAGGCTGGTGCGCCAGTGAGGATGGCCCCGCCACCTTCACCGCAGCCAGATGAGTCTCGCTTGGATTCACGCTAATAAATCGGTACCGCAAGCAAACTATGATACTTAGCACGATGAGAGAAGTCGTCAAATCAACCGGAATGTTCAAACTATTGAATTTATTTTAAAGTAACAGCCTGTATTTACTTTTCTAATTATTTTCATAATTTTAAACATTTCAGTTACGTCCCTCGCAATCTCGGTTTGCTTATACTGTGAAGGCTCAGCTCTTTTAAATTTTTCCTCATAACTCGTCCCCTGCAGTCCTAGAATTTGCTCAGATGATCTGCTCTGGACTCTCTTTACTGCTGCCAAGTGTTTTTTTTTTTTTTCTCCTTTCTTTTGTAAAATGGAAACCAAAACCGCACACTGTACTTGAAAACTGTACATCAGGGGACGCTTCACTAGTGTGTTATACAGCTTAAGCATAATAACCTCCATTGACATGTACACTACACAACATACTATATATGTTCCTGCCATGAAACATACGGTATTTACACTTATGGTTTATATTGTTAATCATAATAAAAATTAATTCCATTTCGGTTACCTTAAATTGTGTATACTAACCAGGAGCAGGTGCGTCGCACAGTCACGGTCCTTTGAAAAGGCACCGAGTGTGCAGCATTCCAACAGCGCAGACTCCCACACATTAACTCGGAGACAAACGTTTGCCCTTTGGAAAGCCGATTTCCGTGTCAGTACGACACCAAAGTTGTTTCAACTAAAAAGGCACAGCATTAATCTTAAAGCAGCCCGTAAACTTTATGTACTCATCAGCTACAAACACAAGGGCTGCCAGGGTGTATATAATAATAATACAAAAAATATATATATCCAAGCAATCAAAATAGATAAAGGACCGGTTTTTCTCTCAGTGTTTCACCAGCGGGAAAGCTATTGGAACCCGGATAAGAATGGTCCTGTTTAGAATTTAAACAGGAGAATGCTACAGAAGGTCTTTGTTTTTTTTTTGTAGCTGTTTGACCAGAAGACAGTTTTCCTGTCGACAGCACATCCCAGAGGAGGGAATACGTTAGCGTGCATAGGGATAATTACAAGCGTTTAACTAACCTAACAGAATGTCTTTTTGATATTTTTTAATAAAGATTCATTTGAATACGTCAGACGATAAACTGCCTGGGGTTTGAACCCCGGTTGTTCGAAGTGTGTGGCGTAGTGGATGTCAGACATTGAGGTTCTGGGTTCAAATCCTGCTAATATTGTTTGACCATGAGCAAGTCACTTCACCTGCCTCTGCCCCACATGGTTAAAAAATGTAATCAATTTTTACCACAAACGTTGCAAGTCGCCTTGGATAAAGGCATGAGTCAAATAATTAAGTAATGAAGTATGGGGAAGCGGCACTAAACGTTCATTCAATTTCATATGTCAGTGTTGCCTGCCCTCATTCCACCAATGCGTCCAAGACACGGCTTTTACTCGTAGGCGTGTTAGGAAGTAAGCCGAATATTCACAATGGAGTCGGTTGCTATTTGAAACGTCCTTTTTATTCGTTGAGGTGAGCCTCTGATATGCCTGGTATATAAAATGGTACTTATGTATGTATCTGTGTGTGTGTGTGTGTGTATATATATATATATATATATATATATATACACACACACACACACACACACACATACATGGCCAAAAGTTATTTTTATAGTTGTGAGTACGCGAACCGGCAATTTGAGCACATACGAGAACGCACCTAAGTCCATACATTATGACATTCTCATGAGTTAATAAAGCTATTGAGCTAATAAAGTTATTATAATAATCATACCCTGCATGTCTTTTTCCATATGAACTGTAAACTGCGTTTGCACACCCCTGTATGTATGTATGTATATATTGATTTTTTTTTTTTTTTTATGCACATGTATACGCACAGTAATTAAAAGCAGTCAGGCTCCTCACTCCTAACAGCTCTCCACATCCGATATATCGACATATCTATTAATATTACGTACAAATCACGTTATACAAAAACAACCAAAAATACTGTTAAAGACATACAAACAACTGTAAACCTACTTTTGCCCATCCCTCTATGTATGTATATAGAGGTTTTTTATGAACATGCATGCGCACAGTATAATTAAAAGCAGTCAGGCTCGTCACTCATAACAGCTCTCCACATCCGATATATCCGACATATCTATTAACATTACGTACAAATCACAATATACAAAAACAACCAGAAATACTAACAGTAAGGAGCATACCTGAATAAGGTGACAAAAACGGTATAATTAAAAGCAGTCAGCCTCTTGTTACTCATAACAACTTCACGCGAAGGTCATTAAGAAGAAAAACGAGTTTGAACAGAAAGGCTTAGAACTCATATTTAAGACAACACATCTTCATATTCCTTATACAGAACTAGAAACAAAGATCTTACTTTAAAAATAAAAACATTTACAGGTCAGCTTAGCTTTCGCCCCAGTTCTGACACAAACTTCGCCTACGCTTCACGCACCTCTACAATACTCAGCTGGACTTGGCACGACTGAAAAGAAGGCGCGCAAAACGAACAAATAAAGCCACAGCAGGGGACAAAGGTCAAGCATTACAAAGCCAAATGCTGAATAAAAATCGTTTAAAACAGTTTTATACAGAGTTAAACATAAATAATAAAAATAAGGACATCAGGTAGTATTAACAATGTAAAATAAAACCATATTCGCCAACTGATTGTGCGGTGTTGCTGCGCGTATCCCTGCTGCAGCCCTGGGCACCAACCCTGAAAATTAGGGGAGTCCGTCTCACAGCACAATCACAGAATTCCTCATATCAAGCCAATTTATAATCACCCTTCATCCTATCCTGCTGACATTCACAAGATTAAAAAGTGTTACACTTTTTGATCTTTTCGCGTCAGATAGATTAAACTGTTCCTTCAAATGGTAATTCAATCTGCCAACACATTCCGTAAATGTCACTTTTTAAAATAAAGCGCGACTTTGACATCTACAGGCCGCCAGGGAAATGATGAGATTTCACAGGCTCTCTCCTCGCCGCTTTATTTTATTACGGGTGGGATGGGGCGCGCGCGCACGCGGCTTCAGCATAGGAAATAGCTACTGCCGCTGCAGCCACGTCCCGGCCCTGTGATGTTAACGATAATCTGAGAGGTGCGTGCGTGTGCCACACATCAGTCACGCCCGCGCTGACACCAGTGGAGCTGCTGAATACTGTCAAGGGTAGGACCAACAAAAAGAGAGAATTACAAGAACATTTTCAGTCCTGTCTACTGTTGAAACCGTTTTTGGGGTGAATGTGACCCACCTTGATAACACTGGATCTGCGCGACTCTAATGAAGAGTTTTCTTTCCTTTTATATTTGTCAAGTGCTGTTTGCCTTATAAAGGATTCTGTGCTTTGTTCAGTGAAGGGTATGCTGCAGGATTATGATTGGTCCACTGATTATTAATGGCAGTAGCAGGAAAAGCAGGGCCTGCTCTACCTCAACTAGATGGTCACCTAAGGCGTTAAAGTCATCACCACGTGTGGCAGTTTGTCACAACCTCTGCTGAACAAGGAGGACTCTTCTCAGCGCTCTGATTTAATATACTTTTGTATAACATTCACATACAGTACATGCAAGGGGTCCTCTGTTATATTCAACAAGCATTTTTACAACACTCATGAACATTTTTAACACCCCCTTGCTCTTTTATAAATATGAATTCTGTAAGCTGTAACCAATTTTGGAACAATGAACATCTGGTCAGCCTACCAGACCCCTAAGCTCTTCCAGGTGATGTATGTATAGCAGTTGCCTTCAAGACTGCAGCAAAAAAAGCCAGAATCTCCCCAACCTGCCCTGTCAGTGACTGGCACGTGAATGGCCTATGATGACAAAGACTTCTGCGTCTTTTTTGTGTTCAGTTCATAATTTCGACCTTTCGGAATGTGAGCTGCGCTGCTTACTGCTTTACATATTTTCCACAATGTTGAGCAGAGTTGTCTTTACACAGTATTGTCATATTGACCTTAAGATTGTAATTCTTCTTCAGAGTCTGTATTTATTAAGTATCTCAGAATTACTCCTAATTAATTGCACTAAGCCAGACTAGGATAAGAATTTGTTCTAACTCAGAGTAGGACATGTGAAGCACTTCTGGAGCCTCCTATTCCCAGTCCCGGCAAGGAGCAGAAGCCACATTTGAGAATGAATGACATCACGATTTTATGGCAGCCCTTGTCAGAAATTAGCATTCATGATGACGATTTGTAGTTTTCTGATATGAACTTTGAGGCTTCACGACAATAATACTAATACTACTACTACTACTAATAATAATAATAATAATATTCAAAGTATTAGGAGATAAAACAGAAAAAGGAGGTAAACATAGTAAGGTAAGGTATTCCGATAAGCTGCACATAATGTTGGTGCTTCACAACAGCATCCATATTAATAAATGGATTTGTCTGTGTGTCTGTCTGGTAGCTCAGTCTCCAACAGATGGCGCATCACAGATATTAAAACTGCTTTTATGAATCCCAGACCAAATGGCATATAACAGAGACATAAGCATTGTATTTTGTTGTTCTAACAGATGGCACATCACAAACACTAAAACTGCTTTTGTCCATCCCAGACTAAATGGCATATAACAGAGGCATATTTATTGTGCTTTGTCATTTCAACAAATGGTGCATCACAAACATTTGTAGTAATCCATTTTATTACTGCAAATGCTCGTGAGGTGCCATCTGCTGGAGTGACACATTGCAATGTAATAGACAATTAGGCTAAAGGAGATCCCATTTGCACCATATTTTTCATTCAATGCCTGACTCAGTTAAATAGGAACAGAAAAAGGTGAAGGTCTGAGAAATTCTGCAAGTCTCACTTTGCAGACAGTTTCATGAATCTGACACTGACATTTGTTTTGCAGCCAATTTGATAGATAGATGTGAAAGGCACTCTCAAATATCTATCTATCTATCTATCTATTATATAGTGCCTTTCATATCTATCTATCTATCTATCTATCTATCTATCTATCTATCTATCTGATATATAGTGTCTTTCATATCTATCTATCTATCTATCTATCTATCTATCTATCTATCTATCTATCTATCTATCTATCTATTTCATGTCTATCTATCTATCTATCTATCTATCTATCTATCTATCTATCTATCTATCTATCTATATATCATATAGTGCCTTTCATGTCTATCTATCTATCTATCTATCTATCTATCTATCTATCTATCTATTTTTTATTGTTTCAGTTTGATTTAAGCCAACAGCCAAACAGTAAGGAGATGCAAGGCTAGCTAACAGATGACCAGGTGAATGGAGGTCTAAATTGATTATTTAGATTTCAGCCCATCTAAGATGGGCAGCACAGCTAATCAAGAATAATACTGTAACAAGCAAGATGGAAAAGCTGCATCTCTCTCTCACACACACATACACTAAAAGAGAGTAAAGCCCAATAACAGACACATTTACTTCACTTTGAATGATCCACAGCCACACTTTCAGAAGTCTCATCCCCCACTCTTATGGCCACGGATCCGTTACTAAATATCCACAGCTATAAGTCAGGTTCATTTCTTTTGCAGTGTCCCAGTTGTCTTCCAGAGTCACGTTCTGCGCCCCACTCTGTGAACCCCCCTGAACTTCTTCAAGGTTCAGTTTACCCAAAGCCCCAGGAGTCTCCACTTGTCTGCTTGAACCTTCCCAGCTCTGGAGAGGCGTTCAGACCCAGGAGGATTCCGAGGAAGGGCACTGTAGGTATTACCTATCTTTGGGTAACATGGCTTGTGTAAAATAAACTGTCTAAAGTGAATTTCCTAAAACTGGACATGAGTTAAATCCAGCAACCAGGGCCGGCGCCACTATTAAGACGAATTAGGCATTCACCTGGGGCGCAGATCATAAAGGAGCTTACCCAGCTGCATGCACTAATAAGTTGGCCTGGGGCACAAAATAACTGAGCGCTGGCACTGCCCGCAGCAGGGAGATTTATTTGAAAATACAGTAAACAGACATGTTAATACAAAAATACGTAAAAATCCAATAAGCCTTTGTTTAAACCTCTGCTGTAATTGCAAACAGTTGAGCAGCACAAATGTACCAATCATTATGATGGAGAGAAGAGAAAATAATAAAATCAACATTATAAACCGCTGCAGGTCCCCGAGTTCACCTTGTCACCTTTATCTGCCTGCGTCCACAGAGAATCTACAATTGGAAAGGCCAGCAGGTCACAGTCCTGGAAATATAAAGAAAAAAAAAAGAATCAACCGATGCCACTACAGAGCAGAGAATGTAATGGATATTTAATAATTAGAAGAAAATGCGTAAATAATAAAACAAGGGAGAAAACCACAAAAAACGCCTCAGATGAGGACAATGTCTAGTGAGTACATCAAAGAAGTCAAAATGCAAAACAGCAAGTTATGAATGACCTGGAAATTCTGTACGGCTGAAATCGGAAACAAAAATTTAAAAAGCAGATGGGCGTGAGCACATGGCATGCTTTTCTCAGGAAATCACGAAATTGGGGGTGCAGGGTTATTTGATGTGTACCCCGATTTTGATGTCACCCTAGGCGTTCTTATGGGGAGGGTCTTGCTGCAGACCTCTGCAGGCAGGGCTGGTTTAAGACCTTTAGGGGCCCTAAGAACTTAAAAGATTTTGGTGCCCACCCACCTCTATTATTACTATATTATTATTATTTTTATTATTGTATATATACATATGTAATTTTTTAACTTAATGTGGGAGTCCCTTTTTGTAGAACTTGATTCAGCTGCAGCATTTGCAGTTTGGCACTGTATGGTCCAATTTCTGTAGTGTCCCCCCTTCCCTTGATGCCTTAAGCACACGCTTATTTTGCTTAAGGATTAATCTGGTCCTGCATGCCAGAACTCTGCTGAACAGCCAATCGGATTGCACATTTATGTCACCTGGCCTACACAGCAGAAAATCCTAGGTGGGTGTGGCTATGACATGACAGTGTCTCTACCTGAGACACAGGGAGTCGTACTGCATGATACGCCCACCGCAAGACACGCCCATTCGGCAGTAGTCATTATTCATGAGTCACATAACTCCTCCCACAAAGTATGTGGTATGTCAAGGAAGACCCAAATGAACAGGCATATTGCGTAACGTCACTGACGTACAATGCAAAGGCCCCTAAACACCACAGTATGTGTGCAATTTGATTGGCTCCTCAATGGAGCGGTGCCCCCGGAGGTCTGCAGCTTGTCACGCACATTTTGATACTCTAAGGGTAAAGGTTAAGCTTGCGGCAGGGTTATCTGACTCATGAATGATGACTGCTATTCAGTGGGTGTGTCTTGTAGTAGACCCCTCATGCAGTAGTATGCGGAGACCATCATGTAATGCAGCCATCTCTTCAATGGCTTTGGGGTGATGGGGGGGTTTATTCGAGTTGCATAGTGTGAAAGGTCTGAGCCCAAGAGTTCCCCCAGTTTAGACAGCTGATCCACTGCTCTTCCACATCCATCACCCTTAAGCTCAACCTCTTTGTCTGCTTTGGAGGACCTTCTGTGTGTGAAGTCCAGGAGGTGGTCTTTCCGTGTTCACATCCCAGTTTAGTTCACTCTTGTGCCAACACTTAGAGCTTTTGAGTCTAACTATAGTGGGCATTGTGTGGTTCACTGTCGGGGATGGGGGTCCTTCTTCATATCCAAGTTTATCTCTCTTCTCTTTGGACATCTTGAGCCGAGACACTCTGATAGCCTCGTGATTCCTCTTTACGTGGCTCATTTGGTAAGGACTCTGACTAATATGATGCCACTTCAGCTCACCCTTCACCTTTCTGTCTCCTACAGACAAGTCCATCTGGCTTAATGTGTTCCATCACTCAGATCCCAGTTTAGCCCTCAAACCCCTGTCCTCCCTTTATGTTATGTGACCCATGGTCTAAGTCATCCTCCAGGTCAGTCACCCGGTTTGTGCCCAGGACTCTTTGTGGCTCACTGTATAACATTTGAGGCCTGGAGATTCCCAGACATCCAAGCCTAGTTGGTTCACTCGATAATCAGTGTGCCCATCTCCAGGTGAGCTCTTGTCTTTATGATATTAGGAAAAGACTCAGTGGATCAGGGCGTAAAGTCAAAGATCCCAGTTCAGCCCCTCGACTTCACTGCTGTCTCACATCCATGACCTGCCAGCCAAAGTAGCAAAGAGCAGTTCAGCTTCCCAGTCCAAATCCTGGCTTGTTTGTCCTTGAGCCGAGCTGTGCCCACCAACGTCACGTGGCCCTCACCCAAACTTCCTTGATAGAAAGACTGAGGCTGGAGTTGCTATTGATAGGTTAGATGGGGCTGATGGTTCTCTCATGTGTTTTCCTCTCAGGCCTTGTCAGTATTGGCACCCCTCTGCAGCACGGGGGCGCCATTCCACTTTATTTATTTATTTTTTTAATGGGCCGACAAGGGTATGTCAGCGGGCTGCTTGGCGCTTAATTAAACCCACGGCTTCAGCATCTGCTGGAACCAAATGAGTTATTAACAGCATTGTCACCGCCGTCTGCGCGCTGCTCAGGGTCAAGGCGGGTCGCCAGCCTACCGTCTGTTATCTTCTTTGGTTTTCTTTAATTTTAATAAATCCGCGGAAAAGCACAGAAAAAAGATTCTGACAGGGTGCTGCGGACGAGGGGGCTCACTAGAAAATTCACATTGACCAGAATCTTCTTCTATTTCTCATCTTGTTTCTAGAATATTCTTTTATGGCATATACACTATATACATATATGTAATTGTGTGTGTGGTGCATATACTGTACATATACAAGGTCTTCTTCTTCTTCTTCTTCCATAGCTATTCTCATTTTTCTAAGGGGTAGCTATTTATTTAGTCTAGACTTCTGCAATAGAGGTTTCAAAATGATTTTTAACAGCTGGACACTGTATATATATATATATATATATATATATATATATATATATACTCTATATGCATATATATGCATTATATATATATATATATATATATATATATATATATATATATATATATATTATACCGATTGTGACCAGTGGTAGGGAACTAGTTCAGGATTCAAGAATTGTCAATAAATAAATAAATAACGAAAGTGTGCACAGTGGCACAACACTAAAAGATGTTGACTGAAAATCAGTAAATCCAAGGTTCTCCATAGTATTTCAGTTCTTGTGGTTCTCGCTCAGGAGATCATTTAGACTCGAGACCAGGTCACAAATAAGATGCCACTGTCCTGGGCAGCCCCTACTTATGGTGTCCAGAAAGGAAGGGGTGGGGCTTGCTCAAGACATCACTGTCAGAGTTCTCATTGGACATCTTCTTGGGGCTCTGGGGGAAAAAGAAGATACCATTAATGGAAGCGCCCCCTCTTGCCCCGGAATGGTATTGCTTAACCTTAGTTGAGCCTGATAGAGGATCCCTGGTCACACATGCCACACTATACATCCATCCATCCATTAACCAACCAGCTATATCCTAACTACAGGGTGACGGGGGTCTGCTGGAGCCAATCCCAGGCAACACAGGGCACAAGGCAGGAAACAAACTGCAGGCAGGGCACACACACACACACACACCTACAGCACACAATAGGTACAATTTAATATCACCAGTGCACCTAACCTGCATGTCTTTGGACTGTGGGAGGAAACCCACACAGACACGGAGAGAACATGCAAACTCCACGCAGGGAGGACCCGGGAAGCGAACCCAGGTCTTCTAACTGTGAGGCAGCAGCGCTCATACTATACAGTATACATATATATATATATATATATATATATATGTAAAATGTATATATATAGATATATATTGTGACGTCCAATTGAATAAACACACTCAAGAGCCGCTTGTCCAGGGGAGTCTTACAAAAACCGACTGGCTTTTTATTGAATATGCCATGATATAAATGGTGCCCTACCGCCGCCCATTGTCAGAATCACAGAGATACCACCAAAATAACAAAGATAATTCACCTTTGCCCTATCTACGTCTTTAACTGTTCATTCCCTTCACCAGTTGATGCTGTCTACCTTTGTCACCAGCAAAAACTACCAATTCGACAACCCCCTTTCCTCCACATACCATTAATTAACCCTGATCCCTGTCACTCGTCACTCTCTAGAGAGGTCCCCCAAGACACGACCCTAACACTCCCTACAGCCCATTCAATGGCAAGACACGTCACAATATATATATCATATGTATATAGATATAGAGATAGATTTATACTGCACTGTCTGGTTCTGACTGCCAAAGACGGCGGTTCTTCCAGTTAAGATGTTTTTTGGCAGCAAGACTTGGTTCCAAGCGGACAAATACAGGAAGTGACATCAGCGGTGGGCAAGCTGTCGATCTTCCGGTCCCAGAGAGAGGAGAATAGAAGAGAGGGCGATACCTCAGAGCGCCAGCCCCTGGAGTGGCAGAGAATTACCTACAGAATATATGAATAAACGTGTGTGAGTGAGCTTATATTCGCCTGTCTGTCCAGGTCTCTTAGGGTTTCCACTGCAGGGTCCAATCCCAGATGGGGTGCCAGATCAAGGCTAGGCACATGACCACACTCTCTGATACTATGATATTTAATTTAATTATATATCTTTGTTTAATTTCCCATTTGCATACTCTTTGAGTTAAAAGTGAGCGTAACAACACGTGGCACCTCCTTTTTTGCCAGACAGTGGGCACCTATTAGGCATTAGGAATGGTGGGGAGATGAGAGAGGAAAATGAATGACATAAATGTGAGACTGGCAGCAAAAGGTGATGATAAATAAGTTTACCCAACACAATGAGGGCGAATCCTGAAACCTGTAGTAGTTAAGTAGAGCAGCACGTCATGAAAGGCGCTATATAAAACAAAGGCTGACTCATGGATGTCTGAGGTTTCACTTACTAGCGTGCTTTGAGGTGGATCTGTGCCACTCAACATTCCTGGGTCTCCTGCTGTATCCAACCTTATTCTGTTTATGCCCCTCCCTCTTGACAAGTTTATGCCCCTCCCTCTTGACAAATCAACAGTGCCAGCCACACTTTAAAAACAACCGTCACTACATTTGCTGTGCCAAGAAGCTCAGACACCCTTCTATTTGGTTTTCTGTATTGTAAAGTACAAGTTAAATGAATTGCTCGGTGTCACACAGTGACTGGGAGAAGCTGAATTTGTATCTCACATGACCTCACCAAGATGGCTCCCTGGACTGTATGCTGCCTTTTACTTTGGCGCCATCCTGATGAGGTCAGACTCACTGGCCAGGCAGAAAATGTGCCGCCTTTCTCAGCAGGCTGCTCAGTACTCCCTTGTGTCTCCTTATTCATTCTCTTCTTTTCATGTTTGCCACTTGCCCACCAGCCTGACCCTCAGCTCAACTCTTTTTAAAACTGACCTTTGTCACCAAGCCCATCATCTCCCGTCAGTAGCCCATATAGTCACATAGTGTCAGTGGATAAAAAAGAAAATGGAAGACCAGATAGATTCCCAGTTATCATTCTTCTTTCACTAGGTAACCACCACCATTGACTCAGCAGGTTAATAAAGCCCATTCTGTTGGACGCTCGAGAACAGCGGTATGGCCTCGATCAACAATTCTAATGTTAAACCCCCCAATGCCCGCCCACCACCACCACCAGCCCATCCTGCCAGACACATTCTGAAGCTCCTTCCATCTCCTGTGAGCTGCCATGACTCCAGGTATTGTGTACTGCTCTACCGTCTCATGTGAAGCACAAGCCTACCACCAATGTATACAAATTGTACTCGACGACTGTACTTATTACTCTGATTATTACTACTACTGTACTATGATATTGGACTCTTCAGACAGAAGACTTTCAGGTTTTTTTTTACTAATGAAAAATCTTCAGCCAACCCATGTTCTTGCAAATACATGGCTGTCTATTTACCTGATGATATCGAATAAACCCATGTAATTCTTCATGTCTTTGTTGGTGTGGTCCTTTGCAACCCGTTCCTGGCTTTGGTGGTCTTCTGAACTCTTGAAAGGAGAAATCAGACTACACAACTGCTAAATCCGGGGTAAGTCCTGCTGCCCAACCAAGTACACAGCCGCCCGTCCTCCTCTGCGCTCATTCAACCATCCAGCTACCGGCCAGCTGAATTCGACCCCCTTACCTGTATGAGGGTAGGTCAGGAGCACACGCTGATACTACGAACATGACAAACCACCTCTGGACCACCACACGGTTCAGATGGAGTGGCTCAGGTTGGAGGTGGGTTACCGCCACACCCAACTGCAGGTTAAGGGGGCTACTCAAGTGGGGTGGAGTCACTTCTGGCATTTATGGGATTTGAACTAGCAACCTTCTGACTGCAAGAGCCACCACTCTGTCCATCCAGCCATGCAGTCAAGGATTAGTTCATCACTCCATCCATCACTCCATCTGTGCACATCCAGCCACACGTCCATCCTCTCAGGCGTGCATCACCTGACTCATCCACTCATTTAGCAGTCTGTCCCTGCATTCATGGATTCATTCATCTGTCCATACATCTGTCTACCTGAACCCATCCATCTACCCATACATTTTAGGAACCCAAGATGATTATTGTGAGGATGTGAAAAAGAATTAAGAGATGATTAGGACAGACACACAGTCTGACAAAGCATGATGAGATCAAAAATAAAATGGAAATCAAGAGCCAAAGGGTGAGAAGAAAACAAGCAGTGGAGAAGAAAGTGAAGTCGTAACCAGCAGCACAAGTCCAACAGTAGGGCCTGCTAGAAATAGAAATGAACTGCGCAAAGAGGAAAGTGCTGCTCTTTGATACAAAATGTATTTACTGTGGCCACTAGAGGGCGCTGCAGATACACAAACACAACCACCCAGACAACAGTCGCAGGTTCAAATGGCTATTGAGATGAACAACTACCTTCACACGGGCTTCTTTCTTTCTTTCTTTCTCCATCCTGGGTTTGATGTCAATGTGCCTTCAGCCCTACAAGCAGGTCCTCCAACCTGCAGGGCCAACTTTGGATGGGTTGGTATTAGGACTGGCACTCCAGCCACCATCAAAAACCTCCCAGTGTTCCAGTGTGGTGCTGAGGCGTCACCCACTGCACCCGGGTCCCAGTGTGGGTGGTCTGTCATGTGGTGGCTGGTGCCGCATGCTGTCAGTGCACACTCCCCACCTTTCTTTCTTTCTTTCTTTCTTTCTTTCTTTCTTTCTTTCTTTCTTTCTTTCTCTTTCTTTCTTTCTTTCTCCACACCTCGCTCTCCTCTCCCACCTCAGTGAGTTCTTCCAGTGCCAGAGTATTGCAACCATAAAGCACTTCTTGATCAGGCAGAACAGCCGTAAAACAAGGGGGTCCTTTCCCGGGTGCCACCCCTCCACTTCCCATGAACTCCCGTGGCAGTCCAAACTGGCCACCTGGCATATTGGAGGCTTATCTGCTGTTGAGAAGTGGTCTCACACCTGACACAGGGAGCAGCCGCCCACCTACTGTATATCGGTGGACCCCCGGCTGGGTAAGTGAAGACTTTTCTATCTTGGTGACAAATGATGCATACCGACGCATTTGCAGGCCATTCAGAAAGTTTGCGGACCCCCTTGACCTTTTTGGCTGCCCTGTGCTAAAGTCATTTCGGTTTGTCTTTGCTCCTCGTCGATACCCCGGAATGACAAGAGTGACAAAGAGAAGTGACAAATTAATTCAATCGGATTTTAGGAATCTTTAAAGAAGGAGTTTGGGAGTCCAAGTGGATTAAAAATCAAAACCTCAGCTGTCCCAATGATGCAAACATTCAGCCCCCCCATCTCCTCAGTACTGTGCCAGCCATTCCAGTCTGGGAGTCTTCTTGGGTTTGATTTGAGAAGCTTCACACCCCTGGATTCAGGGATCCTCTGCCCTTCTTCCCAGCAGACCCTCTCAAGCTCTGTCAGGTTGGATGGAGACCACCGGTGGGCGGCTCTCGTCAGGTCTCTCCAGAGACGTTCAAGTCCAGGTTCAAGTCCGGGCTCTGGATGGACCACCCCAGGACATTCCCAGAGTTGCCCCTCAGCCTGTCCTGTGTTGCCATCTTTGCATTGTGACCTTTTGGCCCATCCAGTGTGGGGTCCGGAGCGCTCTGAGTGGGCTGTTATTAAGGACATCTCTGTACTTTTCTCTCCACCACACTTAGGTGCCACCAGCCAACCTCACCAAACTGGCCACCTAGCGCTGCTGTTGAGAGGTGGTCTCCAGATAACAGCCTTACACCTGACCCAGGGATCTCCGGCCTGGATGCCCATCTATCATGGCTGACGTGCGCAGGCGTCTGGTCACCTCCACTTCGAGATCAGAGACTCTTGTGTCTCCTAGTCCTGAGGGGGGCCTTTTTTTACAAACTCTACGTGGGCTTCCATGTACTGAGTAGAGGCCCACATCGATGGACTGTTACAGTGATGGCTGTTGTTCTGGAAGTTTCTCTCATCTCCTCACAGGTTCCTCTTGAGTGACCGTCAGGTTCTTGTTTACCTCTGTTGTTGGCCAAGACCCTTCAATCCACCATTGATCTTCATGGCCAGGCTATTGAGCTCCAGAAAGACTCCCCGATGTGCCAGGTTTGTTCCATTTGAGAATTATGAAGAGTCTTCAGTGCTGCCAGAATGTCTTTGTCACCGCAACACTAAGTCTCAAAGTCTCTACGCTCTGCAGGCGATTCCTTCAAATCTCATGGCTTTTAATACATATTGAAACCAGTAGGGGGCATTGTAGCCCCCCCAGACCCTAAGTACAAACACAATGGCACAAGTCCCAGTATAAATAAAATCATTTATTTAACAATACCTTACAGAAAGGTCTCTTAGATTTGCTCCTTTCTTTCCTCCACTCGTCCCCTCTCGACTCACCTGGAGTAGGCAGGGGGTTTCGTTTTTATTGAAATGGTCCTTCTGGTACCAGGACATCGCCCATCATAAGCACAAACGTCCTAAAAAGTCCCCTCTGGCGGCACCCATGGACCCCAGCAGGGCTGGACTACAGGACTACAATTCCCAGCATTCCCGGCTGGGTACAGCAGCTCAGGGTGCAGCTGTCAACTAGCAGATCAGAGAAACACACAACCGCTAGATATGGAGCCTCTCCATTCTATTGGCCTCCCGGCTGGGTAAGGGATTAGGGCCAATGCCAGGAGGGATGCCAGCCCTTGAGTGCCATCCTTCACAATGTGCCTTTACTAATCAGTCCAGCTGACCACAGGTGGATTTTCAAACAAGATGGACAAACATCTCAGAGACGATCATCAGAATGGGACGCACCTGAGCCAAAGCAAAGGATCTGAGAAGCTGTTGACCTGAAACACATTTGCAAAGATGTCTCAGAGTCTGGCCGTCTTCCCTTTGTGATTCCGTTGTCTGATGAACGAAACAATGAATTGAAATGATTTCAGCAAAACAAAAGCTGAACTAAAAAGTGAGGGGGTCTCTGGCGACCCTCTGAATGCACCGCATGTTCCATCATAACAATGTACACTAAGGCACAGCGTGCGTCCGACGATTACCGGGAGATTTAAAGGTTAATCAGGGCCATGCTTAGCGAAGACGGAGACGAAGGCAGGCAAAGCAAAAGGTCGAGAGTGGGAAATCAATAACAGAATCGGCGCAACCGGGGAAACAAAACGAGGTCAATACGGCAGCACCCCCGGTCTCCTTAGAAAAGAAGCCCTTTACACGAGTAGGACCACCGCGGGAAAACGTGAGAAACTGTGACAGTCGTGAGTTTATGGTGTCACCCTCGTGACGTCATCGGCGAGACTCACACAGCCACCTGACGCCGCTGACCCGCTTCACGTGAGCAGAGAAAGAAAGTAAATGAGAGCGGAACAAAAACACGTGCAAAATATATGACAATACAGAACCAAAGAAGAATGCATTTTATTTAGTAATTATTCAATTATTAAAAAATATGTACATTTTTAAATGTAAATGTATACATTATTTTATTTATTAAGTATTCATAATAATCATGCATTTTATTTAGTAATTAAATTATTAAATCAATACATTTATAAATGATTTTATTTAATAAGAATTAATAAATACGTTTTATTTAAAATTAATACATTTATGAATTATTAGATTTATCAATTATTAATAATAATACATTTTTTTCCATTCTTACTAAATTACTAAATAAATACATTTTAAAATAAATAAGTTTATGTTATTTTAATTATTAATATTAAAAATGCATTTTTTAATAATTATTAAATTAATACATTTTACTTAAAATCAATAAGTTTATACATTTTATTTAATAATTTATAAATTTTATTTAAAATCAATACATTTTTTAAATGATTTTATTTAATAAGGATTAATAAACAAATTTTATTTCAAATGACTACATTTATTAATTATTTTGTTTATTAATTATTAATAATAATTAAAATGCATTTAATTTAATTATTATTAAATTACTAAATAAATAATTTAATAAGTTTCTAAATTATAAATCATTTTATGTGTTAATTATTAATAATCAAAAGGCATTTATTTAATAATGTGCCCATACGTTAAGGCAGCCCTGCTCACAAGGGAGAGGAACCACCAAAACTCTGGCTTGAGAGACAAGTCCGGTACAAAAACCTTCATAAATGTATTTGAAATAAACAGAAAGAACACAACTGGCAAGAAAGAGGCAAAGAGAGTTTGCCTAAAAAGGTGACTGAGAGCAATCAAGAAGCAAAATAAATGTAGAAATGTGAAGAGCAATGCCCACCATGAATGCACTCACCAAATGTCAATGAATGACTGAAGAATCTGAAATGTAAATTTAAAGGCTGAGGGGCAGGAACAACAGGGTGGCCCCACCCCTTGGGGGTCTTAGCCACAAAATACAGGAACACACCCTGATACTGCCACCACCAGGCTTCACTATCGGTATGACATAAGGCAGGTGGTGAGCAGTGGCAGGTCTTCACCAGACACGATGCTATTCTGTACAAAGAGTTCAGTTTTTGTCTCCTCAAACCAGAGAATCCTCCCTTACAATCTCAGAGTCCAGATGGGTTGTCATATGCCGTCTGCTCAATAGCGATATGTCACATGTCACTCGACCATAAACGCCTGATTGATGGACTGCTACTTATATTATCGTCCTTCCAATAAGTTCTCTCATGTCACCAGAGGACTTCTAAAGTTTTGTTAAAGCAGAGGTGGGCAATGTCGGTCCTGGAGGGCCGCAGTGGCTGCAGGTTTTTGTTCCAACCCATTTTCTTAATGAGAGCTCAATTGTTACTGATGAAGAATTTATTGCTCCAGAGACATTTTAGTGGTCTCACTTGTTAAGTTTTCCCCATCGTTAATTGCTTGTTTCAGTCTTAAACAGCTGTTTTTAATGGCCTAATTAGCAATAAGACAAAAATGAGAAAGTAGCCAGCGGGACTCCATCTGACTTGTTTGCATTTACACCTGTGTGGATTCATCAGGCACTATTTGGTGTAACTGCCCTAACGTTAGTCCCGCGTGTCACTAGGACTGTGACAACAGAACTAAAGGTGTTAACCCCGAGTGTCACTAGAACTGTGACAAAAAAGCTAAAGGCGTTAGTCCCGAGTGTCACTAGAACTGTGACATAAGAGCTAAAGGTGTTAACCCCGAGTGTCACTAGAACTGTGACAAAAAAGCTAAAGGTGTTAACCCCGAGTGTCACTAGAACTGTGACAAAAAAGCTAAAGGCGTTAGTCCCGAGTGTCACTAGGACTGTGACAACAGAGCTAAAGGTATTAGTCCTGAGTGTCACTCGGGCAACTGAATAGATGTGTCTCACCTAACCATCAGACGTGAGGATTATTTGAGGTGTAACAATGCTAACAGTGTTTAGTGCAGAGGTAGTTAGTTTGTCCTGTAAGTTTTCTTCCATATTTTCATTGTATTTTGCATGGACAGTTTATCATCAAAAGCACTGTACCAGCATCAATCACAGTACCATCTGTTTGAACTGAGCAGGAATTCAGACGATGCCTCAAGCTGTATTGGCGATTTTATCACCTGTAAAGGGAAGGACACTGGGACTAAACTGGTTTACAGCTTGAGACAGGAGATTGTTAAAACATCAAAAACTGTATTGCTTTGGAAAATGGACGTATTCAAATAGATTAAAGGGTCGGGGTGAATTAATTCATCATATTAACAGCCAGCCAATCATGTGTTGCAAAACCCCCGTGTAGAATTTTGTGTGAACAGCGACGACAGAAGAGCAACATGCGGCCGTTTCCATCTGATCGTCGGCAAAGCATCTCATGAACAACTTCAAGTGCTGAAATCATAAGCCGCCCGGGACATCTTTACTTTTCTGTAAGCTTTTCCTAAAGACTCTATCCGGCCATTTTCTATTATTCCTTGTTCTATTTGGTATTGTTATTCATGTAATAAATATCACGGTGCTTTTAGCTTTCTATACTTTGTCTACATATCTAGAGTGATTGAGGTCATTTTTATTAAGAGCATTTCTGGCAGTCGGATGTTTGTCTTATGCTCTAATCTGCAAGGTTTATTAAGGCTGAGGGTGTGAGCTCCGCTCAATAGTAGTGAACAATACGTAAAGTAAGGCATTCTTGGTTGATAAATGGCCTATAGCCAATGATGTTGAGCCTTTGTATGTTGAAATATATTCCTTGAGACCAAAGTAATATTAGGTCTGAGATATATTTTAAAACATCGTATGTTGTCCGTGCCAATGATAAGTAAGTCTCTTGAACTGCTAAGAGAGTGTGACAAGTTGTGTATGTGCTACTCATAAGGCACTTGTGTGGTTTGAAGTGCTAGATTTTAACCAGCTGTGTGTGTGTAATTCACAGGACACTGTTGTGGTTTGGGTCTGTGTGTATGCTCTAAATGCCACAGGGGTTGGACGGGCATCCCGACCACTCCTTACCTAGACGGGAGGCACACAGCAGGCAGACCAGGAGAAAGGAAGGTGTCAGGTCCGAAAGTGATGGCTGGAGTGGATGGACGGACAGCCCACCAGAGGACACTGCAGGGGATGTCTTATTTCCCCAGAATACTAGATGGCAGCAGCCCTCCGTATCGATACCCATTTGGGAACCAGCAGGGAATGCTGGGAGATGTAATCTGGCAACACAACCTTGCTGGGGACCATGTGTGCCGCAAAGGGGCGCTGCAGGGAGATGAGCTCCCTAATAAGTGACCCAGAAGTACTTCCATTGGTCAATAGCCCTGGCACCAGAAGTCCTCCCAGGTCCTTAATAAAAGGGACCGCACTCCCTTATCCTGGGCTAGTCGGAGCTGGGAGGACATTGAGCAACACTCAACTGGAGGAAGGCAGTGCCTGATGAGAGGAATTGTGTTTTATGGAGAGAGACAACCTGCCTTTGTGCTTATGGTACTTTGTGGAGGAGGAAATGGTGAATAAACCATCCTTTATCTGAACCCGGGACTCTCTGTGTCTTCATGTTTAGGGGTTTGGGGCCCGCTGGTTTCCATCACAATGCATATATCTATGCGTGTGTGTCTTAATCTTAAGGTGCAACAGTAGGCCAACCCGATAACAAATCCGATGAGTACCCTTACCATTAAAGAAACTAAGTAAAGGGTAAGTAAAGGGAAATTTCACAACAACACAGCAGGTCTAACGTACGCGTCAGGCCCAAGAGCTACCCGGGCAAAGGTGTAGACGCATCTTATCCTAGCCTCATGATGGCGTCTCATAAGAAACGTCTCTCGGCAGCCCACGTGTTGCACACTTTTGACAGTGAAACGCGCAGCAACGTCAAGGAGCCTCTCATCAGCAATGATGACGGAGTGAATCCGAGAGTGACTCTCGCGTTGGGGTTTCTATTGACCCTGTTTCAAAAACGCCAGTACCACCTCGTTTTGATTCTGTGGGGCAGCCAGGAATAAAAGTGAACATTGACAGCCAAGATCCACCCATTTACCATGAAGTTAATTCTTGATGTTGGCGCCATCGATAGAATTGTTGTTGAGACAAACCATTATGCTGAGCCGTGCTGGGTAAATGATCGTACGCCTAAGCAGTTTTCCACACAATAGACATATTTTGATGGTATATATGGTATTAGCATCATTATTATTATTTGTTCATATTATTATTATGTATCATTATTATTATTTGCATCATTATTATACTTTTTACACTGACCAGAAAGCAGGAGACAGAGCTGGAGGTGGTAGAGTTAAAGATGCTAAGATTTGCATTGTGTGTGACGAGGATGGACAGGATTAGAAATGAGAACATTAGAGGGTCAGCTCAAGTTGGACGGTTGGGAGACAAAGTCAGAGAGACGAGATTGCATTGGTTTGGACATGTGCAGAGGAGAGATGAGGGGTATAATGAGAGAAGGGTGCTAAGGATAGAGCTGCCAGGGAAGAGGAGAAGAGGAAGGCCTAAGAGAAGGTTTATGGATGTGGTGAGAGAGGACATGCAGGTGATGGGTGTAACAGAACAAGACGGAGAGGACAGAAAGATATGGAAGAAGATGATCCGCTGTGGAGACCCCTAACGGGAGCAGCTGAAAAAAGAAGAAGAAGAAGTGTTGTAGCGCTGCCACATAAATAAAAATAATATGTTTTTCTGCTGTCGATCGGGTTTTGTGCTGATTGTACTTACAGACTGAGATTGACAGCGGTGCTCCAGAGGTTGGACTTCCAGTTTCCCTTTTTTTTAATTTTCGGGGAGCAATTTGCATAAAACAGCCAAGAAGACGACGGGGAAAGTCGAATGAAGCAGATCAGCAACTGCCTGGGCCGTGAGATGAAGTTCTGGAGCTTCTAAAGTCCTGACGGTTAGGTGGAAGTCGGTAATTCTTTTTCTGGACTGGTGAATTGGGCGTTCCACTATTTCCCATGGACTCGGGTGAGCTTCTCGAAGGCCTTACTGTTCTTTATCATGGAGCAGACTGACTGTATAGCATTGAAGATGTTTTGCTGCTAGGAGTCCACATCTGTTGGTACTCTTTGCTTCACCTGCCGCCCACAGGGGCTGGAACTGTGGGCTTACATGTGAGCTGTGGAAGGGGGACTGGGGGACAGACATTCTTATTGTATATAATGCGGGTATAGAAAAGATTCCCCCCCCCTTTGAAATATTCCCATTTGTTTTTCCTTTACAGCCTTAAATGAAAACGCACAAAGCAATATTTTTTCAGCTTTACTTACTCAATACAATCTGTAACATCCAAGTGAAAGATATCACAGCTACAGTTTAGAAGAATTTAAAAAAATCAAAAACAAGACACACTGAGATTAATAAAGGACCCCCCACCCCTCCTAAACTCAATCAGGTGTCAGTGCCCCCCATTTCCATTGCAGACCCTGGTTACTGGCTTCCTTCCACCGATGATCAGTTGTAATGAGAGTGATTAGTGAAGCTGTTCCTGGAGCCTTCATTCCCTTGCTTGGTAGAACAACTGACAGCAAACAACTGACTATGGGTGGCCAGCCACTTTGAGAAGATCTCAGGGGTGGGAGAGGTGTGGGCAGACATAAAGCAGGCAGGAGATGGAGACAAAGCTCTGGATGGGGAACTGGAGGAGGGATACTCTTATTGTATACACTGTAGTACTAGGGTGTTGTACCGTGTTAGCCATTATGAATTGTGAGATATGGCCGGCCATTCATCCTGGCCAACACTCCCACGCCGCTAGATGGAGCCCTTCCGGCAGTATGGAGGTGCCCCGAATTCCAGCAGTGCATCATGGATATTGGAGTTTTCCTTCACAGCCGTGCTGGATACTATGGGGGCTGCAAGGGGACACTGTAGAGAGGCTCAGAGACTTTTATGTGCCCTATAACCCGGACGTACGTCCTGGTCACAGGGACAGAGGAAATGACGTACTTCCGGGATGAAAAAGAAGAGCTTTTGATCTGACCCGGAGGTGCTGGGGAGTCGCATGGACTGAGGGTTCAGAAGCACTACCGGGTCAAGGACTATAAAGGCCTCTGGGAAATCCCAGACAGTCGAGCTGACTCGGGAGGAAGGGTGGCAACACATCTGGGAGAGGAGGATTGTGATTATTGAGTTATTATTGTGTTTGTATTGTGGAGTGGAGGGTGCTTGGTGCACATTATTATTATAAAATAAATAATAATTGGACTTTTATCTGATTTCTGGCGTCTGGTCTGAGGATTCAAGGGGATGACAGCGCCCCCTATCTGTCACAGAATGTAGAGAAAAGCCAAGCAAAATGGCACCTTTTATTGGCTAACTGAAAAGATTACAGTATGCAAGCTTTGGAGGCAACTCAGTCCCCTCCATACAATGTGGATTTGTAGTCAGGTTGTCTGTGTCAATCCTCATATCTGGCCATAAGACTCATGTCTCTATTAACACCATGTTGTAATGTGTGAAATTTTAACACGAGTTTAACTTCCCATTCCTTTCTCTCTTCTTCAGGCGAGATGTATACACTGTAGATATATTTTTGGTATCGTCACATATAAGGATTATTTTGGGTTGGGAGGTTGGGGGGAGGCAGATGAAAGAGATTTTTATGTTTTGTTTTTTTTTTCCGGTCTTTTCTTATATTCCTCATGTGTTTATGGATATTGACCACTACTCTTTTTTTTGTCTCCGGCATCAGGGGTAACTGAACAATTTTCAAATATGTGTGTACCGGGGGGGTCTCTGCAGAGTGTGATATTGGCCAATCCTTTTTTATCATCTGCCACAAATTAGTACAGGTTAGCAGTAACGATCGTCTCGTGTCAGCATGGCAGGCCGAATCGTTACAGAGTTTTGCACATTTTACAGTAGAAAGGTGAGATTTAATAAAAAATGTCATTTTTGAAGTCAAAAAATGCAACGCTTTTTATGTGTTTTTTTGAGAAAAAAATTTAACTTTAAGGAGGTTAATAGAACGCTTAAGGGAAGAATGCGACAGACTGAGAAGTATCAGTTTTAGGCTTCAAGATCATTTAGACGACTTCACTGGAAAGGCAAACAACCTACGACATAAGAACCTAACAGCACAGACTGACAAGCCGTGAAACTCCATAAGGCCTGAGATTGACAAGGATTGGCGACTGGGCCGGAATGAAACCCTCCAGGACTGACGTCACCTTACCCCCATGTTAAAGTGACGACTTAGGGTTTTGGCCACCTCCCTGGCCAGTAACCTTCTTGTCCGGTTGCTCAGTTTGGCCAGATGGCCATCTCTTGGAAGATGCCTAGTGGTTCCAAACTTCTTCCACTGCACAATTCTGGAGGACAAAGCTTTAGAAAGGCTTGTATCCCCTTGGCCTCATCTGCCATATGTGTTGACTGTGGAGGTGTACAGAGAGTCCCTTTTGACTGTGGGGCTTGCATTTGTTGACACTTTTTCTATAGTGTCATTTCTTGTGACTGAAGACAGAGAGATATAATTAAAGTTAGTAAAAAATCTTTTATTAATACACACCAGGCAAAGGTAAAATGACAGAGAAGCACAGTCCTAGGACACCTGCCCTTCATCTGCCTCGAGGGGTCGGTGTCCCAAATCTTTTATAGGGCCTTTGTCTTATGACTTTAGTTGCACAAGAATTTCAAACCATTACATCTTACAACATTTTGCTTGGATCAGCATTTACCACATCCTTTAAGTTCATCAGTTAGTCACTTGTGGTTTTAGTTCATCAGTTGGTCACTTGTGGTTTTTTGTTCGTTAGCCGGACCTTGGCCATTTAATGCTTTATATGTTAAAAGGAGGATTTTGAAATCTGCCCTAAACTTAACCGGTAGCCAGTGTAAGGATTTAAGCACTGGAGTTATGTGTTCGTATTTTCTTGTTCTTGTAATAAGTCTTGCAGCAGCATTTTGGATTAACTGGAGGCTGAATAAAGAACAGTTTGAACAGCCAGTGAACACCGCATTGCAGTAGTCAATCCAACGAGAAGTAAATGCATGAATTAATTTCTCAGAATCCTGTTTATTTATAAAGCGCCTTCATTTCCCAACATTTTTAAGGTGGAAGAAACATGATTTGGACAACTTTGTAAGGTGACATGCTAGAGTCAAAGAGAACTCTGAGATTTCGGGCTGATTCAGTAAAATTAAAGGTGATTCCAACTGAGTTAAATGATGACAAAATATTGCTGTGATCAGCGTCGTTCCCTCCAACAATTAACATCTCTGCTTTATCTGTGTTTAAAGACAAGTAGTTCTCATTCATCCACTCCTTTAATTCGCTAACACAACTAATTAATAACAACATCGGAGAAATTTCATTAGATATAAATGAAAGGTATAACTGGGTGTCATCTGCATACGAGTGAAAATTAACATTATGTTTCCTAATGAGAGATCCCAGTGGAAGCATGTAAAGTGAAAACAGTAAAGGTCCCAGTACTGAGCCCTGCGGGACACCATATTGAACTTCTGTGTCTAATGATGGAGTACTGTCAGCACATTTCTGTACATATTGGAATCAGTTTGATAAATAAAAACTAAACCAAGCGAGCACGGGGCCTGTAAGCCCAACATCGTTTTTTAGCCTGTGCAGTAAAATAGAATGGTCAATGGTGTCAAATGCTGCACTTAAGTCTAACAACATAACATGATTACAGTGGAGTTTCCTTCATCACAGGATATCAGAATGTCGTTTACAACCTGCGTTAGTGCCGTTTCTGTACTATGACCAGTGCGGAAACCAGACTGGAATTTCTCAAATAAATTGTAATGCGTAAGGAGCCCCGAATGAGGCACATGACCTGCTTTGTGAGTTACGGCACTATGGCCATGTGGCACGTTTCCCTGTGGGTGATCCAGCTCATAAAATCCTCATTGTTGAGGACCCGAGCGGCTGGACCAGGCCAAGGGGTCGCCCACGTAACACCTGGCTGCGGCAGATAGAGGGTCATTTCCAGAGGGTGGGACTGGACCACGTTTCTGCCAGAGGGGTGGCCACATCCCAATTTGTTTCTTCATGTAGTGGATGAGGCAATGCGCTGTACCAGTGCCTGCTCCCCAATCTGACTTACCTTGTAAGGTGTGACTAAAGCTGACTGGCGACTACTTTTTCTAGTATTTTAGAGAGAAACAGTAAATTTGAAATAGGCCTATAATTATTTAGTATGTGTGGGTCTAGGTCTGACTTTTTAAGTAATGGTTTAATGACTGACAGTTTTAGTGCATCAGGTACTGTGCCATGCAGTAATGAACTATTGATAATGTTTAGAAATGGCGCTGCAAGAACATCCATTGCACTTTTTACTAGTTTTGTTGGTGTGAGGGTATAGTTTAGCTTAGTGGGGCTATAACAGAACCTTCTATTGACTACGCACTAACTAGCTATGCGTGGTCTTCAGGACAAAACACAACCCTAAGACGCCCCAGCAGTTCAACTCGGGGAGGCGTCAGCTAACTCTTAAGAATTACCCAGTGCCGAGGATGTGGACCCACCTGTGCTTGCTGTCCCCCGGCTTTCATAAGAAGACACCGGCAGTGCCATATCACTGGCATACGAGTCCTATGAGAAAATACCTCCAGATAGACGATGTTTTCAGTGAAAACATCAAGCCTTGCCCTCCATTGATGAGGTGTTTCAGTTGCACGTTTGCTTCGTTTCAGCATTGTGTCTCTTCATTTGCGTCATTAGCACAACGTCGTTGTTGCGTGGCGGTGTTTGCTGCACGCGGGTCTTTGGTAGCAAGCGCTGAAGAAATGTAACAGTGCACACATGTGCCACCTAGTGGCTGTGGTTGACTGTGAATAGAGTGACTGCCCCTCACACACACACACACAGGTCTTTGGCTTATATATGTCTAATACAGGGTGATTCTAATGGGCGGGGCCTCGAGTTATGATGTATTACTGTCTCAATAATAAACCAATCAAAATGAAATAAAGATCGCAGTATTCCTGAATAAAGGTACACACATCTCGATTTACAGGATTTGTGGATTTCCTGCATGACCGTGAGTTCAATGAAAGTTATTTCATGGCACAACCGCACAACCGGTTAGACGTCAGCTCGCTGCACGGCAAAAAATTGAATTGTTTCTTTTTTGGCCATCGGGTCATTTCAAAGGGACTTATGGCCACCTCGTTCCCCCAGAACTGTCACTTCCAGATTTTCTTCCTTTGGGGAGTGCTGAAAGGAGAAGTCGCGTACACAGGGACAATTACAGCAAAACACTGAACAGGACATTGCTGCCCTCGCCCTTACAATGCTTGCGGATGAAAACCTTTTCCATTATGGAGCGCCGTGTCGATGTGTGTTTGCAAGAAGAAGGTGACCATTTCCAACATCGAATTTATTGGATTATTTACACATCTATCAAGGTATGCATGCAGTGTATTTATTATTATTATTATTATTATGTGAGCATATATACTCGGGGCCCCATACATTAGAATCTCCCTGTATGTTGACAAACATTTCAGCATAACAAAGTACTCGGAGGGTGTTCTACTGTGTCAGCCATTAGGGATGTAATGAGAGAGAGAGAGAGGTTGGCAGCGTACAGTGGAACCTCGGGTCACGAACATCTCGGGTCACATACAAGTCGGGTTACAACCAAAAAGTTTGCCTAGCTTTTGCATCTGTTCATGACCATACACTCAGGTGACGAACAAGACAGTTTACCTTCTGATTCGTACGCACCGATGATTTGCCACACGTGTTCAGTCTCTCCCTGTGCATTCGCTGTGAACTCTTTGTGCTCTATTTCGTTTCCCTTCCGGTTTGTGCGCGGCGATGATTTCTGCACATGTTCAGTCTCTCCCTGTAAAGTACATTGTTCTCGGTGCATCACGCAGAGGGACTCTCCCTCAAAACTGTAACCTCCTCTCAACCCAGCTTCCTCCTGTGGTATAGCGGGTCCACAGCTCCCATCAAAAAGGCATGGTGGTGTGTGGCCGAAGGGGTTCCTGAGGAGTTCGTGATGTGGGCGTTTCTCACCTAAGTGCACAGGTGAGAAGCGGTCCGCATCCGTAATTGTTCCTAGGAGCTGCTGATTGCCATGACTACCACGTCCTCTTCATAAATAGAAGTGTGAGTCCGCTAAAGGGAAAAAGAAGAGAACAGGAAAGAACGGGAGGTTGCAGGAGAAGGCAGGAAGCAGGAGGAGAAAGAGAGAGTGAGAGTGAGTGAGTGAGAGCAAGTGAGAGAGAGAGAGAGCGAGAGACAGCAAGTGAGAGAGAGAGAGTGAGAGAGAGAGAGCGAGAGAGAGAGAGAGAGCGAGAGAGAGAAAGAGAGTGAGTGAGAGAGAGAGAGTGAGAGAGCGAGAGAGAGAGTGAGAGAGAGAGAGAGAAAAAGAGAGAGAGAGCAAGTGAGACAGAGAGTGAGAGCGAGTGAGTGAGAGCAAGTGAGAGAGAGAGAGAGAGAGAGAGAGAGAGAGAGCGAGAGAGAGAGAAAGAGAGTGAGTGAGAGAGAGAGAGTGAGAGTGAGAGAGAGAGAGAGCGAGAGAGAGAGAGAGAAAATTTGATATTTGGACTTCAGTCTTCACACATTATACACTTCATGTCAAACTTGAAAAAACAACATGAAAAAAGTTTGACTTTCAGGTATGTGTTGAACATTTCTGTCATCCAACACTTACATAGACACGTGAAATGCCTGCGTTCCAAATAACGATCTATTATTTACCCTGTGCAGCTCCAGGTACCTCACTCCCTGATAAACAAGGCTTGAGCTGGGAGAGATTTTAGCCCTTCCTGCAGCGGTGGGTCGATGGGATAGCAGGCTGCTTGCTGCTTGTGCTGATCGACACATTTACAAGACAAAAGACGCTGTCAGAGAGGTGCAAACAGATTTAAGATGGGCCAGGCTTACGATTTTTTCCGTAGGCTTTGGTAATTCTAGTGTTACTATCAATCCATCATCACTTGAATGCCATGGTGTAATTGAGTGACTCTCATGGCCAGCATCTTCTAATGGCTCATCCCTGCATGATAGTACACCACATCACAAAGCTAAAGTGGCCTGGTTTCATGAACATGACAAGGAGTTCCATGTTCTTCAGTGGTCTTCCCAGTCACCTGATCTGAATCCAGCAGAACACTTTTGGGCTGTGGTGGAACAGGAGATGAGTGTGCATACGGTTAGTATGGTCTGGAATGGATTAATTGTATTTACATACAATCCCTATGGGCGAAATTACTTTGGGTCACGACCAAATCGGATTACGACCAGAATTTTGGAACGAATTACGGTCGTGACCCGAGGTTCCTCTGTATGTCCATTACAGCGTGTCGCTTCATCCACCATACAGCGAATCACCCGGATTGAGACCCGAGTGCAGCTGTGCCACAGGTGACACCTCAGCACCACACTGAACAGGTGTGAGGTTTCTAATGGTGACTGGAGTGTCACTGTAAAATGATGTGGTGAGAAGTCAAGAACAATGACACCTTTAATTGGCTAACTAGAGAGATTACAATATGCCGGCTTTTGAGGCAACTCAGGCCCCTTCTTCAGGTGAGATGTAATGCAGAGACTAGAGTTCCTTGTGTTTATATGGACACCAGGACAGCACTGGAAAACCTTTAAGTGAGACATCTTTAATATAAAAAATTAATAGACCTCTTAAGGTTAAGATTCATTTAGCAAGAGACGAGAACAATGTCTGGTCAAGATCTTTGGAGAAGATAACTGTCCAACAAAGTCTTTGAAAGTTTCCAATGAGTTTTTCCATACAATGTGGATCTGCAGTCAGGCTGTCTGGATACCACACTGACAATTTTCCTCCAGATCATCTAATGGGGTCTACCAAATTCTCTGTATGACATGTCCCGGCACTGCACTCTGAACTGGACAAGCACTCCACCAGAGAATGAACATTAAGCCTGGCAGGTAGGGACTGGTCAGAAACACAGAAAAACATCTGGAGAAGCTTCCCCTTATAATGTCCGGTGAGCAGAGTAGTCAAAATACTTTTTAAAAACCACGCATATATTAAGTTAAAAAGTGTACTAAAAAGTAAAAAATAAGTCTCTCATACATCACTCGTAAAATAAAAGCGTGGGCACTTTTCATCAGTCAACATTCAAAAAACACTTCTTAAAATCTTGGCAAAAGCACTCACCTTTTATTTTTTAATTAAACTATTTTTTATATATGTATTATTTTCAACTTTTTAGTCTTGGCTTTGTTTTAGCATAATTTTGTAATCCATATTTTAACACTTCCTTTAATATTTCTATCCATTACTAGCGCCATCTATTGGTGAAATCTTGAACTATTCTTCATATGAAAATTTCATTTCTTAACATGGATTAATTGATCAATTAGTTAAACTGATTCCTGTATTGTCATTGGAAGTGAATAAGTCTGCAAAATCTCAAGTCATTTGGACAATGGGCAGTGGGTTAAATATCGAAAACAAGATTTGTACCAGACAACAAACAGGTGAAGTTAATATAAGCGTGGTAATAAAAATAATAAAAAAAGAGACTGATTTGGTGGTCAAAACTGAAAAAAAAAAAACATTGGACAGTGATACAAAGGCTCTGAGGCTAAGGATCTGCGCTGGTTGCCGGTTCGAATCCCCATCACTGCCAAAAAAAAAAAAAAGAGATCCTACTCTGCGGGGCCCATAAGCAAGGCCCTTAACCTTCAATTGCTCGAGTGGTGCTGTACAATGGCTGACCCTGCGCTCTGACCCCAAGGGGTATGCGAAAACTAACAAATTCCTAATACAAGAAATTGTATAAGGCGAAATAAAGAACCAAAAAAAAGAAGACATTCAGGGCTATTTAAATAATGGCAGCAGTTAAGTTAAGGGCAGAATGGAATGGGCAGGGTGGACTGGAAGTGATGTCATCATGGCTGGCCAAAAAGTGATGTCATTGAACGGTGTGTTGCTACCCGATCTGCGCGCCTGTCTGATTCGTGAGCACACGCGTACTGAAAGCCTTACATGCCGTTTAGTGTTCACACATGCGATAAACAGATTAGGCAGCACCGTAAAGTGTGCGATGATGTAGCCTTTCAATACGCATGCGCACGTGGGTAGTGACAGGGAGGACCCAGATTTGATGTCATCATTGGTGGACGGCAAGTGATATCATCATGACTGGAGGAAAGTGATGTCATTGGAGGTGGACTGGAAGTGACATCATGATGACTGGCCAAAAAGTGATGTCATCAAGGGTGGACTGGAATTGACGTCATCATCATGGCTGGCCAGAAGTGACATCATCAGAGTGGAGTCAGAAGTGACGTTTTTATGAGGAGCCAGAAGAGATGGTAACCACAGGGACCGGGTTGGAAAAGAAGGATTAATCTTCTGTTGGTCTGCTAAAAGAGAGAGAAAGGCATTAGTGCTCCATTTCAATGCCTTATCTTTTATTATTTCACTCTCACTTGGACCCTTTGGCTGCCCCCTAAGTGAACATGTGTAGTAGGATGTTCCCATAGGAGCTCACTTCAACAGCCATGGACACTGTGAGAGGGACTCTAAAGTCACAGGGCTTATGAGTAACTTCGGAACACATCAAGAGAGAAAAGAATGGGAAGTGAAACTCACGCTAAAATTTAACATATTACAACATGGTGTTAATAGAGACATGAGTCTTATGGCCAGATATGAGGATTGACACAGACAACCTGACTACAGATCCACATTGTTTGAAGGGGCCTGAGTTGCCTCGAAAGCTTGCATACTGTAATCTTTTTAGTTAGCCAATAAAAGGTGTAATTTTGCTTGACTTCTCACTACTTCCATAATGGCTAACACGGTACAACACTCTAGTTCTATTTTGTAACAGTTTTTACACAACAGCCATAAAAGTAATAAACTTACACCTCCTATCCTTAACGTCATAACAGTAATTTTATTTTACACATAATATTAACATTTTACTACTGTGCAATGACTGCATAAGCACTTTATTACTTAATTAATTAAGTGCTTTTTTCAATGTTATTTATAACTAAAGTGTGTGTCTATGTGAGGGGAAGTGGAGTGTATGACATTCAGATTTTATTTTAAGAGAAGCAGTAAATTTCATTGTATGTAAAGGCATTCATTCATTCATTTCATTTATTCATTGTCCCTTTGATTAATGATGACCCTAGTGTAGTGATGTAATGGTGTGGGCATGTCCATGAAACATGGTAAGTCTGTCTAGATCACTTAATAGAAGTGTATGTGCCAACCATGATGTGATATTGTAAGCATGACCAGTAAAGAATGGTGAAAAACTGCAACCCACAAAGCTGCAGCATCTAAGAAGCCCAAATCTAGTAGGAGACCACACCCTGCAGAATCGTTATATAATGAAGGGTCAGGGACTGGAGAGATAAACACACACATACACAAATGAAAATGAAGAACAGTGGTGAGTGGACATGGGAGTATATTACATCCAACATCCAAGAAAGGGGGCCCACTCACCCGGGGACCACCCACCCGAGAAAGGGAGCCCATCCAAGAAAGGGAGCCCATCCAAGAAAGAGGTAGGGCCCATGGGCCCACCCAGCCAGAGCTCTCTGTATAGAATAGAAAAGGCTGCCAAGATGTTTTCATTTGGACATGACGAGCACAAAGGTGTCGGAAACTGAGATCTTCTATATTCTGTTCTGATGACTGCTGTCCAAATAATTTGTAGCACCTGAGACCCCTGATTTTAGAGGAGGCCACACCCTGCAGAACATAATTGATGGTAATAGTACACGGATAAGAGCAACAGAAGATGAAAAATAATAGAGAGGGGACATGGCCACCTGCAATATCATGTATCTTATGACCCTGCACTGTTTCTTCTGATCAATGAGGGTCCCAGTGTAGTGACATCATAGTGTGGTCATGTCCATGAAACAGGGCACATCTCTCCACATCTATTCATAGAAGTATAAATGCCTGCCATGATGTTATATTATGAGCATCACCAGCAACACATTGTTGCAAACTGGAGTCTTCTATAGTCCTCTCAGGCAACCACAGCCCTGAGAGCCCATTGGCAAGGCCAGCAGAGAGAACTATGGGAAATTGGAGACTCCTAAAGTCCTCTGACTTAACTGTGACCATAATATTTGAAACCAGATCACACCCTGCAGAATCATGACATAATTGAGTATAAGATACTAAGACAAAATAGAAAACAAAAAAAAAAAACAATGGACAGTTAGCATGGCCACCTGCATCATCATTTATCTGATGACTCCCTCTTCTCTCTTTGGATCATTGATGTCATACTGTGGAGAGGTCTGTAAAACAGGGAACATCCGTCCAGATGTATTAGTAGAATTGTAAATTCCTGCCATAATGTTATATTGTGAGCATGACCAGCAAAGAGCAATGGAAAACCCAAGTTGTCTGTAGCCCTTAAGTAGACTGGGGTCTTCAATAGTCCTCTCAGGTAACTGTAGCTCTAATAATTGCAGCACCAAATTTGGGAGGAGGCCTCACCCTGCAATACTGGATCATAATCAAGGGTTAAGGGACCTTATGAAAAAAAAAGCACAAAGGAAAATGAAAAACAATGGAGAGTGGATGTGGGAACATGTAATGGGAATATCCATGAAAGAGGGCCCGTCCACCCAGACTTGTTTTTATAGATGGAAATGACTACCATGATGTTATAATATGGGAGGAAAGCTTCCATAGTTTTTTATAGTCTTTACAAGATTGGCACACCATGCAAGGCGTAACTGAGGGTCAGAGATGGGTTGAGCTACAGAAAATAAAAAACAATGGAGATGGACATGGCCACCTGCAACATCATTTATCTGATGACCGGCCCCCTCTATTGTTTCAGTAATGGTCCCCGTGTAGAGATGTCATAGTATGGGCATGTTCATGAAATAGGGCACATCTGTGTAGATCCATTAATATGACCAGCAAAGAGCAGTGGAAAATTTGAGTCTTCTGTAGTCCCTTTACGTAACCGTGGCCCTGAGAACCCATGGGCAAGACCAGCAGAGAAGTATGGGAAAGTGGAGTCTTCAATAGTCTTCTCTGGTGACTGTAGCCCTCATAATTGTAGCATACCCTGCTGAAGTGGGTCACAATGACCCAAAAGGGACTGGAGGGGACAAAAAAAAGCACAAAAGAAAATGAAGAGCAATGGAGAGTGGTTGTGGGATTATGTAATGGGCATATCCATTAAAGAAGGTCCATCTACCCAGATCTGATTATATGGTGTGAAAGGATTTGACAAACACAGGAAAAGGTTTGGGGGAGGTCACCCATATACTTGAAATAGTCTGCCAAAGATGAACGTTTGGATCAACAGACTTCATCCAACCATAGAACAAAAAAAGACAGGCAAACATGGAGGTTTTAAAGCCGGGCAGGGGAAGTGACATCATCGGGGCCAGAAGTGGAAGTGACGTCATCAGGGTCATACCCGGAAGTGACGTCATCAGGGCCGTAAGTAAAAGTGACATCCTTGAGTCCAGGCGAAATTTCCTGTGGTTGGTCTACTGATGAAAAAGAGGAAGGGTCAGTGCACCCTGCCACCCCCGGTCTACCACAGAATTACCACTTTGTGAGCTCTTCAGCTGCCTTCCACGTGCACGTGTGTGACAATGGATGGAAATCACTGTCATGATGTCATTATATGGACATGTCTAGCAGAAAAGTATGGAAAGCTGGAGTCTTCTATAGTCTTTTCAAGTGACTTCGGTCCAGTGAGCCCATAAGCAAGACTGGCAGAGAAGTATGGGAAACTGGGGTCTTCAATAGTCCAGTGTAGTGACATCATAGTGTGGGCATGTCCATGAAACACAGCACGTCTGTCTAGATCTATTAACAGAAATGTAAATGCCCGTCATAATGTTCTACTGTGAGCATCACCAGCAAAGAATGGTGGAAAACTGGAGTCTTCTACAGTCCTCTCAGGTAACAACAGCCCTGACAGCCCATGGGCAAGACCATGAAGTATGGGAAATTAGAGTCTTCTACAGTCTTCTCTGGTGACTGCAGCCATAATAATACCCGAGGACCATAAATTTGGAAGGAAGCCATATCCTACAGAACTTAGACATCATTAAGGGTAGGGGACTGGGAAAAATATACAAGAACAAAAGAAAAATAAGAACAATTGAGAGTGAACACGGGACTATATAATATCCAAGAAAGGGGGTCTGTCCACCCAGCTCTGTTTATACAGATGGAAATGGCTGCCAACATGTTGTGTTATGGACATGACTAGCAGAAAAGTATGGGAAGGCAGAGTCTTCTATAGTCATCTCAGGTAACTGCAACACTGATAATGGCAGCATTGGAGAGTGGGAGGAGGCCACACCCTAGAGAACTTAAAAGAACAAAAGAAAATGAAGAACAATTGAGAGTGAACATGGGACTATATAATATCCAAGAAAGGGGGCGTGTCCACCCAGCAGTGTGAAGCCTAAGGGCGCGTACAGCCGCCTTAACCCGACACAGACAGGCAGGACATGAGTTGGCCACACAGCATACGGTTTATTTAAGTGGGGCAGCGCTTTTTCTTTCCTCCCCACTACAGAGCAGAGCACACAAGGGAAAGCACAAAAGTACCAAAGTACAAACAGTCCAGCCCAGAGGCCATTCCTTCTTCTGCTTCTTCTCCTTGTCCTTCCACCTCCACTCCTCCCCAGGCAAGCTTCATCCACCTCCTCCTAACTTTGGTTCCCAGAATGGAGTGAGGCGGCTCCTTGTATTCAGGTTCCGTGATTAGTATTATTGTGGAATCACTCCCAGCTGTGCTGAAGTCCACCATAGGGCTCTAGAGCTCCCCCTGGTGGTCCTCACAGAACCCAACGGGGCTGTACCAAACTCCAGCTCCCGGCAATGCCCAGCGGGAGTCCGTGGTGCCACAGCCACCCGAGAGGGCTGCCTTCTAGCATCCCAGGGGAGGTATTGCCTCACCGATGCTCTCTCCTCCGGTCCTTCCATTCTGTAGCCATCCAGGACAGATAATGGCCATGGCTGCCTGTCACAACAGATAGAAATGGCTGCCGTGATGTTATAGTATGGACAGGGCTAGCAGAAAAGTATGGAAAGCTGAGATCTTCTGTAGTCCCTTCTGGTAACTGCAGCAATAATAACTGCAGCACCTGAGAGCCATAATTTAGAACCATGCAGCACTGGGACATCATTAGGGGTAACGGACTGGAGGGAAAAAACACAAAAGAAAATGAAGAACGATGGAGAGTGTGGGAATGTGGGAACGTGCAATGGACATATCCATGACGGAGGGTCCGTCAGCCCAGATCTGTTTATATAAATGGAAATGGCTGCCAAGATGTTATATTATGGACATGACTTGCAGAGTCTTCTATAGTCCTTTCAAGTCACTGCATCCCTATTAATGGCAACACCGGAGAGTTTGGGAGGAGGCCCCACCTGCAGATTAGTAACATAATAAAGGGTACCAAGAAAATCATAATAATCTATATACAGTGGAACCTCGATTTGTGAGCATAATTCGTTCCGGAAATGTGCTCACAGTCCAAAGCACTCGTATATCAGAGTGAATTTCCCCATAAGAAATAATGGAAACTCAGATGATTCGTTCCACAACCCAAAACTATTCATATAAAAATGATTAATACAAAATATAAAGTAAAAATACATAAAACAAATTAACCTGCACTTTACCTTTTAAAAGAATCATGGCTGGTGTGAGTGAGTTTCTAAACTCTTGTGGGATTCCACCCAACGGGATGACACGCGGAAGAGAGTCCCAAAGCAATCGCAGTCTCCCAGAGCTGTAGCAGTTCGCCGTATAAGCGCATCCAAAACGATCGCAGACATGCTGTAAGCGCCTGCCGTCGATGGGTGATATAAGGAACATTATAAAGATCCCGTTACAATAAATAACAGCGCTGTTGCTGTTTCAAGCTGAAAAACGCTGGTGTTGTTAAAGTACTGAGACTCAGCTTTGTGGTTTGGGGCGCAAGACGGGGACTCGCACTTCACAGCACACACACACACACACACACACACACAGTTACAATGCTGTAGTAAACAGTATACGCTCGTACGGATTTTGACTTTATGAATGAGGCACACAGACTCAGACGGAGAATAGGAGACGATTGCCCTCAAAAGAAGAGAGAGAGAGACGCACTGCGTGCGAGCGAGCGAGATAAGGAGAGAGAGACGCGCGATAAGGAGAGAGAGAGACAAGAGAAGAACCATCAGCTCAGTTGTGACCACATGACGCTCAGCAGACAAAGTGTATCCATACTGCTCGTATTGCAAGACATCGCTCGTTTATCAAGTCAAAATTTATTAAAAAATTTTGCTCGTCTTGCAAAACACTCGTAAACCAAGTTACTTGTAAACCGAGGTTCCACTGTACATGTATATAATTCACTAAGGCAAGACAACCATGGAAAGCATGCCGGAAGGGGTGTGGATTCACTAAGCCGCCGACAAGTGAGACACCTATGGCGCATGCAGGGAGGAGCCACACCCACCAACTCAAAGACCATTGGATACGATGACAACTCGCAGGTCCACGCCCACCAACTTGGACGCGACGACACAGAAAAAATGGCGTCATTTATATTCATCTGTCGTAGAGGCCACATGCAGTGCAGGTCAGGTTAATGTCATGCACCTCCGAGCTACGTTGACTGATCATAGAGGCATGTTTCTCGCGGAGGTGAATCGCCATATGCAGCGTGTGAAACGGCTTGTGAGGGGTATCCCATGGGATCCTTAAAACAATCCTTTACAACTGAGGTTAAAGCACAATGAAGTAAGCAGTCTTTAAAAACCGACTTTTCGGTTACGACGCACGACCGCGTGCACCATAGCAAACTGTTTTACACGCTACATACAGCTATTCGCATCCGCGACAAGCATGCGTCTTCTTAGATGCTCCTGCAGGAACACAGAAGACGTTTCCCTGCCCATCAACACTCCTTTTTCACTGGCCGGCGTCAACCCTCGCTCTCTAGGCATTCACACTGCCTGCCCATTTGCCCGGACGCAAAAACTCACCGACCACCCAATTAGTCTCTTTCGTCTGTGCTAAGAGTCCACATGCACGTCTGAGCCACGCGGCGTTTGTTATACCGCGGCTTCACTATCGTGTTGTATTTTGCTCTCTCCAGAGTTCCATCTTTTCATTCACTTACTGTTGTATTCTCACACCAACCCGTTTTGACAACCGTGTCTTTCCAGAAGTGTTTAGCATTCAATAAATAATTATGCGTGACATTGATCGTGTGTCTACCTGGCGCAGAGAGGCGTGGGTAAGCCGTTGAACCCCATTCGGGCTGCAAGCCATGGAATTCCCACTAAATGTGACTCATACGCTCCCACTGATTACGTCTTTTTGCTTTGTTCACACACCCCCTCTCACCTCGCTACTACTGTGGTCGGGTGTCTTAGTGGATTATATATAGAAAAGCAGCCAAAACCGCACAGAGCAATGAAAAGTCTACGTGAGTCACAGGTACATCTGGACTGTGCAAAGACGACGACTCAAGTGACGAGTTGAAGGTGGGCACATGAGCGGGCAGTGCATACTGAACGAGAAATCAGCAGACTAGCATGACGGAGGGAGCCGAGTGGACGTCCTTCTCCTTTCCTCTCCTCCCATTCCACCCTCCGCGTCTGAGCGCCGCATGGACGATTGTGTGTTGGTTCGTTCCGTGCATTGTTACAATGTTGCTTTTCTTGCTGATTTATTACATTACCGATTTTTCAAATGTTCATTTTCTCCCTGTGCTTAAAAATCATTAAAAAACCGGCCTGATTATGCGGTGTATGGTACGCCGCAGGTTGGCTAGTAATAAAAAAACAACCACGCATAACAAAATGAGGAAGACTGGAAAATGGAGATGACAACTTGTGAGAGGAAGGGTCGCTGTTGACCCCTGAACCCTGCAGACTATACCTCCAAATGGCAGGTAAAAGTCCCAATAATGAAATTTATTTTTACAATAATGTGCACAAAGCACCTCCACCTCCACTATACTCAATAATAATCACAATAAATCAATAACAATAAACAATCCTCCTCTCCCCCCTGCAGCTTCGTCACACTTCCTCCCAACTCCGGCTCTCTCTGCTGGAGTTTCCCACAGTCCTTTTATATTCCTTGACCCGGAAGTGCTTCTGTCCTTCAGTCCATGTAATTTAATAGCACTTCCGGGTCAGATGAAACCTTCTTGTTTTCTTCCGCCCGGAAGTACTTATTTCTTTCTGTCCCCGTGATTAGAGAGTACTTCCGGGCTATAATGAAAACACTCGTGCCTCCCTGCAGCGTCCCCTGGCGGCCTCCACGATACACGGCAGGGCTGTGCAGCCAAACTCCAATGTCCATGATGCCCTGCTGGAATTTGGAGCACCTCCATGTTGCAGGGAGGACTCCATCTAGCAGCGCAGGGGTATTGGCCGGGATAAGACCCTATAATATCCCTGTAAGGGGTCCATCCATCCAGGTCTGTTTATATAGATGGGGTGCCAGTCAATGTAAAGTTTAAAGAATAACCTAAGATACAAATCTTTGGGAATGTGGGGGGTAAAGCCACACTCTTCCTGGAGTGGGAAGAGTGGGATATGAACCCGGGATTATGAACCACTTCAAAGCTGGGATTGTCAAAACTGGTTGTACTTTCGGATGATCATCTAGGAAGAAACAGTAGAGGGTATGTGCTTAGAATGAGCAGATTCAGTGAGTGGGCTTGAGGGCAACCTAGGCGGGGTTCATGCCAGGCTCCTCACCCCCTACCCGCACTAAGTTGGAGCCCCCCTTCCCCATTCAGTTCATCATCTGCCGCCTCCTGCTTGCTGATCAATTAGCCACTGGATGAGCCATAGTCGCCCCCCACAAACCCCCTGGATGTTTCTCGAAGGCGCTGTCTTCCCAGATGATGCCCAATGACTCATTAGGTGCATACATGCCAACCTAGAAGGTTGTGGAGACATCAATCAAGCTAACAGGGTCTGGCATGAGGCTCTCTGTGCACTTATAACCCACAAAAAAGTTGGGGAGTATTTTGGAGCGGAGCTCAGGCCAAACTGGCCACTCCACCCAGCGTGGGCGCCGTGCAGTATGCCACTCTGCCGCATTCGTCCTCCATCATTCCAGCGCTCAGCCTAGCGTCTGCTATAATGAGTCTGTTCGAGCAACGTGCGAGTCAGAATGGCTGAGTGCTGAGTCACTAATGTGACTGCCCAAGTCTAATGTGCGCCCAGCAAGGACAAGTGACAGCCACATGCCGCCCGGTTGACGTGCCAGCTGTGATGTCGTCCTCCTTCACAAGGACAAGCACACACAAATGGGCAGTTCTGGAAGCTAAATTACAGTAGAGGAGAGTCGCGTCTTTGGCTAATATTCCACACCATACCCCTGGCACCGTGCCAGCTGACTCAGAAATGAATTTATTATCACAGACTGCTGTGCCCATCATCCCAGACTGTTAGATTCAGAATTCACAGACCTCTCAGCAGGAAACTGGCATCTCAGTGAGCACTGCGTATGTGGCGGGTGCTTCAGTAGGGAATGGTAGACCCAAACCTCTGATGAGGGTCTGTATGGGTGAGTGGCCTGGCATCTCTGAGCTAACTGCTTAAATAGAGTGGGCACATTGGCACACAGTTATGACACTTTAACTTGACTCTCACATACATCAGTATACAGAGCTACACTGGTGGCCTAGTGCCAGCCACGTCTTGTCTGAGTGCCTTTCCCATATTTCACTGTCAGATTCATTTTGGCCTTTCATTGACCGCCACCTAAATACAGAAAGCTATAAAGCTGGTCCTCTGCCTGGCACTTTGCACACAGCATAACAGATTTCCCTGTTACACTCATCAATGTACAGATTTACTTTGGCAGCCTAGTGCCATCCACGTCTTGTCTGAATGCCTTACCCATGCTTCACTGTCAGATGAATACTGGCATCTCAGTATTGAAATAAAAGAATCCTCTGCCTGCCATGTTGGCACACAATGTAACATTTAGATTTCACTGTCACACTCTGTCTCTAAATGACCTACCCATATTTCATGGTCAGATTCACACTGGCATTTCAGTGACCATTGCCTAACTACAGGGTGCCATAAAAGAAGCTCTCTACCTGGCACATTGGCACACAGAATGAAAGCTAACACTCCCACTCATTAGTGCACAGATTTACATTGGCAGCCTAGTGCCAGCTGTGACTTATCTAAATACCCTACTCAGAATCAAACTGGTGACATATTGAACACTGCCTAGATATAAGGAGCTAAAAAACTAGTCATCTGCTCCACCTGGCATATTGGCACACAACGTAACACTTAAATTTCAGTACCACATGCATTACTGTATAGACTTACTTTGGCAGGTTAGTGCCAGTCACTACATCTTTGACTGCCCTAACCCATGCTTCATTGTTAGATTTATTTGGCATCTCAGTGCCCACTGTCTAAATAAAGAATAAAATAAAAAGAGCCCATACTTTGGCACACAGTGTGACATCTGTAGCTGACATTGGCAGCCTAGCGAAAAGTCAGTCATATTTCACTCTCAAATATAATTTGGCATCTTGCTGACCAATGCCAATACACAGGGAGTTAGAAAATTGTGCCTTCACCTGGCACTTTGGCACAGAGTGTGATACTTTGATTTCTCTGCCACACTCATTAATGTATAGACTTACTTTGGCAGCCTGGTGCACATCATTCCATCTTTAAGTGCCAAGCTCATATTTCACAGTCAGATTTTCATTGGCATCTCTTTGACACTGCCCATGTACAGAGAGGTAGAAAATGAGTCCTCTGACTGGCACTTTGACACCCAGTATGACATGTATATTTCACTGCCATGCTCACTAATGCATAGATTAGCTGACAGCCTAGTGCCAGTCACTTCATTTTGAGTGCCCTACCCATTTTGTACTGTCAGATTCATATTGGTTGCCTACATACAGGGCACTATAATGGGGGCCCTCTGCCTGGCACTTACATTTCAACATCAGGTGTTGGAAGCCTAATGCCAACCACTTCATCCCTGATTATCCTATCCAAATTTTGCTCTCAGACACTTCAACACGCAGTAGCTCATGGGCATTTGTGTGCCAACTACTTATGTACAGGATGCAATAGAATGGGCCCAGTGCCAGGCACTTGAGTGTGAAATTGCAAAGCCAGACTTGTGCGTCAGACTTTTTTATTGTGAAGTTTTGTGGTGGTAGGCTGGCTTCATTAAAATGAATAGTGACTGGCATCTTAGGGAGCGCTGCCTATGTGATGGGAGCTATGAAAAGACTACTCTGCCTGGCACTTTGGCACACAGCTTAACACTGACACTTCACTGTCCCAGCCATTAGTGTACAGATGTACTTTATCAGCCTGGTGCCAGCTGCCTCATCTCTGAGTTCTCTACCCATACTTCACCATCAGATACATATTGGCATTTTATTGACCACTGCCTATATCAGCGGTTCTCAAACTTTCATATTTTGTGCCCCCCTTTTTCTACCTGGAATAATTCTGCGCCCCCTGCATAATATAAGATAGATGAGAATAACCCCTGAAACAACTAACAAGGTATGATACTGCGTGTCATGTATCCTATCATTTTTACTTCCATAAGATTTGCGTGTGTTCGGCTAACTTCGATGAAATATTTGCAATTTATTTTTTTTCAAGTGCTTTAATAACTGTTAAAATGTCTTTTGTGGTTTTTGGTGGTAATTCTAATCCCAAAAACAAAGAATAAATTATTTATTCTTATTAAATCATTTTTTTTATGTAAAGAAATGATTAAATATGTTTTAATTTTTAAAAATCTCGTAAACGAGGACACCGATGAAGTCAATCTGCGTGAGACAAACGTATTTTTGTCCAACAAATATTATACCGCAGTTAGTTGTATCACGAAAATAACCGAATACGCAGTAAATTATTGAACTCAATTTGGCCATATTGGCTACGCTGCCATTGTGGCGCATTATCACCTGATCTACTGCTACCCGGATGTTTGCGACAGATACCGATACGTCTCGAACTTTCTGGATTGAAAATACGCGACTATAAAAACAGCAGCAGCGGCGCCGCTCGTCAGTTAGTCATTAGATCTATGCCTTAGAAATGTTTTATTTTCATTTTAGTTACAATGCATTCGTTGTGATTATATGCTTGCAAATTTAAATTTGAAATAAAAATGTAAAAAATTAATTTTGATGTCTCGTTCATTTATTCGACGCCCCCCTTGTACAGCTTTAGGTGGGCGCGCTAAACAGTATGAGAACCGCTGGCCTATATACAGGGTGCTTTAAAGGGAGCCCTCTGCCTGGCATATTGGCAGACAATGTGACACTTCCATTTGATGCCCCCACTCAGTGTACAGATTTACTTTGACAGCCTAGTGCCAACTATGTTTTCTCTGAATGCCCAACCCATATTTCACTATCAGATTCATTTTGGCCTTTCAGTGAGTGACCACTGCCTAAATACGGAAAAATATAAATGTTGTCCTCTGCCTGGCACTTTTGGCACACAGCATAACAGATTTCCAAGCCATACTCAGTAGTGTATAAATTTACATTGGCAGCCTTGTGCCAGCCAAATCTTATCTGAATACCTTATCCATGTTTCACTGTCAGATTAATACTGGCATCTTACTGGACATTGCCTATATACAGTAAAATAAGAGAATTATTTGTCTGGCATGTTGGCACACAATGTAACACTTAGGTTTGACTGTAATACATATTAGCGTATAGATGTATTTGGGCAGTGCCAGTCACTCCATCTCTAAATGCCCTACCCATATGTCACTGTCATACTCATATTGGCATCTTTGTGACTGCTGTTTATTTGTGGAGAGTTATAAAAGGAGTCATCTGCTTGGCACCTTGGCACACAGTGTAACACATATGTTTGACAGTCACACTGTTTATTGTACAGACTTGTATGCTGGCAGCCTGGTGCATTCCACTTACTCCCTAAGTGCCACCCCAAATTTCACTCTCAAACCCCTCAAGTGAGACTTTGTGCCAAATGCTTATCTGCAGGATGAAATTGAATGGGCCCTCTGCCAGGCACTTCATCAGGGCACAGCCAGTACACACTTCTGTGTCAACCCCGTTTGGGTGGGCTGCTTCTTGACTCTTCATTCCTAAGGGTCCTACTTAGAATTTACAGTCACACTCAGATTGGCATCACCATGGTAACTGTATACAGAGTGCTATAAAAGAGACCCTCAGCTTGGAACTTTGGCACACAATCAAACACTTAAATGTTATAGCTGTACACAGCACACAGGCCTATGTTGGCACCCAAGTGCCAGCTGCTTAACCCCTATGTGTTGTACCCAGGGTTTGTATGCAAAGCAAAGTTGTCTATAATTACTGCGCCCTAATTTGACAGCCTGGAGTGTCTGCCAAGGGCTGAATTCTGTCAGGGTCCTTCTGAGGACCCTCTAAGCTCAAGGCTCGACCGTTCTCAGAACCTCAACGGAGGTGCGCTTCAAATTGCGTCTCAAATTTTAAGATTTTAAAACCTCGACTGCTTTTTCATCCAGCAGTAAGGGTTAAAAAATCATGAAAGAGCCTCCTCTGCAGTGAACTTTGTGATGGCCTTCAGCAGCAGCGTGATGTTCTGGTTTACTATGAAATAATTAAGGTCTGAATTATCTGACAAACTTCAACATGAGAAGACATCACATAACATGACATGACGTCAAATGACGTGACATATCACATGGCATCACTGCACAACACGTCATGCAGCAAGATCTAATGACATAACACCACGTCATATTACTAAAAGCGGCATAACATGACACGACACGACACGGCATCACATGACATAATGTCACATCATATGAAATGACGCCAAATGACGTGACATATCACATGACATCACTGCACAACACGTCATGCAGCAAGATCTAATGACATAACACCACGTCATATTACTGAACACAGTCTAACGTGACATTACACGACATGGCATCACATGACATAATGTCACATTATATGAAATGACATCTAATGACATGACATATCACATGACATCACTGCACATAATGTCACTACACAACAACACGTCATACAACAAGATCTAATGACACAACATCACGTCACATTACTGAACACAGTCTAACGTGACATTACACGACATCTCATAGCATCATAAGATAATATTAGAACACATCACATCTTATATAATGACACGAGAGCACATGACATCTGTAATAGGAATAAATCACACATGGAACTGCAAAAAGAGTTGGGGAATTGCCCAAATCCTGTCGAAAAAGCAGCAAAATGAAAAAACCAAAACCTTTGACAGAATCCAGGAGTTGAATGATTGCTTTTATACAAAATGGCTGCAGGAAATGAGTTGCGAGGAAATGACGATAAAACCGGAAGTGACATCATTAGAAATGACGTCATCTTCGAGGGACCAGAAGTGACGTCATCAAAGATGGACCAGAAGTGACATCATCACGATGAGCTGGAAAGTGATGTAATCAAAGATGGACTGGATGTGACGTCATCCTGTGGAGCCGGAAAGTGACATCATCACAGATGGAGCTGTCTGGAGGGAGCCATTTTCAGAGGGTGTGTATTTACGGTTTCTCTTCTTTCGTTCTGTAGAGACAGAGAAGGAGGCATCAGCACCCCAAATCAACCCCCTATCTGGTGTTATATCACTCACCTCAGGGCTTGTTGACTGCCTCCTAAGCACATGTGTGTGACAGATCACATAACAGTGCATCACATCACGACATGTCACACATCACATCACATGACACTAAACACGATGACATCACAAAATATCACACAACAAAACATACCATCACTACACAACACATGACATCGCATTACTTAACATGGCATAGCACAACATGACCTTACAACACATCACATAACGTGACACAAGACATCACATTGCGTCACATCTCCAAATATAATTTAATTTCAGAATCCATGACATACATATCATATAACACATGACATAACATCACAACATATTACTTAACATGGCATCACACGACATCATAACAGATCACATAACAAGACATAACACAACACATCACATGTCACACAAAATGTCATCAAATTACATCACAGCATGTCATCACGTCACGTTACTTACCTTCACATCACAGCACATCACATGACATGACTGCATCTCTGTTGTCAGCCATTAGCACTAAAACATAAGTAACATGATAATTATATTTGAATACTAACCCTCACCTATTCTGTTTCTTTTCTCGGTACCCAAATGTGGCCATTGGTGCCACGGCCCACCTGCCAAGTTGTTTGCCTGCCTATGGTAAAGTCATCCCTGATGGAGGATCACAGGAATCATGGGAAAGAGGGGTCCTTTCATCGGAGCAACGTTTCAGCCGTGGCATGGCCAAATGGGGAGGCAGCTAGATGGATGAGGTCTCCAGGACTCCAAAACCAAATATCCAAACCTAATTATGTCATATCATCTACTATTAAACCGTACTTCTAAAATTTTTATTATTATGCTGTCTTAAGGAATTGTTCTGTTCTGTGTATTGTATTGTATTGACCCCCTACTTTTGACACCCACTGCACGCCCAACCTACCTGGAAAGGGGTCTCTCTTTGAACTGCCTTTCCCGAGGTTTCTTCCATTTTTCCCCTACAAGGTTTTTATTGGGAGTTTTTCCTTGTCTTCTCAGAGAGTCAAGGCTGGGGGGCTGTCAAAAGGCAGGGCCTGTTAAAGCCCATTGCGGAACTTCCTGTGTGATTTTGGGCTATACAAAAATAAACTGTATTGTATACTGTATTGTATGACGTAATTTAATATCAGAACACATCACATTATATACAATTACATGATAGCACATAACACATCGCATCACATGAAATGACATCACAGCACACAGGGGTGTAGCACAGAACTCTGGTCCCTGTACCTAACCAGGCTCTATGGGGTCCTTCCTCTCAGAAACAAACTTTTCATTCCAGGGTTTGAGGCCCCCCCATCCACACCCAGTGGGCTCTGGGTAATCAGTCCCCTTTTCCCCCATTTCAACACCCATGACAGCACATGACATTACATCATATCACACAGCATGTCATCACAGCACAACACATCGTCTAACGTACGATAACGTAACACGTCAAAAGATCACATGAGCTCAGAACACATCACAGAATATGATATCACAACACATCAGAACAGATAACATAACACATCACATCCTATAATGTGACACGGCCTCAAATGACATGAAATCACGGCACATCACGTCATATCACATGGAATCAAATAACAAAATGTCACTTTACATAACAACACAACACGTCAGCTGATCTTTATACAATAACACCACATGTTACACACATCACATCACATGAAATAACTTTAGAACATATCATGTAATATGATATTACAACACACCAGAACACATGACACATCATCACAGCACATCAAGTGACATAACATAACATAATGTATAACATGACGTGTCATTAGGGCTGCAATTAATGATTATTTTGGTAGTCGACTAATAGTTCAATGTATTTTTCGATTAGTCCCGATTTTTTCATGCCTGACTATTTTGATGCCTGCGACCTGTGGTTGCACATCCTGTTCTGGGCACCAGTGCCTGTCTTGCCTCATCTGCTCACGTCTGTCAGCCTGTGAATGTCACCCTGATGTCTCTGCATTAACACAATTAAAATTAATAACAATCCAATTAAAATAACAACCAGTGAAAGATATGAATTTGAAAATAATCAGATGTTTTTGTATTAGCGTGACTATCACAATAAAAACGAAATACATTAAACAATACAAACTAAAGTGCACGTAGTCTTTAAACAAAAAAGGTCCATTTAACTTAACCAAAAAATGCATTGTTAAAACTCAAATGTTTTTCATATTTTAGTAATAAATGACAAAATGTAGACATAAAGTATATACAGTAATGTGTAAAGCCTGAAGTGCAAAGATCAGATAAACACTTTCACAAAAGGTTCAAGGACGATACAATATCTTCTGTGGTGCAGCGGTAGGAATTGCTGACTTATAATCAAGAGTCCCCCGCTTCGATCCTGACTGCCTCGTATATTTTCCGTTTTGAGTAGTGAGCTGCACTTATTGTTAATATTATTTAATAACATTTAATAACATTATTTAATATCAAATAATATATTTGATTTGTGTCTGTAACAGATGGTGTAAATGTATAGTACTTTTAAAAGTTTTTTTTTTATTTTCACTTTTATTCTCTCAGTCGCGATCACGATACACACTACCGCGCCCAGGGATCTGACGCGGTTACTTTTTATCTGCAGCTGGGAATAACTGTAGATGCGAGTGGTGTTTTGAGACAATCGAACTGGAAATTCTCTGATCTGTAGGGATAAAAGCTGACACACAAACCCTGGCAAACCTGCCTTATTCGCATCTCATTGTCACTTGAATTTTTTTATTTAGTTTTACTGAGTGCTCCTGCTTACGCTGAATTAGTATGCGCGTCTTATGGCCCGTGATGTCAGAGCCGCACTGCCAAAAAAAACAGAGACAAAGGTATATATGATATTCGGAATTCTTCATTTTATGACCTTTATAGTACATTTCGGAAAACATTGTGGCACGGATGTAAGTAACATTATTCATATTCCTTCGCGTACCTTATTGCGGTTGTAATCAATGACCGCGTTTTCTTGCCCAGTCTGCGTAGGACTCCAGGACATGCAGAGGAAAGAATGCCCTTCTGCTAGGTGAGCCATGAACGCCCTTCTTTTCTCAGTGGACCGCGTACATGCCTGGCACAGTACATGTGCGTCGATCGCCGCCAGGTCAACTTGTCAACCGGCCACCTGCGCGCTGCTGCTAGCACTGAATAAGCGCACGCCTTCTGGTGTCAGCGCACAGCACCGGGGGAAAAAAAAGAAAGAAACAAATATATGTGACATTTTGAAGAAATCATTGTGTGACCTGAATAGTACCAATCAGAAAACATCATCGCACTAATGCAATATTATTTGAAAACGAACAGGTCGGGTGTACATTTGTTACTGTAGCTTTTTTCATTTTTATTTTCTCAGTCTCGTTCACGCTCTCCCTCCCTGATCTGACCCTACCTACCTAACTAACAGCGCCAGCATAAGTTCTCAAAAGACGGCGGCATCACAGCTCCAGGATGCTTATTATTAAGGTGGTGCTGCTGTGAAATAGAAAGCTCCGCTTTACAAAATCTGCATTCAACTTTTTTGTCTTTTTCGATGAAGTGCTCCCTCACTTTAGAATGTTTCTGTCTCGATTTTTTTCCATCTCCTTCCCCCTCCTCTATCCGACTCGCCATTTCAACCCGGTTTATTTTCCTCTTCATTCTTCTTCTCCTCAGACGTTCTTCTTCATTAGTAGGACTGTGTGCGGTCTTGACAAACAATAACAAACGATACGGCCCGCCGACGTTCATGTAGTGCACTGCAGTTCCAAAAACCAATGTGGTTCTTTGTGACTGGATCCTCGATTGAAGGTTCTGTTTATGACGCGTCGCCGATCTTTTGTAGTTGACGTCGTCGATTCCGTCGACTAATCGTTGCAGCCCTACATGAGGAGGTGGCCTTTGGGGATGGCGACTAGGGCAATCACCCCAGGCCCCGCGATAGGAGATTCTTTTGTCACCGCCAGCTCATCATACAAATATGCGAGGCCTCTGCAAGACATTCAAATCCGTTATAGACTGAAATACGGTACATGGTGGATTTCTTCGGAAACCACTCATAAACGAGGCCTTGTTACTTTAGAAGCCTTTCCCGGCATCTGTACCAATAACCAAGAAAGCTCTGACAATTCCCGTGACTGTTAAGAGCGCGGAAAGAAGCCTTTCAAAGTTAAAACTTATCAAAAATTATCTACGATCAACAATGTCGCAAAACAGACTGTGCAGTTTAGCTATTTTGTCAATCGAAAAGGAACTTGCCTCAACATTGGACTACGAGGATCTTATCAACGATTTTGCTCAGCGAAAAGCCAGAAAAGTGGACTTCCATCTGTGACTGTCAAAGCAGCGGTTTGGTAAGTGTTTGTTTTATTACAAGTGTTCTGGTTCTCCGTAATTAAATAAATTTGCCGACTCCAGCGGGTTCGGCAGAAACGACTGTTATCTAGTTTGTTAATTTTCCATGCAAAATGTTTCTGAATCATTAATTAAGTTAGTTAAAGGCCACTAAACCAATATAAGAACAATTACAATATGTAATGTAATCAAACGGCCAATGGTACCTACATAAGGCACCATGTTTTTTAACAATAATAAGGCGTACCGCATTAGAGGCGGACAAGCCCGTGAGCGTGGTGGTACGGTATATAGCCTACACTTATGGCTCTCGGCCCCGCATATGACACTCGCCCAAGGCCCCACGTACTCCTAAGGCCGCCTCTGCTACATGGCACCGAATGAGATGACATCACAGCACATCATAGCATATCCTATAATATCAAATAACAGAATATCACATCACATAACATTACAACACATCATAACATAACAGAAAACAGAAACCCTGGAAAGACTCAGTCAAGCATTAAAGCAGTGATACACACACACCTAAAGGATTATTAGGAACACCTGTTCAATTTCTCATTAATGCAATTATCTAATCAACCAATCACATGGCAGTTGCTTCAATGCATTTAGGGGTGTGGTCCTGGTCAAGACAATCTCCTGAACTCCAACCTGAATGTCAGAATGGGAAAGAAAGGTGATTTAAGCAATTTTGATCGTGGCATGGTTGTTGGTGCCAGACGGGCCGGTCTGAGTATTTCACAATCTGCTCAGTTACTGGGATTTTCACGCACAACCATTTCTAGGGTTTACAAAGAATGGTGTGAAAAGGGAAAAACATCCAGTATGCGGCAGTCCTGTGGGTGAAAATGCCTTGTTGATGCTAGAGGTCAGAGGAGAATGGGCCGACTGATTCAAGCTGATAGAAGAGCAACTTTGACTGAAATAACCACTCGTTACAACAGAGGTATGCAGCAAAGCATTTGTGAAGCCACAACACGCACAACCTTGAGGCGGATGGGCTACAACAGCAGAAGACCCCACCGGGTACCACTCATCTCCACTACAAATAGGAAGAAGAGGCTACAATTTGCACGAGCTCACCAAAATTGGACAGTTGAAGACTGGAAAAATGTTGCCTGGTCTGATGAGTCTCGATTTCTGTTGAGACATTCAAATGGGAGAGTCAGAATTTGGCGTAAACAGAATGAGAACATGGATCCATCATGCCTTGTTACCACTGTGCAGGCTGCTGGTGGTGGTGTAATGGTGTGGGGGATGTTTTCTTGGCACACTTTAGGCCCCATAGTGCCAATTGGGCATCGTTTAAATGCCACGGGCTACCTGAGCATTGTTTCTGACCATGTCCATCCCTTCATGACCACCATGTACCCATCCTCTGATGGCTACTTCCAGCAGGATAATGCACCATGTCACAAAGCTCGAATCATTTCAAATTGGTTTCTTGAACATGACAATGAGTTCACTGTACTAAAATGGCCCCCACAGTCACCAGATCTCAACCCAATAGAGCATCTTTGGGATGTGGTGGAACGGGAGCTTCGTGCCCTGGATGTTCATCCCACAAATCTCCATCAACTGCAAGATGCTATCCTATCAATATGGGCCAACATTTCTAAAGAATGCTTTCAGCACCTTGTTGAATCAATGCCACGTAGAATTAAGGCAGTTCTGAAGGCGAAAGGGGGTCAAACACCGTATTAGTGTGGTGTTTCTAATAATCCTTTAGGTGAGTGTACAAGACAAACAGCAGAGGGCGATGTTGGCAGTGGCATTCATTCCTTGTCTCCATCAGTTTCTTTCCTGACCTCGCTGAATATTTTGGGGTCTGGGAGTTCGAGCCTCTCAAGGTAGAACAAAGATGCCAATCCAGGCAGCCATAAACAGGATGCCAGTCAAGTTGTGAAGAGTAGTGTACAATGTGCTTATTGTATCGTTCAACCCAACACTAGGGGGTGTTGGCAACATTCTCCATCCCTCCATCCACCTACCCACCATTCTCTTTCCTCTTTACTTATTTTGGGTTGAAGGGCAGTAGCCTACTTGTGTGTGAGTCAAGAACTAAGCCTCATCAGGATGCCAGTCAAATTGTTTCTTGTAATATACACATTATTGCATTTTTCAAGTCAACACCAGAGGGCGTCCCATCTATTCAGTCTCTTTCCCAAACGCAGCCAAATCATCTAGAATCATATCATAGGAGGGCATCGGCCATGAACAGAATGCCAGTCAAGTTGTGAACAGTAATTTGTAATGTGGTGGTCCGTGTATGTTTCAAACAAACCCTAGATCAGCGTTTCTCAACCTTTAAGTATTTGCGACCTGAGTTTTCATAACAGCTTTAATCACGCAACGTTTTTTTGAAAGATGCCCACTAATACCAATTTGTTCTTTTTTAATTAATGATATATCATAGAGGTGGCACGGTGGTGCAGTGGGTAGCACTGCTGCCTCGCAGTTAGGAGACCCAGGTTCACTTCCCAGGTCCTCCCTTCATGGAGTTTGCATGTTCTCCCCGTGTCTGCGTGGGTTTCTTCCCAAAGACATGCAGGTTTGGTGCATTGGCCATCCTAAATTATACCTAGTGTGTGTGGGCTGGCGCCCCAGGGTTTGTCTCCTGCCTTGCGCCCTGTGTTGGCTGGGATTGGCTCCTGCAGACCCCCATGACCCTGTAATTAGGATATGGCGGGATGGATAATGGATGGATGGATATATCATAGATGCATATTTTATTATACCTACTTAGCTTTGATCGACATTTATCTAACTCTATATTTATTTTTCTAGTATCAGAATGTAGTTTAAGTTAATTTGTTTTGGTTTCAATAGATGTATTTTTCATATTTTTGATTCTTTTTTTCACATCATTTTTTGTTACTTCAGTTTGAGAACCACTGCACTAGAGTGTGATGTTGGTGACATTATCCTTTGATCCATCAATCTTACATCCCATTTCCTAAAACGTCTCCTTCTTACTCACAGTTAAGGGTCAATGGTCCAATCAGGCAGAACTTGTTGTAGGACAGGAACCGTCCCATGACAGGCTGCCAGTCAGGCTGTTAAACAGAACATACAAGTCATTTTATCTTTTAAATAAATACCAGAGGACGATATTCACAACACTATCAACTCCATTCCATCCATCTTTCTGTTTCCTACACTTACTAATTCTTATGTAGGTTTGGGGGCACTAGCCTAACCAGGAAGGACTGGGTGCCCCGGAAAGGATGCCAGCCATTATGTAAAACAATAATCTACAAGTTATTGAATTTTTTTCAAATAAATGCCAGTGGGCAAAATTGGCAACAGTGCCTAATCCATCTATACCAAAGTCTTAATAATTTGGATTCAGGGGAGCTGGGACTTACCCACACCAGATCAGGTGCAGAGTGACAGGGTGGCACAGCAGTTAGTGCTGAAGGCTCATGGCTCCAGAAGTGGGATCGCAGATCTCTGTGCCTGCATGGGCCTTATTAGACATGGAGCCATCGCTAATGGACAACTCTAAAGTGCCCAAGTGTTGGTGTGTGGGTGAGGTGTTACCGGCCTGGTGCCCAGCTTCTGCCAGGACAGGCTCCACCTGCACACACTTGTTTTGGATTAAGCTGCTAAACATAAAAAAACAAGTAATAAAAAAATAAAAGACAAAATGGGCTTAAAACTTGAAAAACCTGACAAATGTGCCCCAGTGGACCAAAACAAAATGATCATTACTCATCATCAACAAATATCCATCAAAGTATTATGGAACTGAAGAGCAGGGCACAGTCACTTTAATTAAGAGAAATCACGAGTGCCCACCTCGGCCGGCCCCAGCGGGCACGTCTGTCGGCTTCCATGTGTCACGCACCAATCTCAAAGATACTAAAAATATTTCAGTGTATTCACTCATGGCAGAAATTAATTGTCAAACAAGCGCAAATGCTTTGAAATTATGGGACTTTCTTCTTAACCATTCATTTCCATAACTCATTAAATTCCTTTTGGAATCCCATCAGTTTGTTGAGATTTTTCTTCTTAAAAATAACAGCAGATGGTGCTGTGGTTAGCACTGCTGCCGAATTCCAACCCTGGCCTGTCTCTCTCCCTCTCATGTTCTCTCCATGTTCGAATGGGTGGGGTTTTGAATTTAGTGGGGTGGGACCAATTAATTAAACTGAGAAGGTTTGGCTCAGTGCTCCAACAAACACCGTCCATCCATCCATCCATCCATCCATCCATCCACTTCCGCTTATCCGAGGTCGGGTCGCGGGGGCAGCAGCTTAAGCAGAGAGGCCCAGACTTCCCTCTCCCCGGCCACTTCTTCCAGCTCTTCCGGAGAATCCCATGCGTTCCCAGGCCAGCCAGGAGACATAGTCCCTCCAGCGTGTCCTGGGTCTTCCCCGGGGCCTCCTCCCGTTGGACGTGCCCGAACACCTCACCAGGGAGGCGCCCAGGAGGCATCCTGATCAGATGCCGGAGCCACCTCATCTAACTCCTCTCGATGTGGAGGAGCAGCGGCTCTACTCTGAGTTTCTCACCCTATCTTTAAGGGAAAGCCCAGACACCCTGCGGAGGAAACTCATTTCAGCCGCTTGTATTCGCGATCTCGCTCTTTCGTCACTACCCATAGCTCATGACCATAGGTGAGGGTAGGAAGGTATATCGACTGGTAAATTGAGAGCTTTGCCTTACGGCTCAGCTCTTTTCTCAACACGACAGACCGATGCAGAGCCGCACCGATCCGCCTGTCGATCTCACGCTCCATTCTTCCCTCACTCGTGAACAAGACCCCGAGATACTTGAACTCCTCCACTTGGGGCAGGATCTCCCCCAACCCTGAGAGGGCACTCCACCCTTTTCCGGCTGAGGACCATGCTCTCGGATTTGGAGGTGCTGATTCTCATCCCAGCCGCTTCACACTCAGCTGCGAACCGATCCAGAGAGAGCTGAAGATCACGGCCTGATGAAGCAAACAGGACAACATCATCTGCAAAAGCAGTGACCCAATCCTGAGTCCACCAAACCGACCCCTTCAACACCCTGGCTGCGCTTAGAAATTCTGTCCATAAAAGTTATGAACAGAATCGGTGACAAAGGGCAGCCCTGGCGGAGTCCAACTCTCACTGGAAACGGGCTCGACTTACTGCCGGCAATGCGGACCAAGCTCTGACACGGTTGTACAGAGACCGAACAGCTCTTATCAGGGGTCCGTACCCCATACTCCCGAGCACCCCCACAGGATTCCCGAGGGACACGGTCGAATGCCTTTTCCAAGTCCACAAAACACATGTAGACCGGTGGGCAAACTCCCATGCACCCTCCAGGACTCTGCTAAGGGTGAAGAGCTGGTCCACTGTTCGCGACCAGGACTAAAACCACACTGTTCCTCCTGAATCCGAGGTTCACTATCCGACGGACCCTCCTCTCCAGAACCCCGAATAGACTTTTCCAGGGAGGCTGAGGAGTGTGATCCCTCTATAGTTGGAACACACCCTCCGTCCCCTTTTAAAGAGGGGACCACCACCCCGTCTGCCAATCCAGAGGCACTGTCCCTGATGTCCATGCGATGTTGCAGAGACGTGTCAACCAAGACAGTCCTACAACATCCAGAGCCTTAAGGAACTCGGGCGATCTCATCCACCCCGGGCCCTGCCACCAAGGAGTTTTTGACCACCTCGGTGACTTCAGTCCCAGAGATGGGAGAGCCCACCTCAGAGTCCCCAGGCTCTGCTTCCTCATTGGAAGGCATGTTAGTGGGATTGAGGAGGTCTTCGAAGTACTCCCCCCCCGACCCACAACGTCCCGAAGTCGAGGTCAGCAGCGCACCATCCCCACTATATACGGTGTTGACACTGCACTGCTTCCCTCCTGAGACGCCGGACGGTGGACCAGAATCTCCTCGAAGCCGTCCGAAAGTCGCTCTCCATGGCCTCCAAACTCCTCCCATGCCCGAAGTTTTGCCTCAGCAACAACCGAAGCGCGTTCGCTTGGCCTGCCGGTACCTATCAGCTGCCTCCAGAGACCCACAGGACAAAAAAGTCCTATAGGACTCCTTCTTCAGCTTGACGGCATCCTCACCGGTGTCCACCAACGGGTTCGGGATTGCCGCCACGACAGGCACCACCACCTTGCGGCCACAGCTCCGTCAGCCGCCTCAACAATAGAGGCACGGAACATGGCCCATTCGACTCAATGTCCCCACCTCCCTCGGGGCGGGTTGAAGTTCTGCCGAGGTGGGAGTTGAAGCTACTTCTGACAGGGGACTCTGCCAGCCGTTCCCAGCAGACCCTCACAACACGTTTGGGCCTACCAGGTCTGACCGCATCTTCTCCCACCAATGAAGCCAACTCACCACCAGGTGGTGATCAGTTGACAGCTCCGCCTCTCTTCACCCAAGTGTCCAAGACATATGGCCGCAAGTCCGGCGACACACCACAAAGTCGATCATCGACCTGAGGCCTAGGGTGTCCTGGTGCCAAGTGCACATATGAACACCCTTATGCTTGAACATGGTGTTCGTTATGGACAATCGTGACGAGCACAGAAGTCCAATAACAAAACACCGCTCGGGTTCAGATCGGGGCCATTCCTCCCAATCACGCCCTTCCAGGTCTCACTGTCATTGCCCACGTGAGCATTGAAGTCTCCCAGCAAAACGAGGGAATCCCCAGAAGGTATGCCCTCTAGCAACCCCTCCAGAGACTCCAAAAAGGGTGGATACTCCAAACTGCTGTTCGGCGCATGCGCACAAACAACAGTCAGGACCCTTCCCCACCCGAAGGCGGAGGGAGGCCACCCTCTCGTCCACCGGGTAAACCCCAATGCACAGGCTCCAAGTCAGGGGCAATAAGTATGCCCACACCCGCTCTGCGCCTCTCAGGATGGTAGAGAGTCCAGCCCCTCTCAAGGAGATTGGTTCCAGAGTCCACGCTGTGTGTCAAGGTGAACCCGACTATATCTAGTCAGAGCCTCTCAACCTCACGCACCAGCTCAGACTCCTTCCCTTCAGAGAGGTGACATTCCACGTCCCAAGAGCCAGTTTCTGTAGCCAGGATCAGACCGCCAAGGTCCCGCCGCCACCACCCATCTCACACTGCACCCGACCTCCTTGGCCCCTCCCATAGGTGGTGAGCCCATGGGAAGGGGGACCCACATTGCCTCTTTGGGCTGTGCCTGGCCGAGCCCCATGGGTGCAGGCCCGACCACCAGGCGCTCGCCATTGAGCCCCACCTCCAGGCCTGGCTCCAGAGGGGGGCCCGGAAAGTTTTCATTCATCATGGAAGGTTTGCTGAACTTCTCTTTGTCTCATCCCTCACCTAGGACCAGTTTGCCTTGGGTGGCCCTACCAGGGGCATAAAGCCCCAGACAACAGAGCTCCTATCAATGGGACATGCAAACCCCTCCACCATGATAAGGTGGCAGTTCGAGGAGGGGTCCAACAATCACGTCCTTCACATTTCCAGTACATTGAAATTTAATCCCACCATACTAAAATACTCAGACGAGAAGGAATTCAGTCTCACTCAGGCGCATTAAACTGACTTTGTAATCTTCTTTGTATTCCGTGTTACAGAGTTATTATTCATTCAAAGTATGCCACAGCTAGTTCTTCATGGCTATTGAAACTGCGGTTGGCATACAAGTCTGCCAAGGCGCTATACAGGGCTCTTCATAATGTGTGGGACAGAGACGCATTTGTTCTTTGATTTCCCCTAAATCTGTCTAAAATGACAAATCATACCATTCAGACATCATGATTAACGAGCACACTGCTGATATTCATTTAAGGAGATTTGCTTACATTAAAATCAGAGCATGTAGACGTGACAACACTTTTATTGCTTAATCCCTACCATTTCATGGCATCTGGGATTATTGGTGTCCCAGGATTGTGTGATCACTCAGGTGGGTTTCGTGTCTTCATTAGACACCTCAGTTTGCTTCTACCCTTTGGAGTCTGTAGCTCCAATTATTCTACATGAGGACCAGAGCTGTGCCAATGAAAGTCAAAGAAGCCATCATGAGGCTGAAAACCAAGAATAACACCAACAGAGACATCAGTAAAATCTAAGGATGAGTGAAGTCAACTGTCTGGAATATCATGAAGAAGAAAGGACACACTGATGGGCTCAGTAATCACAAAGGGACTGCTAGGCCAAGGAAGACCACCACTGCTGAACACAGAGGAATCCTCACTTTGTTAAAAGAAAAAGCCCCCCCACGCCTGTCTGACAGATCATACACAGTCTTCAGGGGGCCGATGTGTGCGTGTCAGAGACGACTATCAGCAGAAGAGTTCATGAGCAGAAACACAGAGGAGGACACACTGCAAGATGAACACCACAAACTCAGGACGTCACATTACAGTTTGAGAGAAAGGACTTAAAGAGCCTGCAGAATTCTGGGAAAAGATCTTGTGGACCAACAAGACAAAGATGAACCTGATCAGAGTGATGAGTGTGGAGATCAAGAGGAGCTGCCTGAGAGCCAAAGCAGACCACCTCATCAGTTAAACATGGTAGTTCTAAGGGTGTTATGGCCTGGGCATGTATGGCTGCCACAGAGACTGGCACACTTCTCTTCATGGATGATAGGAGTGTTGACAGCAGTGGCATAATGAATTCTGAGGTGTACAGAAACATCTGATCTGCTCAAGTTCTACAAAATGTCTCCAAACTCAGTGGCCGGCACTTCATTCTCCAACATGATAAGGAGATCAAACACACTGCTGAGGACCACAGAGGAGTTGGTGAAAGCTACAAATGGAAAAGTCTTGAATGGCCAAGCCAGGGTCTAAAAAGTGTTGTGCATCAATAAATAAATAATCCATAGAAATGCAAAGTAACTTGAGGAGGATGAAAACAACAACGACAGCATTTATTTCTAGAGCATGTTTTCATACAGATGGTGCAACGCAAAGTGCTTTACAAGATGAAGAAAGAAAAGTTTAGAAGTCAGATGGCCATGAGGACAGAAAAAACAAAACGCAAAGAAAATTTACAGGGGTCCCGAGACCACCCAGCCCCCACTGGGCATTCTACCTGATCCAAATCAGTCCTCATAGTCTTCAGGCTTCACGTGGAAGAATTAGACGATGATGACGTTCATGTGGACCTCTGGCCTTCAATCCATCAATGGTGGGACTGCATGGCGCCCTGATCAGGTGGTGGGGGCGCAGATCGAACCACAGAAAACCGGAAAAAGGACAGCAGGGAAAGTAGGGGTGAGTACGTATATTGTGGAGCCATGATAGAAATGATAAAGCAATGCATATACAGAATCTCAGGGTTACAATAAAATGAAGCTCTGAGAAAGCCATGTTACAATAAGGGGTCTTTAGCAGTTTGTTAAAGTCAGTCCACTATATCCTAACACAGGGTCACGGGGGTCTGCTGGAGCCAATCCCAGCCAGCACAGGGAGCAAGGCAGGAATAAATCCCTGGGCAGGGTGCCAGCCCACCGCAGGGCACACACACACAGCAGGGACAATTTAGGATCGCCAATGCACCTAACCTGCATGTCTTTGGACTGTGGGAGGAAACCCAGGCAGACACGGGGAGAACATGCAAACTCCACGCAGGGTGGACCCGGGAAGCGAACTCAGGTCTCCTTACTGCCAGGCAGCAGCGCTACCCACTGCGCCACCGTGAGCTTTTTCAAAGTGCTCCACCATATTAGCCTGGTGAATTTCTACCAGCCAGCTATTCCAGATTTTAGGTACCTACCAGCAGGAGGCCGCCTCACCACTTCTTTTAAGTTTAGCTCTTGGACTTCTAAGCAGACCCTCATTTCTTTTCTAAGATCCAGATAAAACAGTCGTGCACAGCCAGATGAAACCATATCAGCATCAAGCTCTTCCTCGGCCAGCCCAGCGCATCCTTTACTTTACATCTCCCCAGCTCACCTAAGTGGCTCTTCCAACTGACGGAGACATCCACAGGTTCACCCACCTCTCTTGACTCCACACCCCGCCTGCCTCACCTGGAATCCTCCACGACGTGCACAGCCAGACCACCACCATCCCATACGCCAGTGCGGCGCTACTTGGATCCCTGGGAAGTTCGTCCCACCTCCCTGCTCCTGCACTATTCAATGGGGACGCGCCATCTGTTAGTCACTTTGTCTCCTCACTCATGTGCTTCTGCCGTCTGACTTCTCCCTGGCCGTTCACCTCTCCAGCTTATCCAACACATCCCGGTTTCGCCATCCATGTTCGCTTTAGAGCACTGATCGGGGCGCAGGTGCAGTCGCCCATCGTCGTCCAAAAATGTTGCGTACGCCCGTTTCCTCGCAAAGTATGAAAATGAAATTTGGCGTAAAGCCGCGGACATTCTCATTCTTAGGGGAGTACACTGTTATAACTTCTGAAGGCTGAGGTCGGGTGGGACCAAACAGCACTAATCTCTCAATTTGAAAAAGGATTAGCTCCTGAAACGAAAGATGAATTAACTAGTCGCGACACTAAGGGCACCATGGAGGAGATTATTGATTTAGTTAAAATGGGGACACGCTTAACTGAAAGAAAAATGGATAAGAAAACACAAAGAGGATTCTGAGTATGAACTATGCAACAGTTTTCAACCAGGGCACCCGCAGTATGATGACATATAATTAGAACATTGCAGACTGTTGCTCAAATCTCTAAAAGTCAAGCTACAGCAGGTGGGAGTCAAGCTTGTCTTTGTAGCCCCCTTAGCGTTTTGTTTACCACCGGAAAAACAAGTCAAAAACGCTGAATTTTTTTTCGACAGGATGAGGTGTTGTTACGTGTAACATTCATTCTTCCTTCTTTCATTCTCTGCCACTTATCCAAACTTGGTTAAGGTCCCTTTTGTCATCCACACTTGCCAACTCATACTGTGGGATCCCGAGATGTTCACAGTGCCATCTGGGAGATATAACCTTACCAGCATGCCCTAGGTCTTCCCTGGTGCCCTCCTACCAGCTGGTCGTGCCCATCAAACCTCTACAAGGAGGCACCCGGGAGGCTTCCGTATCAGATGCCCGATCCACCTCAACTGGCTCCTCTCATTTCAGATTACGTGGAACAGAAATGTTATCATTAAGTGCAGTAGGTCAGGTCTGTCCAGTGTCCACCGCTGTCCTGCTACAGATTTAGAGCGTGCCCTGTATGTGATCATCAACGCCCAATGTGGCAGACGGGACACTAGACACATGTTTCTTTACACACTTTTCTTACGTTTTTGCTGCTGCCTGTGCATGAGAGGGTAGAATGTCAATGCCTGACCTGCACGAGCGATGAGCCCCTTGTGTTATGGTCGGCTACTACAGTGCAGGGCTTAGTGACTTCCACATTACTCAACACGAACAATGACAGTTGCTCCATTGTGATCAGGGTTTCTGGGCCTTTCAGTCACACACCTAAGAACTGCCTGGTCCTGAACATAATGGAGACCAAGGACACGATTGTGGATTTGCACGGGTTTAAGCTCCCCCTTCAGCCTGTCAACTTCCAAGGAGAGACCATTGAGGTGGTGCAGACTTATAAATATCTAGGTGCCCACCTTAGTGAGAGACTGGACTGGTCTGTGGACACAGACGTCTTCTGCAGGAAGGATCAGAGATGGCCAAAAATCATTTCATAGAAGTAAAGGAACGCTGTCTGTGTTCTATCAGACGGTCGTCACCAGTGTCCTCTTCTTTGCTGCCATGTGTTGGGGTGGAAGTTTGACAGATAAGAACACAAAGAGGCTGGAAAACCTGGTGAAGAAGGCCGGCTTGGTGCTGGGCAGGACTGTGGACTCACTGGGAATTGTGCTGGAAAGGTGGATAGGGAGGAAGGTACAGGCCATCCTCGACAGCAGCAGTCACCCTCTCTGCAAAGTGATGGTGGGTCAGAGAAGGAAATACAGCAGAGGTACAATACAATACAGTATACAATACAGTTTATTTCTGTACAGCCCAAAATCACACAGGAAGTGCCGCAATGGGCTTTAACAGGCCCTGCCTTTTGACAGCCCCCCAGCCTTGACTCTCTGAGAAGACAAGGAACAACTCCCAAAAAACCTTGTAGGGAAAAATGGAAGAAACCTCGGGAAAGAGAGACCCCTTTCCAGGTAGGTTGGGCGTGCAGTGGGTGTCAAAAGAAGGGGGTCAATACAATACAATACACAGAACAGAACAAATCCTTAATACAGCATAAAAATAAAAATTTTAGAAGTACGGAGCAGAATTTAACAGTAGATGATATCACATAATAAGATTTGAATATTTTTAGAGTCCAGGAGACCTCATCCATCAAGCTGCCTCCCCCATTTGGCCATTCCACGGCTGAAACAGGACTGGGCCAGCCAATCCGATGAAAGGACCCCTCTTTCTTATGATTCCTGTGATCCTCCATCAGGGATGACTTTACCTTAGGCAGGCAAACAACTTGGCAGGTGGGCCGTGGCACCAAGTGCCACATTTGAGTACCGAGAACAGAAACAGAATAGGTTAGGGTTAGTATTCAATTCTAAATATCATGTTACTTATGTTGGCGGCACGGTGGCGCAGTGGTAGCGCTGCTGCCTTGCAGTTAGGAGACCCGGGTTCGCTTCCCGGTCCTCCCTGTGGAGTTTGCATGTTCTCCCCGTGTCTGTGTGGGTTTCCTCCGGGCACTCCGGTTTCCTCCCACAGTCCAAAGACATGCAGGTTAGGTGGGTTGGCGATTCTAAATTGGCCCTTGTGTGTTTGTGTGTGTCCTGCGGTGGGTTGGCACCCTGCCCAGGATTGGTTCCTGCCTTGTGCCCTGTGTTGGCTGGGATTGGCTCCGGCAGACCCCCGTGACCCTGTATTCGGATTCAGCGGGTTAGAAAATGGATGGATGGATGTTACTTATGTTTTAGTGCTAATGACTGACAACAGAGATACAGTCTGTACAGTTAATCAGCAGCTCTAGTCAGGGTGTCCTAAACTGAAGTCATGAGTCTTCAGCCGGGATTTAAAAGCTGAGACCGAAGGGGCATCTCTTATAGTAGCAGGCAGACCATTCCACAGTTTAGGGGCCCTGTAACTAAAAGCTCGACCTCTCACTGTTATTTTATTAATCCTTCGAATCATAAGACGACCGGCATCTTGAGATCTTAATGTGCGCTCAGGTTTGTAAGTCATGATAAGTTCAGACAAGTAAGCCGACCTTGGCCATTTAATGCTTTATATGTTAAAAGGAGGATTTTGAAATCTGCCCTAAACTTAACCGGGAGCCAATGTAAGGATTTAAGAACTGGAGTTATGTGTTCGTATTTTCTTGTTCTTGTAATAAGTCTTGCAGCCGCATTTTGGATTAACTGGAGGCTGTATAGAGAACAGTTTGAACAGCCAGTGAACACCGCATTGCAGTAGTTAATCCTATTAGAGATAAATGCATGAATTAATTTCTCACAATCCTGTTTATTTAGAAAGTGCCTTAATTTCCTAACATTTTTAAGATGGAAGAACCATGTTTTGGACAACTTTGTAAGGTGCGCTTTAAATGACATGCTAGAGTCAAAGATAACTTCTAGATTGCGGGCTGATTCAGTAAAATTAATGGTGATTCCAACTGAGTTAAATGGTGACAGAATGTTGTTGTGATCAGCGTCATTCCCTCCAACAATTAACATCTCTGTTTTTTTTTGTTTAAAGACAAGTAGTTCTAATTCATCCAGCCCTTTAATTCACTAACACAACTAATTAAAGAAAACATCGGAGAAACTTCATTTGATTTAAATGAAAGGTATAACTGGGTGTCATCTGCATACGAGTGAAAATTAACATGATGTTTCCTAATGAGAAATCCCAGTGGAAGCATGTAAAGTGAAAACAGTAAAGGTCCGAGTACTGAGCCCTGCGGGACACCATATTGAACTTCTGTATATAATGATGGAGTACTGTCTGCACATTTCTGTACATATTGGAATCGATTTGATAAATAGGAACTAAACCAAGCGAGCACGGGGCCTGTAAGCCAAACATCGTTTTCTAGCCTGTGCAGTAAAATAGAATGGTCAATGGTGTCATACGCTGCACTTAAGTCCAACAACATAACATAATTACAGTGGAGGTCTTCTCTAACAGCACTGTGAAGAGGAACGCTGTAGAAGATCCTACTGCCGTGAGACTTTATAACACTGTGGTCAAAAGAAATGACTCAGGACAAGGTCACCACTCCACCTGCCGACATTCTAACAAGTGACCCACTGGTACTTTTTATTATTTATTTATTACTAGTGTAGCCCCCTCCTAGTTGAGTATAATAGTAAACTCAGAAGTAAGCCTCAGTGACACCGTTTTTTTGTTTCTTTTTTTTTTGCTTTGGGGAAAGCGGGAACAGAGGCGGTGTGAGAAAGAGCATGTGGAGACAGAGATGGTGGAGGAGAGTGTTGAATGAGTGTGTAAGAAAGAAAAAAAAGAGAAAGCTGGCACTAAGGTTGTGGAAAGCGGGAGAGCGGGACAAAGTTTTTTTTTTTGTGGTGAGTTTTAAATGTGAGTGGATTTTGAGCTGGTTTGGAGGGACAGACAAACGAAGAGTCGGACGCCTACTTTGGATAGGTTTGTTGTATAAAAACCTAACCTCACCTATTCTAACCCTCACCTATTCTGTTTCTTTTCTCGGTACTCAAATGTGGCTCTTGGTGCCACGGCCCACCTGCCAAGTTGTTTGCCTGCCTGTGGTAAAGTCATCCCTGATGGAGGATCACAGGAATCATGGGAAAGAGGGGTCCTTTCATCGGAGCAACGTTTCAGCCGTGACATGGCCAAATGGGGAGGCAGCTAGATGGATGAGGTCTCCAGGACTCTAAAAATATCCAAACCTAATTATGTCATATCATCTACTGTTAAACCGTACTTCTAAACTTTTTATTATTATGCTGTCTTAAGGAATTGTTCTGTTCTGTATATTGTATTGTATTGACCCCCTACTTTTGACACCCACTGCACGCCCAACCTACCTGGAAAGGGGTCTCTCTTTGAACTGCCTTTCCCGAGGTTTCTTCCATTTTTCCTTACAAGGTTTTTTTGGGAGTTTTTCCTTGTCTTCTCAGAGAGTCAAGGCTGGGGGGCTGTCAAAAGGCAGGGCCTGTTAAAGCCCATTGCGGCACTTCCTGTGTGATTTTGGGCTATACAAAAATAAACTGTATTGTATTGTAAAAAGGGAACGCAGGTGGATCCTGCATCGAGACAAGGCTGCTGGCATCATCCCAGACGAAACTGTGGGATTCCTGTGTTTGGCCACGGAGGAAAATGAGAAGTGTGGTGAAAGTTCTGGAAGGACACCACGAGTACATGTGAAGTTATGTATTGCATATGAGCTCCAACTAAGCTACGCTAATCCATTTTTTTATATATATATATATATATATATATATATATATATATATATATATATATATATATATATATATATATATATACTGCTCAAAAAGAATTAAAGGAACACTTTTAATCAGAGTATAGCATAAAGTCAATGAAACTTATGGGATATTAATCTGGTCAGTTAAGTAGCAGAGGGGTTGTTAATCAGTTTCAGCTGCTGTGGTGTTAATGAAATTAACAACATGATGCACTAGAGGGGCAACAATGAGATGACCCCAAAACAGGAATGGTTTAACAGGTGGAGGCCACTGACATTTTTCCCTCCTCATCTTTTCTGACTGTTTCTTCACTAGTTTTGCATTTGACTACAGTCAGTGTCACTACTGGTAGCATGAGGCAATACCTGGACCCTACAGAGGTTGCACAGGTAGTCCAACTTCTCCAGGATGGCACATCAATACGTGTCATTGCCAGAAGGTTTGCTGTGTCTCCCTGCACAGTCTCAAGGGCATGGAGGAGATTCTAGGAGACAAGCAGTTACTCTAGGAGAGCTGGAGAGGGCCATAGAAGGTCCATAACCCATCAGCAGGACCAGTATCTGCTCCTTTGGGCAAGGAGGAACAGGATGAGCACTGCCAGAGCCCTACAAAATGACCTCCAGCAGGCCACTGGTGTGAATGTCTCTGACCAAACAACCAGAAAGACTTCATGAGGGTGACCCAAGGGCCCCATGTCCTCTAATGGGCCCTGAGCTCACTGCCCAGCAGCATGCAGCTCGATTGGCATTCGCCATAGAATACCAGAATTGGCAGATGCACCACTGGTGCCCTGTGCTTTTACAGATGAGAGCAGGTTCACCCTGAGCATGTGACAGAAGTGAAAGGGTCTGGAGAAGCCATGGAGAACATTATGCTGCCTGTAACATCATTCAGCATGAGCAGTTTGGTGGTGGGTTAATGATTGTCTGGGGAGGCATATCCATGGAGGGTCACACAGACCGCTACAGGCTTGACAAAGGCACCTTGGCTGCCATTAGGTATCAGGATGAAATCCTTGGACCCATTGTCAGACCCTATGCTGGTACAGTGGCTCCTGGTGCACGACAATTCCTGGCCTCATGTGGTGAGAGTATGCAGGCAGTTCCTGGAGGATGAAGGAATTGATACCATTGACTGGCCACCACACTTTCCTGACCTAAATCCAATAGAACACCTCTGGGACATTATGTTTTGGTCCATCCAATGCCACCAGGTTGCACCTCAGACTGTCCAGGAGCTCAGTGATGCCCTGGTCCAGATCTGGGAGGAGATCCCCCACAGCACCATCTGTCATCTCATTAGAAGCATGCACCGATGTTGTAAGGCATGTATACAAGAATACAGGGGCCATACAAAGTGCTGCGTACAATTTTGAGTTGCTGCAATTAAATTTTGGCAAAATGGACTAGCCTGCCACATAATTTTTTCACTCTGATTTTTGGTGCGTCTTTGAATTCAGGGCTCTGTAGGTTGATCATTTTCATTTCCATCAAACGATGTGGCATCCTTTCGTTCCTAACACATTACCCAGTCTATATCAGTATAGATATCCAGGAGGATTTCTTTTTCCCATTGAGATCTGATGTGTTTTCAAAGTGTTCCTTTAATTTTTTTGAGCAGTTTTATATATATATATTTATTTATTGTTGATTTCTATGTGTGAACCTTACCTGTGCTGTAACTCAGACAAATTTGAGTTAAGTTGAACTGCGATAATATCCCATGAGCAGTGTGTTTAAATAAATGTGTTTTATTATTTTTCTTTATTTGATTATTTGTTTGTTGTTTTCTATCCATGATTGTGTGAAGTGTTTACATGGTGGTAGCATTTAAATAATTAATAAAAGGAGTGAGTGTTTACAAATCATTACTTTGAAATAGTGTAACAATTAGGGATAAATAATAATTTTTTCATTGGACCTATTGGTTATTAAAATTTATTGGGAGGTGTTTAATGTGGATCCCACCAGTGAAATTTCATCCTATGTCATAAGTAACATGCCAGTTCAATAGTGGGAGGGCTACACTAATTTATTTATTTATTTATTTATGCTTGTTCTCCTTGCTTTTATAATAATGTGTAACCATTTTCACTGTTGTGTTTGAGCTACTGGATGCCTGAATTTCCCTGAATAAAGATGGAGATGAATAAAATATCTATCTATCTATCTATCTATCTATCTATCTATCTATCTATCTATCTATCTATCTATCTATCTATCTATCTATCTATCTATCTATGTATTTATTATATAGTGCATTTCATATCTATCTATGTATTATATAGTGCCTTTCACATCTATCAATTGTCAGAGGTGGCTGGGGTGGCGACCCTGCCGGGATGCCCAGGAGGACCGGAGGAGGGCTTGCGCCTTCCACAGACCATCTGGGGATGACCGCCTTGGTTCCTTTGGGGGCCACGGGTACAGAGCTTTGAAGCTCCACCCTGTAGGTGCCCGTGGTCGTCGCCAGGGGGCACCCCCATGCCTTTGGAGCCATGGACCTCAGCACTTCCGCCACACCACGAAGTGCTGGGGGGAAGAGGAGCAGGGACACCCACAGTGCTTCCGGGGATGCAGCCGGCACTTCCGCCATACGGGGGCGTGTCCATGGAAGATTGCCGGAACCCACCTGGAGCACATCCAGGTGATAATAAAAGGGGCCGCCTCCCTTCATTTGAGGCTGGAGTCGGGTGGAAGAAGGACTAAGCAGGAGAAGAGAGTGTGGAGGCGGCCCGAAGAAAGGCATCGTGTGTGTGGCCAGGACATTGGGGGTTTGTGTGCACTGACTTTTGTAAATAGATATTGTAAATAAATGGGTGGTGGTGGAAAAAAAACATGTCTGCCTGTCTGTGCCCAGGTTCCGTTCACACTATCTATCTATCTATCTATCTATCTATCTATCTATCTATCTATCTATCTATCTATCTATCTATCTATCTATCTATCTATTGTCACACATGGGCGATTAGGAGGCAGTCAAACAGCCTAAAGGTGAGTAAAACATCGCGAGATAAGGGGTTGTCACGTGGTACTTACCTGAACTCTTTTCTCTCATCAACAGAAAACAAGAAGGAAAATAATACTGCAAATTCCGGGTTCCAAAATGGCAGCGATGACGCCATTTCCGACCACCATTGATGATGTCACTTCCGGCCCCCACAAAACACCTCACTTCCGGATCCTGTTGCCACATCACCACATTGCCAACTGTTTCCTGTCACATGTGTTTTGCTTCCTATATAACCGCCATTTTGAAAACAGTTCATTGTTCATTGTACTTTTTTACAAGGCTTTGAATCATTTCATTTTCTTATTGTCTGACGACAATATACAGGGACGGTCCCCAAATCTTTATTTTGTACTTTGTGACATTTATTCGACCACAATTGGCGTAGCTGTCAGGATCGTTGTTCCAGTATGTTTGAGGAACAGGACCTAAACACAGTCCTCTCCACCATAATGGGAGATCTACAAACTTTAAAAATTCAAATGGGAGAGACGAGGACCCAGTTATCAGAATCGGAGGCTCGTGCTGCAGCAAGAATACGGACGAAGGTCGCTCGGTCACCACCCATTGCTCTGACAACTTTAACGGAATCGGATGACATTGAAACTTATTTTTTGATCTTCGAACGTACCCCTATGCGGAACGCATGGCCGAGGTTGGAGTGGGCGTACCAACTGGCTCCCTATCTGAAAGGAATGTCGCAGAGGGCTTATTATGATTTAACTGAGGAGCAGGCTGCTGATTATGACGCTCTAAAAACAGAAGTATTCAAGCGCTACGGCCTATCCCCAGAGCAGCAGGCAAGAGAATGGAGGGAGTGGCAGTTTGACCCAGAGAGGCCACTAAGAACCCAGGGCTTTGAAACCTGGGGAAAGGTCTGTCATTGGCTACAGCCCGACATAAATGATTCCCATAAAATGGCCAAGCTACTTGCATGTGAGAACTTTGTGCACGCCCTCCCTGAACATATTGCCCAGCAGGTCCGGAAGCATACCTTCGAGGAAATGGATACTCTAAAAAAGATCGCGGAGCGTCATTGGGCGGCTTGCAAATCGGGGCGATCAGAACGGTTCTCTCACCGAACCCAACAGGCACGTGGGGCGGCTCCTGAGCCCCCCCGACAAGCTCCCGAACCTGCCGTCCGTAGAAGGGACAGACCAGCTAATCCCTCCCTGCTGTTTCAAGTGTGGGGAGATTGGACATCTGTCCCCTAACTATACATATGAGCCCATGGATTGTTCGTTGGTGAAGGGAGAAAGGTATTGTGCCACAGTGAATAACCCTTTTTCTCTTCCTTATACAGGTACAGTTATTATAAATGGCAGAAAGGTAAGGGCTATGTTTGATTCCGGGAGCAACATTTCTATTGTTGCTGCCTGTTTCGTTTTACCGCAACAGTGGACTAAGATCAAAACTAGTCTTAAATGTATTCACGGGGATATCCAGTATTATAAGACAGCCAGATGTGTAGTGACAGTAAATAGTATCCTGACGAGCATGGCTTTGGCTGTATTACCGGATCCCCCATTTCCAGTCATACTTGGTAGAGATTGGAGTGAAATTACCAGCGGTAAAAAAGTAACTGTACCGAAGAAACATGTAGGCTTAGTAATGGAAATATTGATCCGACTGCCTCCATGCCATGTGGCACAGTAGCACGGGCTGATACTAGCACCCAATGTGAAGAAATAGATGTCCCATCGCCCTCTGCGGGAGCTAATACAGCTAACGTGGAGGATATGGAGGCAGAAGCCCCTCCCCTTGAGGTCACGCAAGACCCAATTCAAACTTTAACTTCCCAATTCCTTTTAACACCTTCGTCATTTAAAAGAGAACAATGGAACGATGATTCCTTAAAATTTGCCAGGAATGCTATAGTATCCACCGAGGATTATACAACTTTGGATCCCATGCCACCGATGCCGTTCTTTGTTATTAAAAATGAATTATTATATAGAGTGTCAGATCACGGGGGTGAAGTGCGAGCATCATTGTTAATCCCACGCACTTTTCGGCGAAAAGTGTGTGAGTTAGCACATGCTCACCTTCTAGGAGCCCATTTAGGCTCCGAAAAAATTTTACAGATAATAAAACTCTGATTTGATTGGCCAGGAATAAATGAAGAGGTCTGGCGATTTTGCGCTTCTTGTCCGGAGTGTCAACTTCACCAGATTACAAGAAGGACTCGAGCTCCTCTGGTTCCCCTTCCCCTTATTGATATTCCATTTGAAAGAATCGGAATCGATCTCGTAGGACCCTTGGAACCCTCGTTAAAAGGATTTAAATATATTTTGGTATTAGTTGATTATGCCACTCGCTTTCCAGAAGCTGTTGCATTGCGCTCAGCTAATACTAAAAACATCGCACAGGAGTTAGTAGGGATATTCACTCGTGTTGGGATCCCCAAAGAGGTTTTAACAGACCAAGGGACTCCTTTCACGTCGGAGACGTTCAGGGAAATCGCTAAATTACTCCGTATAAAACATCTGATAACGTCAGTTTATCATCCCCAAACTGACGGGCTGGTAGAACGTTTTAATCAAACCTTAAAACAGATGTTCCACTGAGGATGGAAGAAACTGGGATCAGTTACTTCCTCTTGTTTTGTTTGCTTACCGGGAATTAGGGCTGTTCGATATAACGATATATATCGGATGACAATATGAAAACGTCTATCGCTGCACATTACGCTATCGTTTGTTTCGTGGTGTCGCAAAATAAACTGTTTACGGCAATATTTTTTTCATTGTTTTGATGACCACCACGTGGATGCAGACACACTAGCATGGCTGATGAAGACGAGGCAACACCAGGTAGCTCCACACAGAAGGACCTTGTTCCTAAACGAGGGGCTACCTCTGTAGTATGGAGATGGTTTGGATTTGAAGAGTCTGACACAGACCAGAAAACGGTACTGTGCAAATTATGCTGCAAACCGATCGCTACCACAGACTCCAACACGACAAACCTCTTCTACCACCTCCGCAAAAAGCACGTGAGCGAGCATGCAGAGAGTTTACAACTGAGAGGCAGGCCACGAGGATATTACAGTTGTAAAGGTACTATTTAAACGAGCATGTTAAAAGCTTGGAAGATTAATTGCTACCAAAACAATTTGCTTCAGGCATAATTTTCCCTGCAGCGTTTCCTGTCAGCGTTAATCTTGTTAAAATTACGTTTACGCCACAACTGCATTAAAGCGGCAAATCTCCGTTAACGAGTTACGATGATCGCCCGTGCTTGGGGCTGGACGGCATCAACACGCTAGCGCCGCCCAGTCCCACGCACGGGCGATCAGCTGTAACTCATTAACGGAGATTTGCCACACTACGATGTGCAAATTAACATTTTACTAGAATGTAGCCTAAAAAATATTATATTTAATATTATATATTTAATATATTTTTGTCGTAAGCCTTATTGCTGCTACAGTTTGAAGTACAATGTTTACATTTGGTTTTGACAGTTAATGTTAGACTTGTATTTATTTTGTTTAAAGAGTTATTGCTGCTACAGTTCACATTTTGTTTATGTCAGGCATTTTATATAGCAGTATTTTATATTGGGCCTTTAGTAATTTGTTTTTGAAAAGTGTTTTATATTTGATACATTAACATTTTATGTTTACATTCTAAGTCAAACATTTGCTCAAATGTTCTGAATAAAAGAACAGAAATAATTACAAGTTGAGTACTTCTCATTTTTGATTTTTTTAATTTAAATGAAAAAAAGGAGTGGTGATTATATAAACTATTCACTGAATACAAAGAAAATGTACTATATCGTGATATCGGGATATGAAATGAAATATCGGGATATAAGATTTTGGTCATATCGCACAGCCCTACCGGGAAGTCCCGCAGGCCTCTACAGGTTTCTCTCCTTTTGAATTATTCTATAGGAGGCAACCCAGAGGGCTTTTGGATATGTTAAAAGATGGATGGGAAGAGGAGGTCCTCCCTACTTCAAATATTCTTGAATATATCGCGCAATTACGCGATAGACTTGAGAAAATTAGACCAATTGTAAAAGACAATTTGGAAAAAGCACAAGCAGCGCAGTCTCGTTATTATAATAGAAACACCACCATTCGGGAGTTCTTCCCGGGTGATCGTGTAATGGTGCTCGTCCCAACCTCCCATTCAAAATTGTTAGCACATTGGCAAGGCCCCTAAGAAATAAAAGAAAGAAAAGGACTCGTGGACTATTTGGTTAAACAACCTAATCGTCGACCGAGTGAACGAGTATATCACATTAATCTGCTGAAACCGTGGAAGGACAGGGACATTGATCCCTCCTCCGGACAACCTCGTTCTCTTTTCACGTCATGTGCCCATCTTAATTTTGGTCCTGATTTAACATTTGAACAACGACAAGATCTCGAACGTGCTATCTTGTCTGTCCCTAAAGTTGTGGATGAGATACCTGGACGTACTGCATTGATTGTTCATGACATCATTACGGACCCTGGAGTGATTGTCAGAGAGAGACCTTACAGGCTCCCGGAGGCAAAGAAAGTGGAAGTGGAGTTGGAAATTAGACGAATGCTGGATCTAGGGGTTATTGAAGAAAGTTATAGCCCTTGGTCTAGTCCAATTGTCTTAGTTTCTAAACCTGATGGCTCGTGGAGGTTCTGCAATGACTTTCGACAACTTAATCAGGTCTCTAAATTCGATGCGTATCCCATGCCGCGAGTGGATGATTTACTTGATCGGTTGGGGAACGCTCGATTCCTAACTACTCTTAACATGACTGAAGGGTATTGGCAAGTTCCCTTAACGGACTCCGCTAAAGAAAAAAACGCTTTTAGTACACCCAGTGGACATTGGCCAATACAGGGTCCTTCCTTTTGGTTTGCACGGGGCACCAGCTACTTTTTAACATCTGGTAGACACACTGCTATGGCCCCACAATTCCTATAGTGCCGCCTACTTGGATGATGTTGTCATTTATTCCGGCACATGGAAGGATCATGTATCGCAGGTTAAAACAGTGCTCTCCACACTAGCGTCAGCAGGGCTTCGTATTAATCCAAAGAAATGTTTCTTCGGTTTAAGAGAAGCCAAATATTTAGGCTACATGGTGGGTGGGGATATTGTTCAACCGCAATGTAATAAAATTGATGCCATCATGAATTGGCCCCGTCCAAAGAATAAGCAGCAGGTACAGGCATTTTTAGGGTTGGCGGGTTACTATCGCCATTTTGTACCACATTTCTCTGAAATTGCTTCGCCCTTATCTAATCTAACAAAGAAAAGTGCGCCTATAAAAGTGGTATGGGACGATTTGGTTGACAAAGCTTTCTATGACTTAAAGTTGGCCCTTACGTCAGCACCTGTATTAAAGTCTCCTGATTTTTCTGTTCCTTTTATTCTCCAGACCGACGCATCAGCCACAGGATTGGGTGTCGTGCTGAGCCAATGCGTCGATGGTGCTGAACACTCTGTTATGTACCTTAGCCGGAAATTGTTGGAACGGGAGACCAAGTATGCTGCGGTGGAGCGAGAAGCCTTGGCGATCAACTGGGCTATCACATCTTTAAGGTACTACCTATTGGGATGCGAGTTTACTCTGGTGACGGATCATGCAGCTCTGCAGTGGATGTCCCTTCATTGTGAGTTGGACCCGGGCATCACAAGGTGGTTCTTGGAGTTACAACCTTATCGTTTTAGTGTCATTTATCGTAAAGGTTCCTTGCAAGTTAAAGCAGATGCTCTCTCTCGTGTCCACGACCTCGCAGTGGAGGGGTCTGGGCTGTGGGGTCATGTCACAAATGGATGATTAGGAGGCAGTCAAAGAGCCTAAAGTTGAGTAAAACACCGTGAGATAAGGGGATGTCACGTGGTACTTACCTGAACTCTTTTCTCTCATCAACAGAAAACAAGAAGGAAAATGATACTGCAACTTCCGGGTTCCAAAATGGCCACGATGATGTCACTTTCGGCCACCATTGATGATGTCATTTCCGGCCCCCACAAAACACCTCACTTCCAGATCCTTTTGCCACATCACCACATTGCCAACTGTTTCCTGTCACATGTGTTTTGCTTCCTATATAACCGCCATTTTGAAAACAGTTCATTGTTCATTGTACTTTTTTACAAGGCTTTGAATCATTTCATTTTCTTATTGTCTGACGACAATATACGGGGACGGTCCCCAAATCTTTATTTTGTACTTTGTGACATTTATTCAACCACACTATCTATTATATAGTGCCATTCAAATCTATCTATTATATAGTGCCTTTCACTATCTATCTTCTCCAGACCCTTTCATGTCTGTCACATGTGCTCAGTGTGAACCTGCTCTCATCTGTGAAAAGCACAGGGCGCCAATGGTAGACCTGCCAATTCTGGTATTCTATGGCAAATGCCAATCGAGCTCGAGGATGTCGGGCCCTCAGGCCACCCTCATGAAGTCTGTTTCTGATTGTTTGGTCAGAGACATTCACACCAGTGGCCTGCCTGCTGGAGGTCATTTTGTAAGCTCTGGCAGTGCCCATCCTGTTCCTCTTTGCCCAAACGAGCAGATACCGGTGGGTCCTGCTGATGGGTTAAGGACCTTCTAAGAGGAGCCTGGTCCAGCTCTCCTGGTGTAACTGCCTGTCTCCTGGAATCTCCTCCATGCCCTTGAGACTGTGCTGGGAGACACGGCAGACCTTCTGGCAATGCCACGTATTGATGTGCCTCCCATCCTGGAGAAGTTGGACTAACTGTGCCAGCTCTGTAGGGTCCAGGTATGGCCTCATGCTACCAGTAGTGACACTGAGTGTAGCCAAATGCAAAATGAGTGACAAAACAGATGAGGAGGGAAAAATGTCAGTGGCCTCCCTCCACCTGTGAAACCATTCATTCCTGTTTTGGGGGTCATCTCATTGCTGCCCCTCTAGTGCACCAAAGCAGCTGAAAGTGATGAACAAGCCCCTCTGCTATTTAACTGAGCAGATCAACAGCCCACAAGTTTCACTGACTTAATGCTATGCTCTCATTAAAAAGGATTCCTTTCATTTTTTGAGCAGTTTACTTTTTGCCCTTGTGGTATGTCACATTTGGCACAAGTGGCAGAACAGAGAAGCAAACTGTATAAGTGCCACTGCCAGCAGTTTCATCCCTGAGATTTCTGCACCCCCTCTTTTGCCAATGCCAACCACTGAGTGGTTTACCAGTTCCAGTATCAGTATCCCTTAGCATTCAGTACTATGAGAGATCTCAGTGCCACCTGCTTCACCCCTGGGTACACCGATTCCCATATATATATATATATATATATATATATATATATATATATATATATACACACACATGTTCTGTGCCAATTGCTTTTCTAAAAAGTGTTTCAGATGTTGCTGCCAGACACTTCACAGTTTCAGCATCAGGCTGGCAGCTTGTCACCAGCTTTGTCTTTCCACTCGACAGAATGTGTTCTCTAGGAGCTTCAGTGAACTAAATAGATTATCCAAAGAGTTTATTGAAAACAACAAAGAAAATCTTAAGAAAAGTATTAACAAAAAAAAGGAATAACAAAGCAATCAAGGGAGTTAAAAGTAAACTGTGTAAGTAAAGGAATCCCAAAAGGCTAAATGAACAATAATTAAAGATCTCAAAAAAAAACAAAGAAATTCTCAAAGCCAGGTTTCCAATTAAAATGAATTACTTAGAAGAAAAGGCCAACTAGAACAAACCAGAGATAAAAATGTCAATTATTAAATAGCTACAACCATAGGCAATGCAATACAATGGGGGTTGGGGCATGGGGGCAAGACCCCCAATTCACAAACATTTGTCCCAACACCAATTCTTAAAAAAAATATATATATATATATTCTAATAAAAGGCAAAGCCCTCACTGACTGACTGACTCACTGACTCATCACTAATTCTCCAACTTCCCGTGTAGGTAGAAGGCTGAAATTTGGCAGGCTCAGTCCTTACAGCTTCCTTACCAAAGTTAAGCAGGTTTCATTTCGAAATTCTACACGTAACGGTCATAACTGAATCCTACTTACGTACATATATACGTCCATAGCCTGCAGCTCGGTCACCGTGTGAGGCGGAGTTGTGTCCCTCATCCCCACGCCTCCCACGTAATTGAGTGCCTGCCCATATAAGGCCATCCGTCACCAGCAATCCAAGCTGTGAGAAAACACTAAAAAGGAGCCGTGTCATACGTTGTGCTACATTTTCTGATGCAGCTAGACGAAAACAGCTTTGTGATGCTGCCGCCAAATACTCGCAGAAAAATCCACAAGTTAATAGAGACACTGTCACTAAATACTCGCGGGCAAATCAAAAAGTTAATATCGGGAATGCCTGTTAAACATCTTAGATTCACGAGTAGCGATTTGGGTGGTGAGATGTCTATTGAGGTGATCACTGTAAAGCAGCGAAAAAATATGAAGCGAGTGACGCATACAAGCATATTCAGAAGTGCAGCTACTGCAGAAACAAAGCACACGGTGGAAAAAGTCAATGTCCCACTAAAGGAAGACAGTGTAAAAAAAAAACCGTGCATGCAGTGTGTCACGTCTCAGATAAAGAGGATGACGAGCTGTTTATTGATGCAGTAAGTAAGGAACAACCCTCTGACGCTGAACAAGTCTTTGTAGACATATCAATAGGAAAGCAAGGTGTAAAGCTTATGTTTAAATTACGTTCATAGGCACGCTGCCACTAAATATTCGCAGGCAAATCCACAATTTAATACCGGGAATGCCTGTTAAACATTTTAGATTCACGAGTACCGATTTGGGTAGTGAACACTTCGATGAATGAAACCTGTTATCTTTACAACGGTTGACAAACACGGAATGTAACTTGAACACAACACATCCTCCAAATATGAACCTGATTGAAAGAAATAATGATAATCAAATCCTTGATGACAGCAACACTCAGTAACACTCACAAAACAAATACTGTATATTGACAGTCATGTTACGTTATTTTTAAAATGTTTCCTTTTCTTTTTCATAGCTTCACACTACTTCTCTGCTGCGAAGCGCGGGTATTTTGCTAGTATGTATATATACACTGTATATATATATTGTGAACATTGCCCCGGACACAGACAGGCTGACACGCTCATGTCACCAAGCACACGTTTATTTCTCATCTCTATTTACAACAGTCTGTGCTCATATGCCCCAATAACCCTCAGTCCAGGTCAATCAATGCCTTCTCTCTATCTTCTTCTCTTCTTCAAGCCGCCTCCTGCCGCCTCCAAAGACCTTGTCACTCTTCCACCCGACTCTTGTCCCTTCTGCAGGGAGGCGGCCCCTTTAAATAAACACCCAGATGTGCTCCAGGTGTGTTCCCAGCAATCTCCCACCGACACGCCCCAGTGTGTCGGAAGTGCCGGCTGTCTCCTTGAAAGCACTCCGGGTGTCCCCGTTTTCTCTTCCCCCCAGCACTTCCGGGTGTGGTGGAAGTGCTAAGGTCTAGGGTCTTCCTGGTATTGGGGTCCCCCTGGTGGTAACCCCAGGTCCCTACAGTGTCGAGCCTCCCAGCTCTTTACCCGAGGCCTCCAGGGCGGTCGCCCCCTCGCGGTCTGGAGGAGGCACCAGCCCTCCTCTGTCTTCTCAGGCATCCCGGCTGGGTACCACCTCCATCCGGTTGTGACAATATACAGTATATACAGTATATTATATACAGATTAACATTATGGATTGACATTTTTAAGGTCTTTAGATTAAATAATAAAATTTGCATAATAAAAGTGAAATAAATCAAAAAGCACTGTTCTGTGAAACATGTAAAATGTGACCATTTTAGTGACTGTACTCCACTGATCTTTCAGGTGGCACAATTAAAGCACAGACACAAACTCCTTCACATTCAAGGCATCACCTCACCTTGTGTGCTGGGTACTCGTCTTTGCCAGAATGCCCACTAAATTGTCCTCAGCAGAGCAGCTAGTGATTTGCTTATCTGAACTCACACAGTTGCCATGGGGAAAAGCAGGAATTACATTTAGTGGACAATTTCAAAAAATGATGAAAAGATTCACCTGCGCATTTTAATGTTTCTACGAGTTCTGTGCTTTGTGATGGATGATGTGTTGAAGCTCTCCAGAGCTAGACGTCTCCAAGTCAGGACAATGCAACAGTTAATACCGATATATGGATGCTATTTTACTAGAGAGTGCACATGATGTGGCACTATAAACTACACAGGCATGTCACACACATGCGAGAAGGAGTCAACTAAAGGGCCTGAGTAGTGACAATTCTATGTCCGACCAGGGGCGGCGAGGTGCACTAACTGTTCCTCTCAATCACTTGCAGACCACTCTCGGGAAATCCATCAGGATTTTGGCGCCTCCGACGACGTCACTTCCTGTTCCGTAGCATCTGATGATGTCATTTCCTGCTCTGGCGCATTCCGACAACATTACTTCCGGTCCCACCTCTGACGATGTCACTTCTGGCCCCCGCCACTGATGATGTCACTACCCCTTCCAGCCCTGGTGACATCATTTCCTACCCTGGCCTTTAAAGCCGCCATCTTGACTTCATATAGTCAGTTCTGCTTTGGACTCTGTCTTGTAAACTTCTCTTGAGAAATACCTTTTTTGCAGGCAGGATATTTTATACGGGTGGCTGCCCCAAACCTTTATAATGGCTTTTCGTCATTCTTGTGACACCCTTTATTTACATTGGTTTGTGTTTTCTTCCCATTTAAGTGTAATGTTTCTTCTTATGTTATATGCTGTCTTTCTTACATTTTCTTTTTCAATTATATTATTTTTTTAATCTAAAAAATACTCTTCCCAATAAATAATTATGTGATACATCCATCCATCCATTCTCTAACCCGCTGAATCCGAACACAGGGTCATGGGGGTCTGCTGGAGCCAATCCCAGCCAACACAGGGCACAAGGCAGGAACCAATCCTGGGCAGGGTGCCAACCCACTGCAGGACACACACAAACACACCAAGCACACACTAGTGCCAATTTAGAATCGCCAATCCACCTAACCTGCATGTCTTTGGACTGTGGGAGGAAACCGGAGCGCCCGGAGGAAACCCACGCAGACACGAGTAGAACCTGCAAACTCCACGCAGGGAGGACCCGGGTCTCCTAACTGCGAGGGAGCAGCGCTACCACTGCACCACCGTGCCGCCCCCCATTTTGTGATACATTTACAATTTATTTATTTGGTCGAAGCCTTTATTCAAAGTGACTTACAACATATAAGATACTATTGGTTGCATTTCTTTCTTCTTCTTCTTCTTCTTCTTCTAATAATTGGAGCCCAGGCAGGTGAAGTGACTTACTCAGGGTGGCACAAGGTGAGACAAGATACACAAAGAGCAAGAGACAGCAAAGATCTGTAAATACATTCTGTTAACTGACTTTGACAACTAACATGGCTACCACCGTATTTCATAAAGAAAACTGCATTTATATGGCTACTATATGTGTAATGAAGAATTTATTACAAGGCAGGCATTAAATATTTATACAGTAACAAGAACAACAAAATTAATATCTATCACACAGTTTCATACAAAGGATGGAGCTCAAAGTGCTTTAGACTTGGTCAAAAAAAATTAATTTACATAAGATAATAAATAGTATACAAAAGATAAATAAATAGTGCACACTTGTGTAAGAAAGATACATACTGTTAGTAAGAGAATTAGAGTCCTTAAATATAGAAATGTTTTTAAAGTTGCTAAATTACAGTCTGATTATAAAGTCAGATGATTAGGGTGAACAGAAAAACGAAAAACATAAAACTCCAGTTGTATGTATTTATCTATCTATCTATCTGTCTATCATATAGTGCCTCTCATGTCTATCTATCTATCTGTCTATCATATAGTGCCTTTCACATCTACCTCGTCACACACAATGCAAATCTTAGCATCTTTAACTCTGCCACCTCCAGCTCTGACACCTGCTCTCTGGTCAGTGCCACCGTCTCCAGCCCATATACCATAGCTGGTCTCACTACCATCCTGTAGACCTTCCCTTTCACTCTTGCTGATACCCGTCTGTCACAAATCACTCCTGACACTCTTCTCCACTCATTCCATCCCTGCCTGCACTATCTTCTTCACTTCTCCTCCACAATCCCCATTACTCTGTACTGTTAATCCCAAGTATTTAAACTCATCCACCTTCGCTAACTCTACTCTCTTCATCCTCACCATTCTACTGACCTCCCTCTCATTCACACACATGTATTCTGTTGTGGTGGTCCTACTGACCTTCATTCCTCTCCTCTCCTCCTCATATCTCCACCTCTCCAGGGTCTCCTCAACCTGCTCCCTACAATCACACAGATCACAATGTTATCAGCACACATCACAGTCCACGGGGACTCCTGTCTAATCTCCTCTGTCCTCCTGTCCATCACCATTGCAAATAAGAAAAGTCTCAGAGCTAATCCCTGATGTAATCCCACCTCCGTCACTCCCACTGCAGACCTCACCACTGTCACACTTCCCTCGTACATATCCCGTACAACTCTTACGTACTTCTCTGCCACTCCCGACTTCCTCATACAATACCACAGCTCCTCTCAGTCACCCTGTCATTTGCTTTCTCCAGGTCCACAAAGACACAATGTTACTCCTTCTGGCCTTCCTTAAATTTCTCCATCAACACCCTCAGAACAAACATTGCATCAGTGGTAGTCTTTCTTGGCATGAAACCATCCTGGTGCTCACTAACCATCACCTCCTTTCTTAACTGAGCTTCCACTACTCTTTCCCATAACTTCATGCTGTGGCTCATCAATGCTATGGAAAAAAAAAATGAATGGAAGTGATTTTAGGCCACAACTGCAACATCAGAAAATGTGTAAAGTGTGAGGGGGTTTGAACGTGTTCTGTATGGAAATGCATGGGCCTCGCACCAGTGTAATGTTTTCTCTTCCACTTGAGGGAGATTATAGGATGGGAACAATTAAAGACTTTGCTTCACCTGACTAGGAAGGTCCTCTTGAAGCCTGCATGTGTGGCACTGGTCACAACCCCTGCATTCATTTGTGATGGTAGTGAAACTGTCACCAGGTCTATTTGTCACCTCCAGTGAGCCAGCAGCGTCCACTAACTCGCTAATCACATGGAGCGTCTTAGAGGGTGCAGCGTTAAAAAAGGCAAAAGTTAGTCTGAAGGAATTGTTACGAGATGCTTTTCTTAGATTTGACTAAAGTGTCTTTCACTTACCTGTTCGACAGACTTCTCTCCTTCAGTGGGCTTTTCACTGTTGCGGTCAGTCAGTCAGTGGGCAGTTGGTGCTAGAGTCTTCTTACAATACAACTTATTTTTTGAATAGCCCAAAATCACACAACAAGTTCCACAATGCACTTTAACAACCCCTGCCTCTTGACAGCCCCCCCAGCTCTAAGAAGACAAAGAAAAACTCCCAAAAAAAACCCTTGTAGGGAAAAAAATGGAAGAAACCTTGGGAAAGGCAGTTGAAAGAGAGACCCCTTTCCAGGTAGGTTGGGCGTGCAGTGGGTGTCAATACAATACACAGAACATAACTCAAGTAATCCTCAATACAGTATAATAATGCAATAGAAATAGGACAAATCAGAATTCAACAGTAGATGATATCCCATAATATGATTCTATATGGCATCCGGATGTGCTCCAGGTGCTCGTTGGTCTACTTCCGGCAGCACTTCTGGCTGTGGTGGAAGTGCTGCAATTAAGGGCTCAGCAGCAGCTGCAGCACCCCCTGGTAGCGCCCACAGAACCCAACAGGGCTGCACCAAACTCCAGCTCCCAAGGAGCCCTTCAGGGGTTCGAGGCACCGCTGCAACCCAGGGGGTGCTGCCACCTAGCACTCCGGGGGAGGCTGTAACGGTTGTCACATATGAAGTTTTTTGTGTGCTTTTTAGCTGGATCCACCTCTTGCTTCTTTCGGAGGGGCCTAGAAAATAACTTACTGGGGATATCTCTTTAAGGGGAGTTGGGGAGTCAAACTACGCCTGTGGGTCCTTGCCATACGGTACGTTGGTGTGACGTAAAGGTTAACTGACTTTAAAAAGGCAAGGCGGCACGTATGAAAAAAAAAAACAAACCAAGAAGAAACAAGAAGGAGTAGAAGGTGAACTAGAGAAAAGGAGCTGCAAGCAGTAAAGCGTTCAAGACAGACTCTGGACTAAGGACTGTTGGGTGCACGGATAGGTCTTCCTTTAAACCTAAAAGGACCTTCGGAGTTCACGTCTTGTCTTGGCTGTAATGAAGCGGGCGTCGGCCATGGACGAACGCTAGCGCGGAGACCCCCGGGTGTGACGGATTTTCATCCCTCCTCATAAAGAACTGACACTAAGCCGGTGAGATCTCTTCTTGTTATCTATAAGTTCAGTAAAAAGTCTCAGCGGCATCACCTCAGGATTGGTCGCTAGTGCTACTGCAGTTTCTCCCTGGCCGAGTGAAGATAAACTTCTGAACAAAGTTAATATAAAATGGACTGGGGTACATTGGGGGAATTATATGTAGGCATCCGTTGGTTATTTAGATATATGTGTAATATAGATCTATGTAACTGAGAAGAGGGCGGCACGGTGGTGCAGTGGTAGCGCTGCTGCCTTGCAGTTAGGAGACCCGGGTTCGCTTCCCGGGTCCTCCCTGCGTGGACTTTGCATGTTCTCCCTGTGTCTGCGTGGGTTTCCTCCTCCCACAATCCAAAGACCTGTAGGTTAGGTGGATTGGTGATTCTAAATTTTCCCTAGTGTGTGCTTGGTGTGTTTGTGTGTGTGTCCTGCGGTGGGTTGGCACCCTGCCCAGGATTGGTTCCTGCCTTGTGCCCTGTGTTGGCTGGGATTGGCTCCAGCAGACCCCCGTGACCTTGTATTCGGATTCAGTGGGTTAGAAGATGGATGGATGGATTAGTAATTGAGAAATATTTAGAAATAGGATATTTCTTCTTTTTCATTTTTTCCTTCTGGTTTTTTTTTGCTTTCTTTACTGCTGTGCTGAATTCTGGGTAATATATTAGAGTGTTCAAGGGGTTTGTATAGATATAGTGGTTATAGGAATTGTTTTATAGGGGTTTAATGTTGTTTAAAATATAATATATATTTTTGTGATTGATGAAAAGATTGATTGGGTGATTACTTCCATAACATAAATTCACAAAAGTACATTTCATCTGGAAACTCCAAATTGAGGCTTAGGTTCTGTCGGTTGCCGTTCCTGATATAATAATTTTTTTCCTAAGAGTAGGAGATATTTTGTGCGTGAGGGCTCTTCATCTAACAAAAAGGGGAGTTCGCTACAAGGCAATGCTCTGGATACACTCCGTCCATCATTCCTTCCAGATTAGAGGCGTCCCGGCTGAGCAAGGTCCCCAGTCGTACGCCACAAGGGGTATTTCAACCTTATTAAACCAGGGTGCCTCCTAGTTTTTGGGTGTGCTTAAGCATTGATTTAAAATCTATCATTTTTAGCCCATTGCTCAGAATATGTTACATGAGAAGAAGTGCACGATCCCACTAGGGCTTCATTTTCTATCCTGGCGTCTCCCTGGGAAGCAAAAATCAATGCCTTATAAGTGTATGTAAAATCATCATTTCCAGCTCCTTAGACCTGCTAACCACGCGGGGAACAAATTGCAAATGTCTGGCCTTGCTGTCTTCAGAAGGCAATTCGTGGATTGGATTTTCAAGCAGCCCCATCCGGCTGCCTGTCCCCGCTGCATCACAGTTAATTAAAGAAGCCGCGTCAGAGATGGTCTTTCATTTTGTCTGCCTTGAGACACCTTTGCTATAGTGGCTTGAATTAATTATTTAAAAGCACCGAACAATGAGGACGTCGCTGCGGAGACCTTTGAATTTATTGCCTGGCCTTAAAGACGCTGACTGCACGGTGAAGGTACTCTACATAATCCGTCACTCCCGTGTCCTCATCAAAGAAACGCGTGATCTCTCCTTCGGGCTCTTTAATGAGCCGCCATTTCCATTAGGCTGTTAAAAAAAAGAAAATAAAAAGAGGATTGAGGTAGGGAGCTGTCATAAACAGGCAGTCCATTTACTTGAAATGCTGATAAGGTGACCTCACTAGGAACGGCACATCCATTTGTTTCACTTTGTGAGGTTTGAGGTAGTAAACCGCTGAGCTGACCAGACTCACCCAGCTTAACACCACCAATGACCTCTAATCCCTTCCTTGGGAATCGCAAGATGTGGCGAAACCAACCCCTTCATCATGCCCCCCGTGTTCTCTTCCAGTGTGTCCCACCTGATGAAACTGGGTAGCTAAAAAGGCCTAAAGTCGTGGAGCAGCAGAGTCAGAAGTGAGACAAAAGTCTGAAGCCAAAAATTCAAAACTCGTAATGCTATCCAAAAACGTAATAAACGTTCCTCGCCGTGACTAGAAAAGTAGCTGACTAAGTAAAGGCACCAACAGCTTCATCTAAAAATGTGGACTGTGAGCGTCGCACACCATTATCTTGTACAATGGCAGCCTGGTGATGTCACTGGCCACGCCCACCCCGTATCACATAGCCTGTTTGTTGTGATCTCATTCATTCTTTTGTGTCAATTCCTGCATGGATTTCGGTGATCTTTTGGCATTCAGGGATTTTGAATATCACATCGTTTTTCTATTAGAAGCCTACAGTGCATCCAGAAAGTATTCACAGTGCATCACTTTTTCCACATTTTGTTATTTTACAGCCTTATTACAAAATGGATTAAATTCATTTTTTTCCTCAGAATTCTACACACAACACCCCATAATGACAACGTGAAAAATGTTTACTTGAGGTTTTTGAAAATGTATTAAATATAAAAAAATTGAGAAATCACATGTACATAAGTATTCACAGCCTTTGCCATGAAGCTCCAAATTGAGCTCAGGTGCATCCGGTTTTCCCTGATCATCCTTGAGATGTTTAATTGGAGTCCACCTGTGGTAAATTCGGTTGACTGGACAGGATTTGGAAAGGCACACACCTGTCTATAGAAGGTCCCACACTTGATAGTTCATGTCGGAGCACAAACCAAGCATGAAGTCAAAGGAATTGTCTGTAGACCTCCGAGACAGGATTGTCTCGAGGCACAAATTTGGGGAAGCCTGAAGCCACTCTTTTGATATCTTGGCTGTGTGCTTAGGGTCGTTGTCCTGCTGAAAGATGAATTGTCGTCCCAGTCTGAGGTCAAGAGCGCTCTGAAGCAGGTTTTCATCCAGGATGTCTCTGTACATTGCTGCAGTCATATTTCCCTTTATCCTGACTAGTCTCCCAGTTCCATCCCCACAGCATGATGCTGCCACCACCATACTTCACTGTAGGGATGGTATTGGCCTGGTGATGAGCGGTGCCTGGTTTCCTCCAAATGTGACACCTGGCATTCACACCAAAGAGTTCAATCTTTGTCTCATCAGACCAGAGAATTTTGTTTCTCATGGTCTGAGAGTCCTTCAGGTGCCTTTTAGCAAACTCCTGGTGGGCTGCCATGTGCCTTTTACTAAGGAGTGGCTTCCATCTGGCCACTCTACCATACAGGCCTGATTGGTGGTTGTCCTTCTGGAAGGTTCTCCTCTCTCCAAAGAGGAGCTCTGACAGAGTGACCATCGGGTTCTTGGTCACCTCCCTGACTAAGCCCCTTTTCCCCTGATCGCTCAGTTTAGATGGCCGGCCAGCTCTAGGAAGAGTCCTGGTGGTTTCAAACTTCTTCCACTTACGGATGATGGAGGCCACTGTGCTCATTGGGACCTTCAAAGCAGCAGAAATTTTTCTGTAACCTTCCCCAGATTTGTGCCTCGAGACAATCCTGTCTCGGAGGTCTACAGACAATTCCTTTGACTTCATGCTTGGTTTGTGCTCTGACATGAACTGTCAACTGTGGGACCTTCTATAGACAGGTGTGTGCCTTTCCAAATCATGTCCAGTCAACTGAATTTACCACAGGTGGACTCCAATGAAGCTGCAGAAACATCTCAAGGATGATCAGGGGAAACAGGATGGACCTGAGCTCAATTTGGAGCTTCATGGCAAAGGCTGTGAATACTTATGTACATGTGCTTTCTCAGTTGTTTTATTTTAATAAATTTGCAAAAACCTCAAGTAAACTTTTTTCACGTTGTCATTATGGGGTGTTGTGTGTAGAATTCTGAGGAAAAAAATGAATTTAATCCATTTTGTAATAAGGGTGTAACATAAAATGTGGAAAAAATGATGTGCTGTGAATACTTTCTGGATGCACTGTAGATGACAAAGTTGAAATTTTGTAGCGTTTTTGCAACAAGGACATCTTTGTTCTTTATTTTTCATTTAAATGGATGACCCCATTTTGAGATATTTGCATCTGTTGTCTGCATTAACCGGTTTGCACAACCCTTCTGATGCCATATGAGCGACAACATGCAATTTCAAAGTTGTGGATGCTGTGGAAAATACTTTGTACGTAAAGAAGAGTCTTGAGTCATCATTAGAAGTGAACTCTAAAATGGGCGTCCTTTTATTACTCTGACTGGAGGAGCCTCACCATGTGAGCAGCAAGGTGCCCCACATCCAGACTGGTTAGGCTCCCTACTATCACTACAGATCACAATGTCATCAGCAAACATCGTCTGTCAGCCTGTCCTGACCACTAGGGGGCGCTATGGACAGTTTAAATCAAAGGTGTATTCATACAAACACTTTTTCCGAAAGGCTTCAAAAAGTGACAAACACACAAATACAGTCCTTCTTCTCTCTCTCTTTCATCTCCTCCACACCTGCCAGGCGAGCTTCGTCCATCCTCCACACCCGACTACAACTCGCCAGGCTGAGATCAAGCGGCTTCTTTTAACTATGACCCGGATGTACTTCCATTGCAAGCACTTCCTGGTCAAATGGAAGTCTCTGAAAGTAGGGATTGTGAATCCCGGCAGCTCCCCTGGGCCCACAGGGCTGCCCCACAGTACTACAGGTCCTAGCATGCCTTGCTGGTGTCTTTGTGGGAATCCCAACCCTGGGATGCTGCCATCTAGCATACTGGAGGAGAAAATATTCCTTTCCTTCACACCTTCCATCACACGGGTAAAGATCCTTATTCAGTCCTGGCCTGGATGCTGCCTGTTAAAACTTACATAATAGAAAAGAGAAACAGACAAAATACATGGGGTTGAAACAAAAATGGAAAACCCTGTGCCACTCACAGGACCTCCCGGCACTGCTCTGTATAAAACATCGGTGAGTTCAAACACAGTTCATCACAGTCTGCCTGCACATCCCATAAACGAGGCAGATTGCTTTTAATGTTGTACCTGCGCTCTCTAAATGATGATTGTCCACTTCATAAAAGATCATTCAGAGCACACAAGGAGATGGTAAACAAGGTCAAGGGAAAAGCAAACACATGAAAATAAAAAACAAAACGGACAAAACAGTAAATCAGAACGAGAAGAAAACAAATATAAAACACCTTGGGGGGGCCGCTTTGTTCTTGATGTTTTTTTCAGTCCTGTGTCATGCGTTTACACAGTCTAGTGGAGCTGTGACTGTAATTCTACTGCCACTTTGGCGCTGAGTCCTAATGCCCTTTTCGCTTTCTCCCCCTGCAGACCCGATGATTGACAGCTATAACACTGCTGACATCACGTCCGGTGTCCATCCACTTGGACCCGCCTCTTCCTGCCAGGAGGACTGAAAACTGGAAGCCACACCTTCTTTGCCAGTTCACTCCTGAACTCCACGTCTGGAAAGACGTCTCCACAGTTATTGCATGTTTTTACTTCTTATTGCTTTGCATTTCAATTATATGGGGACCCCAGGGTGGTACCCCAGACTCTTTATCGCTGTCCTATGATTCTTTTAAACTTTGAAATTGATTTCTTAACACTTTGAAATTGATTTCTAAATACGAGTTAAACCATAGTAGGTTATCTATAGTCGGCACTGCCAGGCAAGATGAATAGAGGAAGGCCTAAGAGGAGGTTTATGGATGTGGTGAGAGAGGACATCCAAGTGATGGGTGTGACAGAGCAAGACGACGAGGACAGAAAGATATGGAAGAAGATGGTCCGCTGTGGTGACCCCTAACTGGAGCAGCCAAAAGAAGAAGAAGACGTACATTTGCTGTTGTGCCCTTCTTTATGATGGGTCCTACTTTGGTCTCCCATTTCCAGTCCCAGACAGATTATGGATCTCAGAAATGTGACGGTTTCCACAACTGTCACAGTAGTATTAAGTATGGAGAGGGGGGAAACACTCCTAAAGTCCAATGTCATCTTCCACAGCATGTTGAGCTCCAGATTGGGACCAGCTGCTCAACCTCCCGTCTGTATGCAGACTCCTGATGAGCCCACTGATGGTTGAGTCATATTTGATCAGTTTGACAGAGGGGTCCTTAGAGGTGCAGTCATTAGAGTAGAGAGTAGAAGAGCAGTGGGGACACCCGTGTTAATCGTGTGACTGTGTGATGTGAGTTTCCCCCTGCTGTTTCACTATTGGAAGGTGGAGGCAGAGACGCTGGGTGAGTTTCACAAGGAGGAGTTCCAGGATGATGGTGTTGAATGTAGAGCTGAAGTCCACAAACAGAATCCTTGCGTATGTCCCTGGGTTGCTGCAGGATGCAATGCAGACACAGACCCATGTTGACTGCATCGTCCACTGAACGGTTACCTCAGTAAGAAAGCTGAAGGGGATCCAAGAAGGTTGCTGTGGTGTCCTTCAGGTGAGCTAGCACCAGTCGCTCAAAGGTCTTCATGACCACAGATCTTCTGTCATTCAGTCCTGTTATACTGGATTTTTTGGGGACTGGTAAGATTGGGGCTTGTTTGAAACATAAAGGAACTTCACACAACAACAGAATTTATTTCTAGAGCACATTTTCATACCCGCTTCCCGGGTCCTCCCTGCATGGAGTTTGCATGTTCTCCCCATGTCAGCGTGGGTTTCCTCCAGGTGCTCTGGTTTCCTCCCACAGTCCAAAGACATGAAGGCTAGGTGCACTGGCGATTCTAAATTGCCCCTAGTGTGTGCTTGGTGTGTGCTTTGTGTGTGTGTGTGCCCTGTGGTGGGCTGGCACCCTGCCCGGGGTTTGTTTCCTGCCTTGTGCCCTGTGTTAGCTGGGATTGGCTCCAGCAGACCCCCATGACCCTGTAGTTAGGATATAGCGGGTTGGATAATGGATGGATTTTCATACAAGTGATATGCTTTACAAGATGAAGAAAGAAAAGTTTGTAAAAAAAATAGAAATATAAAAATAAGATTAGGCAATACTAAATAACAAAGAATAAAAGTAAGGTGTGATGACCGGGCAGACAGGAAAAACAAAAACAAAACTCCAGAGAGTTGTAGAAAAAAAAAAAAATCTGCAGGGGTCCCAAGACCACCCAGCCACCCCCAGGCATTCTACCTACCATAAATGGTCCAAATCAGTCCTCATGGTTTTCAGGCTTCACATGGAAGATTTAGATGATGATGCTGGTCATCTGGACCTCTGGCCTTTAATCCATCATTGGAGGGACTGCATGGTGACCTGATTAAGTGGTGGGGGCACAGATCGGCACCAAAAAAAAAAAAAAGATGGAAAAAGAACAGCAGAGAAAGTAGGGGTTAGTATGGATTGTGGAGCCACCATGAATAGTAATGATAGTTCAATGCTGTCACACACGTGCACTTGGGCAGGCTAAGGGCTTAACCGAGGGCGAAAAACAAGAGCAGGTTTGTTCGAAGTGCACTAACCTTTCCTCTCCTTCTCTTACAGATCCCCCGATGGGAAACCAACATAGAATACTTCCTGCTTCCCTTGCCTAACCACGCCTCCTACTGAGGTCACTTCCGGCCTCAATTATTGGTCCCCACTTCTTCATCCGTGGTGTCACACACACGTGAGTAGGAGGCAGCCAACAAACCCTAAGGTGAGTGAATACTCGCGAGATAAGGGGTTACGAAGGAGTACTAACGTCTCTCTCTCTCTCTCTCTTCAGAAGCAAAGACGGAAAATAAAAACACCCTACCCCATTCCAGGACTTCCGTCTCCCTCCTGACGACGTCACTGAAGGTCCCTCTATGATGATGTCACTACCTCTTCTGTCATTTCCTGTAGCCATTTTGCTTGTTTTGTTTTCCCTATAAATACCCCACTGCTTCAGATGTCTGTGTCGAATGTCTATTTTTGAACCTGCTGTTCATTTTCATTGGACATTATACGGGGCGATTCCCCAGCACTTGCAAACGACTGAAGGTCGAGTTATTTCTGATTTACACTGGCTATTATAAAAACCCAACTTCTTTTGTGTTTAGTTGTCCCTGTTTTGGACACGGAATCGGACGTTGCTCTGGAGCCATTTATTGAAACTTTGTGTTGTTTTGCTTTGTACGCTGTACAATATAAAGGGGGTGGCATGGCGGCACAGTGGGTAGCACTGCTGCCTCGCAGTTAGGAGACCCGAGTTCAATTCCCGGGACCTCCCTGCGCGGAGTTTGCATGTTCTCTCCGTGTCTTGGTGGGTTTAATCCCACAGTCCAAAGATATGCAGGTTAGGTGCACTGGCAATCCTAAATTGTGCTTGGTGTGTGTGTGTGTGTGTGTGCCTTGCTGTGGGCTGGCGCCCTGCCCGGGGTTTGTTTCCTGCCTTGCGCCCTGTGTTGGCTGGGATTGGCTCCAGCAGACCACCGTGACCCTGTAGTTAGGATATAGCGGGTTGGATAATGAATGGATGGATAATATAAGGGGGGGCTCAGGGGCAGAGGGGGCGGTCCATCCCAGACGGCACATTTTTGGGGGCAGCATTATTGACCAAAAGGTTCAGTACAATTTGTGTGTAAGCAGCAGAGTTCAGGAAAATATCACTCATGAATAAAAAAAAGTCGTCCACAAATGCTTCAAAAATAGAAATCAGACTGTCCTTCTGTGATGGCATCAGACACGGCAGTTGAAATTTATGAGGCAATAACAAAAATAAATAAATATTACACCGATAATAACTTCTAGGAAGATAAACAACTCATTTCTGCGGTGGGCCGGCGCCCTGCCCAGGGTTTGTTTCCTGCCTTGCACCCTGTGTTGGCTGGGATTGCCTCCAGCAGACCCCCGTGACCCTGTAGTTAGGATATAGCGGATTGGATAATGGATGGATGGATAAACAACCAATTTATAATTTCATTTCGTTATTAATCCGAATGCGTTCTTGCTCTGCGCAGAAAACATCCCCACCCAGCACTTGTACACTACACTGGGTCTGGTTTTCGCCGCGTAATTATAGTAAACTAATAATTAGAAAATGGCTTATCAGTGCGTCTATACGATATTCTCATCTAGTTTATGCTTATAAGTAATTATATATATGTGAAAAATTATTGCTGTTTCTCTACATATGAATAAATTTATGCAAAATGTATCTTAATTTTTCTCTATACATCATTTTAATTTTCTATTTAAATTGGTTAACATATTCAGATATGTTGGAGGGCAGCAAATTGAAGCACCAGCCCACCCCAAGCAGCACAAACTCAAGCTACGCCACTGGGGACGGCTCCCCAAACCTTTTTCTGCCTTATTTGTGTATCTTTACAAATGCAAATACAGAAATTCAGAGCTACCTAAAATGAAGCTCTGAGAAAGCCATGTCACAATATAGATAGATAGATAGATAGATAGATAGATAGATAGATAGATAGATAGATAGATAGATAGATAGATAGATAGATAAGGCACTATATAATAGATAGATAGATAGATAGATAGATAGATAGATAGATAGATAGATAGATAGATAGATGGGGGTCTTTAGCAGTTTTCTAAAGTGCTCCAGCGTGTCAGCCTGGTGAATTTCTATCGGTCAGCTATTCCAGATTTGAGGTGCCTAACAGCACCACTTCTTTTAAGTTTAGCTCTTGGACTTCTAAGCAGACCCTCATTTCTAATTCTAAGATGACAGATTAAACAGTGCTCAGCCAGATAAACCCATATTGGCGTCAAGCTCTTCCTCAGCCAGCCCAGCGAGCCCTTAACGTTACGTCTCCCCAGCTCACCTGAGCGGGTCTCCACACCCCGTCTGCCTCACCTGGAATCCTCCTTCTAAGCAGAAGATCTAAGGTTACAATTTGGAGTGTAAGGTGACAGGACGGAACTGATCATTTAAGGCTTTGTCAACCATAAGCAGCAGCAGGGAAATACGAGTAAAGACAGGGGCCAGCTGATCAGCACGGATTTCTAAGCACGAGGGCGAGACCCCATGTGGACCTGCTGCTTTCTTAGTTTGAAGAGTTGACGCACATCCTCTTCAGAGATATTTAATGCAGGTTGAGAGGGAGAATGTGTTGTGTGTGGCGGAGGGGAGAGTCGTGTTGATGGACTAAAGGCCAGAAGTCCACATGACCGTCATCATCAAGTTCTTCCATGTGAACCCTGAATACCATGAGCACTGATTGGGGTCATTTATGTCAGGTAGAATGCCTAGAGGGGGCTGGGTGGTCTCATGGCCTGGAATCCCTGCAGATTTTATTTTTTTTCTCTCCTGCTGTCTGGAGTTCTTTTCTTTGTTTTTTCTGTCCTCCAGGCCATCAGACCTTACTTTTATTCTATGTTAATTAGTGTTCTCTTATTTTAATTCTTATTTATTTTGTCTTTTTTCTCTTTCTTATCATGTAAAGCACATTGAGCTACATTATTTGTATGAAAATGTGCTATAGAAATAAATGTTATTGTTGTTGTGTAGGTCTGTACACTGAGCGGGCCGGACATAATGTCCATTGCATTCTGGGGCTTATCAAACTTGGAATAAACAGCATGCAGTCTGTCAACCGCTGGCTGCAGTGTGAGGGGATGGTTTCCTGTAATTGGTGATGTTTGTAGTCCTCTCCACCCTGATGCAGGGTCTTTGGCTAAAAACGGATTTGTCAGCTTTTCAGTGTAACTCTTTGTAGCTAATCTGATTTCTTTTGTCAGTGTGTTCCTTGCCTGTGCAAACCGTGTCCTATCCGCACGTCTATAGGGGGCTTCCTTGGCCTCACAAAGCAGTTTGAGTTTGTTGTTAAAATTTGACCAGTTGGGATAGGGGGCTCCGACAAACCAGTGCACATTTAGTAGGATCATAAAGGGGGTGGACTTACCAGACTCTCTTTACCAGATGAGTTCTTCATTATAAAGGGGATTCGGATAGGGGACCCCAACAAACCAGTATCCGTTCAGCCCAATGCAGAATAAGGTCACCTTACTATGCTTTCTTTACCAGATGGTGTATGCATTAGCAGTTTAAAAGGAGGATTGTGATAGGGGGGACCAACAAACCAGTGTCCATTCAGTAGGACAGTGAAATGGGTGGCCTGACCTGGGATCTTCTAATCGCAATAATCTGAAACCCACATGAACAATTCAAGGGGTCAGTGCCTGGCAGCACTAAATAGAAAATGAACTTTGGCAGGGCATCAGTCTGCAGCAAAGCCCACTCACATGCGCTCATGGCCGACATGTCATAAATATCGGGTTGGTGGGGTGGGCAAAAAAAATCTTGCTCGAGTTTCAGCAGCAGAGGACGGCAGCAATGCTGCTTTTTGCAGGTTTATACAGCAGGGTCATTATATAAATGAAGCATTAAAACCGCCGACGCTTTGAGCAGCCAGCTCTTTGATACACATGGCAGAGCGGAGATTTGGAGAACTTGCTGGAAGGCAGTGGAGACCACTTTGGAGTTGTTTATTCTGATTTTCTATTTCTAGGAAAATTTTCTGCTATTTTGGAACAACAAGGAGATTAATGTAGTGCTTCATTTCTCATAACATGAACAGCAACATCCACAATAATAATAATAATAATAGGGTGGCGCAATGGTAGCGCTGCTGCCTCGCAGTTCAGGAGACCTGGGTTCACTTCCCGGGTCCTCTCTGCATGGAGTTTGCATGTGCTCCCCGTGTCTGCGTGGGTTTCCTCCCACCGTCCAAAGACATGCAGGTTAGGTGCATTGGTGATCCTAAATTGGCCCTAGTGTGTGCTTGGTGTGTGTGTCCTGCGGTGGGTTGGCACCCTGCCCGGGATTGTGTTGGTTGGGATAGGCTCCAGCAGACCCCCATGACCCTGTGTTCAGATTCAGCAGGTTGGAAAAGGGAAGGATGGATGGATAATAATAATAATAAGTATGCCAGTCTCATGCACTTAATTCTTCGAAAATAACATCAAGTTGAGTTTTGAAGGTCCCTAAAGTCCTCCTGTCTATCACACTACTTGGTCTCTTATTCCAGGGGTTTGGATGGATGGATAGATAGAGATAGATAGATAGATAGATAGATAGATAGATAGATAGATAGATAGATAGATAGATAGATAGATAGATAGAAGGCACTATATATGGATGGAGTGGTGGCTCTGATGCTAAGGCGCTGGTATCTCAAAGGTTGCCAAAAGACATCCTACTCTGCCCTTGAGCAAGGCCCTTAACCTTCAATTGCTCGAGTGGCCCTGTACAATGGCTGACCCTGTGCTCTGACCCCAAGGGGTATGCGAAAACTAACAAATTACTAATACGAGAAATTGTATAAGGCGAAATAAAGAACAACAAAGTATGTGTCAAGGGTTATTTGTACTCGCTAGCCTCCTTCAGAACTCAAGGGTAAATATTATCAAGTCCTGGGGCCTCATGTATAAACGGTGCGTACGCAAAAAAATGTTGCATAAGAACGATTCCATGTTCAAATTGCGATGTATAAAACCTAAACTTGGCGTAAAGCTCATACCCTGTCGTACGCAAGTTCTCCGCTCGGTTTTGCAGACTGCCGGCACCCAGTGTCAAAGCAGTGCTACTGTTCCTGTGTGGTTTATCTTTCTTTTTCAGATCCACATCCCTGACGTGGCTTTATAAATACAATGAAATTAACCACATATTGTTTATTAGTGTAATGCATCTGATTCAAAGAGGCGTAATTCTGGGAGGAGTTGGGGCGGGACAGCAGGCGCGTGCACGTGCATTAATTTTCATGCTGACTGGGATTTATGTAGCGGAAGAACGTGGAAGTTGGCGAACGCACAAAGATTTATGCAATTGGATTTTTGTGCATAAGCACATTTCCGCTTTTGTGCTTACGTCATGTTATAGTGCGAATTCTACGCACGGCGTTATGTATGAGGCCCCTGGTGATTTGCTTGATTTCTGCCTCTTTAATCTGAGCAGCTCTTCTCCCCTCTATAATTTCCAAATCCCTCAGTACCTCCTTAGTAGTCCCTGTTATCCACTGGGAGGTTACCCACATGCTCACTTGTGAAGAAATCAGAACAATGCAAGTTTAGGGCGCCCGCTATTTCACTGTCTGCATCTTTTAATTCCACTTTACTATTCCTGATGCACTTCACCTCCTCCTTGTCTGTTCTTTTACTACTAAAATACTGAAAGAATCTCTTTGGGTCTTCTTTCGCCTTATCTGCTATGTTCCTCTCCAACTGCCTCTTAGCCTACCTGATATCCTTCTTAATGGTTGTCCTCATGTTCTCATACGCTCTACGATTTACATTGCAGTTACTCGTCTTACAAGGGCTTATAAAGCTGTTTTTTCCTTGGCAGCTTCAGTGTGATACATACCCACCTGCCTCCTGGTTCTTTCTAGTCAGGACAATGAGGATAATAATAGTGCTAATAATAATGATCCTCTAACTGGAGTAACATAAGAGACACAGATGGTAGCAAAACAAATGAAATGATCGATACGACAACATGACTGTAGCTCCAGGCTTTAAATGCATTTCAAACGACTGATTTAATTCAAAGTCAAAACATAAAGGGCTCCCTAATGGGCCTACAATACAACTTCTATTAAATCTTGGCAAATCTCGTCCACCGTTGCTCATTACTGTGAATTGACTGATGACCCTCCTCCCGTTCACTCCTGGCTTGCTATAAATTTCTCTCTGGTTGGCTTCTTGTCACAAACTCTCTGACGCGGGGACTTAAGGCTGATGCTGCACTCTCTACGCAGGGCAAAGAGAAATCATGGGTCGGTGTTTGAAGATAATCAATATTCTTTGATTACATCAAATTTTCTAATTATATGTTATTAATATGCTTAGTTTATTTTAAGGATCTTTTCATGTATGAGCTCCCCCAGGCTGGAATCCTCTCATGGGTATCCACAGGGCATGCCGGGTATTGTAATCCTGTTGGGTCCCATGAGGGGAGGCCTGGTGGAGCTGCAGAATTTGACTTTGAGGTCGCAGCTCCACATCACTGAAAGCTCTCCTGGGTGCTACATAAAGAAGCTGCTCACCTCACATCAATGAGCCAGAATCAGGAGGAGGAGGACATCGCTTGCATGGAGGAGTGGAGGAGACAGTGACCAGTGACAGAAAGGAAAAAAAGAGTGGCGTCGTTTGTGTTTTACTTTAGGTTGTGGTGGTGGGAAAGGCTTTTATGGAAGAGTTTCCCATAATAGAAGACTCTTTAGCCTTTTAACTTGTGTCTGAGCCTGTTTGTGTTGGGTGTTTCGTGAACTGGAGCTCTCCCAGGTGTCCTCACATGGTTTATGGGAGTGTTTTGGTAAGATTCTGACTTTGCTGTCACTGAAGGGTACCGGTTAGGATGTGTTTTATTTAGAAAAAAATGCTCACGAATTGTACATTTTATGTTAGTGGAGAAATTGGAAATCTTAGTAACTAGCAAAAATGGATATAATGAGGGTACTAGAAATAAACTTGAAGTCAAAATGGAGGCAAAGAATTTAGGGGTAAATATTGACTCTGGCTTGAATTTTAAATCACATATTAATCAGATTACCAGGACAGCATTTTTTCACTTAAGAAATATGACAAAAGTTAGATCCCTTATAACTTTGCAAGACACCGACAAATTAGTCCACGCTGTTGTTTTTAGCCGACTAGATTACTGTAATGCAGCCCTCTCAGGACCACCCAAACAAGACATCAATCGATTACAATGAGTACAGAATGGAGCTGCTAGAATCGTAAATAGGATAAGAAAATCTGAGCACATCACGCCAGTCTTAGCATCATTACACTGGTTACCTGTGCCATTTAGAATTTAGAATTAGAACTTTAAAATCCTGCTTATGGTTTACAAAGCCATCAATAATCTGCTCCATCCTGTATCCCAGAATGCCTATCACCTCTCACTCCGAATCGTAACCTTAGACCTTCAAATGGGGGTCTGCTTAGAGTTCCAAGGGCTAAATTTAAAAGAAGTGGTGAGGCGGCCTTAAATCTAAAATCTGAATAGCTGACTGATAGAAATTCACCAGGCTGACACGGTGGAGCATTTTAAAACACTGCTAAAGACCCCTTATTGTAACATGGCTTTCTTATGGCTTCTTTTTAGTGTAACTCTGATATTCTGATAACCCATACTTTCTCTGCTGTTCCCTTTCCGGTTTTCAATGGTGCTGATCTGCGCCCCACCACCTAACCAGGGTGCCAGTGACGATGCAGGTTCGCTGCATGCTCCCATCTTGCTTCCGGGAGCCCCTGAACCCGACACCATTGGTAATGTTACCGATGAGCTCGGCAGTGAGGCACAACAAATAGAGCAAGGGGATGGTGCAAAAGTGCAAAGTGGTTTTATTTAAAAACAACAGACAAAAACAAGTGTTCAAACAAAGCGCAGTGCATCAAATCTTTAAATAAATAAATAATCCATTAAAAGAGTTGTGAAGTGGAGGTAAAAAAAAACACCGAGAAAAAAACCAATCCTTTCAAAAACCGACGAGGCTAAAACAACGCTGGAAGCAATCTCTTTAAAAACACAAGTCGGTGTACCGGGCGGCTCCCCTGCTTCTCCCATCGGGCTTTGCAACAGGAGAGTCGTCATACCTGCAGCTGACCTTCTTTTCACATAACTGATCTGGTCACCTTCCGATTCCTGGCTCCAGTTCAGCTCACCTAGATCGAGACTTGGCTTCCCTGGCGACCAGGACGCTCACGTCAGGGAATTCACCCCCCAAGCCTCCCGACTCCCGCTGCCTTCTCGGACTTACGCGGCCAGCCGTCCTTCTGCCAGTCACTCCCGGTCCTTCATAAAATGCTCAGCGAGAGCGACCACTTCCAACTGCCCTAGGTGTTGGCCAAACACCCATTCTAGGGCTCAACTGTCCAGCTGCCTACGGGCGCTCACTTTCTCACACCGGCTCTCTCCTCTTTGCTGCTTCCTGCAACCTCCGTTCTTCCTTTTCTATCTCGTCCCCCTAGCCACCTCGTGCTTCCATTTATGACGGGGACTTGATTCACCTGTGGCAATCAGCAGCTCCTGGGACCAATTATGGATGCAGATGACTCCTCACCTGTACACCTAAGTGCGACTCACCCGCACCGCAAATCACCCCAGGAACCACTTCAGCCACACATCACCACGTCCCGTCACTAAGCCGCGAGTGTGGGGATTATTTATTTTAAAAATGACCCTTTGACATGAGCTGTGGACCCACTATACCACAGCGTCATGCAGTCCCTCCATTGATGGATTGAAGGTCAGAGGTCCACATGACCACCATCATCTAATTCTTCCACGTGAAGCTTGAAAACCATGAGGACTGACTGAGATCATTTAGGTAAAATGCCCACTGGTAGGGCTGGGTGATCTTGTGGCCTTGGAACCCCTGCAGATTGTTTTTTTCCTCCAACCATCTGGAGTTTTTTTTTCTGTCCTCCTGGCCATAAAGACCTTACTTTATTCTTTATTAATTAGTAGTGTCTAATTTTTATATTTTTTCTTCTTTTTCTTGTAAAGCATTTTGACTTGCATCATTTGTATGAAAATGTGGCAAATAAGAAAATGTTGCTGTTGGAAAAGTTAATCCAGGAAAAGCCTAAATTGCCTTTGATTTACATGTACATCCTCTTTCAAATTGACTCATCAACTGTGTACCTACTAACGAATGTTCACCTTCTCTGTAAGGAGTTAACAATACCTTAACAATGACTGAAGCTGGTTACCTCAGCTGCCTCCACTACAAGGATTGAGTCTCAAAATCAAGCACTGCTCAAAAACAAAGTGATCAAAATGATATCCACTATCAAGCAGTCAGTAAACAATACAACAAAAAACAGAAAACACATTGTTCAAAACATATAGTTCTCAGGGAGAAGCAAATTTCAATCTCAATGTTTTGGGCCATACAATTTGTTCATTGTACAGTAAACCGCATACAGTGCACTGTACTACAGTATACAATACAAAAAAGGGACAAAAATCAAAGGAGTAAACGTGATCATTTTGCTTCTTCTCGTCTTTGTGCTGGGTTAGGCCAGAGCACTTCGTCAACATCACAAGCAATATTGTCCCTCCTGAGGCAATGGGGGAAGAAGCCTCATGTTCCGTATCCAGCCCGGACATGATTCCTCACCTACATCACCACAAGCTAAATCCATAGCTTGCAGAAGACTTACTCTGGTGTAGGGTTGTTCATTATACACTTTCCATCTCCAAGAGGAGAAAATCTCCTCAATCGGATTCAGGAAAGGCGAGTATGGAGGGAGGAACAAGTTCATAAACTGCTCATTGATGTTAAACCATTCCCTTACCGGAGCAGCTCGGTGGAAACCGACATTGTCCCACACTATCACATAGGTGGGAATGGGATTCTCATTTAGCTCTTGACCCTGATGGTTTTGAACCTGCAGCTCAAATAAAATCTTAGATTGGCAATAAATCTTAGAAGGTGCTTGGTGTTATATAGCCCGAGTGTAACATGGTGATGTAGAACACCATGGTTGCTAATAGCAGCACAGATGGTGACATTGCCACCTCACTGACCAGGGACTTCAACAATGGCCCGCTGTCCAATGAGGTTTCGGCCTCTCCGTCTCCTCTTTGTTAGATTGAAGGCTGCTTCATCTACAAAGATGAAGTCATGGGGTCTGTCCAAGGATTCCAAGTTAAATATTGTCTGTGTAGAAATACAATATACTGCATTTGGAATTTAAGTCATACAGAGACAGTGCTATACTGTAGAGTACAATTAAGCCTACTGTATGCACTTCTGATTCACATACATTGTATGTACTGAAGAGTAATGTCATTCACAGAGTATGTGTTAGTACTGTAGAAAATCTGGATTACAGTAAATGTTTCTGAATGTACACTTACTTGCACATACGGAGCTCGCAGTTCTTTCACCCTTGGCGAGTTGCGCTCAAAAGGTACTTTGTATACTTGTTTCATTCGCATCCTGTTACGATGGAGGACACGGTCAATTGTGGAAATGCTCACACTGTTGATTCCCTGGAAGTGTGTGTTGTCTTGTATCACTCGTTCCTAGATTTCTGTGAGTTGTATTACATTATCTTGAAGGACCATGCCCACTATAACTAGAGTGGATAAAGCCATCCTTCCACCTGCATGTGGCAGCCTCGCAATTCTACAGAAAGTAGATGTGCAGTTACAACAGATATTCATGCAGTACTATACATACAGTGATGAACTTTACAAATGCCTATTGAAACAGTTGCATATAGTGTAGTACAGTAAATTTACAATTACAAAAATAGAGTAGTATACTGTACCTGTTCTCTTCTCTGAACGTCCTTACTATGGTGGACACAGAAAATCGGCTCAAATTGGGTTGCACTCTTAGTCCTGCTCCCCTCATTGTCAGTCCATGGTCTATGACTGTTGCTCGAATGTCATCAGATGATATTTCCACTCTGTCTTCCTCCTCCTCTTCCTTGCCACCGCCCTCCTCCTCCTCCTCCTCCTCCTCCTCTTCTTCTTCTTCCTTGCCGCCGCCCTCCTTGTCATCATCGCCGCCCTCCTTGTCATCATCGCCGCCCACCTCGCATACGCACTCATCCTCTCACATTGTTTCTTCTATCCATGCTCAGACTTTCTCCTTTCTACTTTTAACAACCTGTTTGCTCTCTGAACTGCCTTATATTGGTTGTGTCACATCATTTGAAACAGGTGACATCAATTTTGAGTGGTTGTGTTCAATCAATGACATGTCTTCTCTAATTGTATTTGAGCGTTGCTACTTGTGTTTACCAGTATGGATGACGTGTGCATTAGAGTGTAGAATGTGTTTTGAGAATGAGAATGTGTTTAGAGTTTTGCTGAAAAGTCTAAGTAAGATCTGCATATTTTTTACCACGTGAAATGGTTTAAGGTATTGACAACAGACTGCACAATTAGCTAAATGAGGTCAGGCAACTGAGAACTTTCTTCAGCCAATGGGTTTTAGTGTTTTAGCAATTGAGAAAAGCTGTAATTAAACCCAATAGTGCATGATAAATACATACCGGTGTAAATAGTAACTAGTTAAATGGAGAAATGCTGGTTTCTTTTGTCATTTGCCTGTTATTGCTAATTAGGAGCCATTAAAAACCAAGAATACAGCTGTTTAAGATTAAAATAAGCAATAAGGTTCAAAATTTTAACGAGTGTGACAACTAAAGTGAAACAGAAGTGTTACTTGAGCAATAGGTGCTTCTTATTAAGCAATTAGGTTGGAGCAAAAAACTGTGGCCCTCCAGGACCGTGATTGAGGACCCCTGCCATAGACCACGGGTGTCGAACTCCAGGCCTGGGGGGCCACATCGGCTACAGGTTTTCATTTAGACCCTTTTCCTAATCAGTGACCTGTTTTCACTGCTAATTCACATTTTAATAGTACTGTTAGAAGGATTCAGTCCTCACGCAGCCAAACAGAAATGAGACGTGACACGAGCCAACAGATGACCAGTTAAACTGGGGCTTCAAACTCTAACCAGGTTCTTAATGAGAAGCCAATTCTTGCTGTTAATTAAACTCGTTATTTGATTCCACAGCTTGTTGTTGCTCTCGTTCTGCCACAGCTGACATTTCTAAAACTGTTGATTTTCTGTTTTTCATAAGAACATCGTCAACGTGTTTTGGTGAGTTAAGAGATCGACCTTACTGAGACCGTCACCTTTCTTTATTTTCAGATATTGTGTGATGTGGCGGCTTGTTTTGTTTCTCATTATTGTTTGACTGCTAGCCCTTATCATTCGGGGTCATTTTTGCTAAATCGCTTGTAATTCAACCTCTCCAAATTAGAATCATTGCTGTTATTGAACTATCTGGAGTATAAACACATGTTTGGTCTCTTTGTAAAGATAACATTCTCTAGTTTCACCCTTAGTAGTCAGAATCACTGTAGGTGCGACTGATCAAAAGTTATGCACATTAGAACTCACAAAAAAAACGAATTTTTTTGTTCACGCCTAAGTTTTTTTATGAAAATAAAGGAAAATAAAGCTGCAGTAGGTAGGTGGGGACAGAAACACACTATGTACCAACAGAATAACTTGTTGACTACTCACATTTCAAATTTGAAAAGAATACCTGTAAAATGACATTTTTACACCAGTTTTATGTGGGCATGCCCAGGGGCTTTTAGAGGGACCATTATCCACATTTTGGAACGTTTGGAAAAGTGTAATAACTTTTGAATGCTTCAACCCACAGATATCAATGAGGGCTCTACTGAAAGCTTACACCTAAAGGAATCTATATCTACACACAGTGTCACTCTATTAGTTATAAAAATAATAAAAACAATAAAAAATACACATTTCTATGTAAAAATAGTCAATACAAGTTATGGGCCAAAAATATATTTATATTTTTATTTTTACTTTTTTTATAAAATGCACACAAACTATATACATTTCTTTTACAAACTGTTACAACACAGCTCAGCGTTTTTCCATGTGCCACTTGATGGCAGCAATCACTAGCAAGCAGAAAGCACAAGGGCGTGGCACATGTCGCTTTCTGCCATTAGACGTCTCCTGGGCCGATTGAATACTTTTGCAACGCGTACATGCATCTATTATTTAATCGAGCGTTTATTTACATTTAAACTTCTACTTTTATTCATATTTAAAATGCGAAAAAACTTGGCGAAATCACAATAAACAACCACGCACCAACTCTGCAGACTGGCACAAATGCCACCTTCGCAGCTCCGATCATTTTGTTTACAAGTTAGTATGGCAAGTTACATATCAAAATGCTCGGCTGCTCATTGGCTGTAAGTTTTGAGTGTCAGTCACAGTGTCCAATCAAACTGGTAGATTCTACCAGGGTTTGAGTTGTACGTCATCGTTCAGCTGTCTGTGACACTTGTTGGCTACACGAGGTGCCAGTCAACCCCAGACTCGTCGTAATTGGCCAACTTAGGTGTCTTTCGAAAGCTAACACTTCCGTGTTTCATGCGGTAGCATGGTTATCGCCGACAGAAACAAATTACGTCTGATATGAGCAATATAAGTGAAAAAAAATTACTTAGGTGGTCTCAAGTTATGAAACGTTTTCTGGAGTTTTTGTCCCTTTGAGGATATATCGTGTGTTTTGGACCTAATCGTTTTACTGGATTATATTCGCTGGAGCCTTACGGACACAATGGGATCAATACTGCTCGGAAATATTGATGTTTGACTTGCAGGGGGTCTTCAAAGGTAGGGAAAGTCAACTCTTAAAAGTATGTACTTCTCTGTAAAAAAGGCTTTAGTGTCAGTGCTGTGGTTGTTGTGTGTCAAAATGTTTTATATCATCGGTAAGACGAGACTTTGAAGTTTCATTTGATGGGTAGGGTGTCGAGATGCATGGCAGATGGGCATGCACACATTACTGTAACGTTTTTAAAACGCTGTAATGTCCCGGGACCGGTACGTGTGCGCGTTAAGAGGTTAAGGAAAAAGAAACAACTAAAGGGCCTGAGTCAAGTTACAGTTTTTTACAATTGCTAAAGCACAATTTTGACAACAAGGCTCATTGTTGCAAATCATTTAGCACAATTCACAAAACACCTCACATACCCTGCAAAATGAAACACTGCAACCAAAACTACATAAAGAATGATCCTAATCAAACTACTGCACTAAATGGCACACATGTCAGTCATATCACCAGATTTTTGTCTAACCAACTACACACTAGCCAAGTTTCCATCCAGTTTTTTGCGACGTTTTGTTATCGACAAGCAGAATATACGTAAAAAAATGTGCGAAATTTGCTGTCTCCAGCCTGTTTCCATCCAACTGGCTTTTTATCGATAAAATGGTGTGCGTGATGACGTCATCCCCTCCAAAATGAACTGTCGCATAAGTTTTGTTGTATCGCGAAAATAAATCTGCCCTTGAGCCGTTTCCATACATAATTTTGTGTATGTCGCAAATTATCTACCTTTTGTTTTCCACGTTACACCCCCTCCACTAAACAAAGAAACAAAGAAACTGAGAGATTATTCAGACAGTTTTTTTTTTTTTTATTTGCCAGCTTACTGTTATTTCAGTTTCACAAATAATTGGAATTGTACATAATATCCGAAGACGACAGCAGAATGAAGCAGTTGCTTGTCTGATAGCCCTAGAGCTCGAAGAAAGTACCCCAGTGCGGGTATGGGAGAGACGACGGAATAAGACCTTCTGGAAGGAGGTGGTGGGGAGACACTTCACAGAAAATCTCTGGCTGCAACATTTTAGAATGACACGGCCGATGTTTGAGATGTTGTGTGGATTCATCAGTCCTGATGTTGTGCCCATCACAGGTTGTCACCAACCACCGGTTCCAACCCAAAAGCGGATTGCCATCGCCCTTTACAAGCTGGCAACCTGCGCCGAGTATAGAGTAGTTGGAGAAACTTTCGGGGTCAGTAAAACTACCGTCCATCGATGTGTATATGCTGTGTGCACCGCTATTAAAGAAAAATTAATGCGGCGTTATATCAGACTTCCGACTGTTGTGCATATCGCAATTCCTAAGTGCATCTTGTGCCACAGATTAACAGTGCGCTGGATGGCACGCATGTGCCTATTCTTTCCCCGACGGAAGGCTACCGCGATTACATTAATCGCAAAGGGTGGCCATCTATTGTTCTCCAGGCCCTTGTTGATGACAGGTGCATGAAATGAGACATTTGCGTTGGCACTCCTGGAAGTGCCCATGATGCAGCTGTGTTTGCAGCATCGGATCTGTACAGGTGAGCCTACCTTTCAACATCCCTTCTCAGTGCGATAACAACTGAATTAGTACTGTAACCTGCTTCCCTTAAGGTTTTTAATTAAAACTGACATTTGAATTAATACAAAATAACGACGTTTAATCAAAAAAAAACTAAAGTTAATATTAATGAGAGAATTTCTCATATATGCTAAAACATCTGCCATTTAATAATAAGAAAAAAATGTTTAGATAATGAAACACACGGTTTATTAAATATTTTGACTGGCACAGTAAATTACCTTTGCGGTTTTGTATTATTTAGACATCCTGAGAGACACCCCAGGCTACAGTTAATGTGGAGGGAGTTCAGGTACCCTTTTAGTAGCAGGAGACCCAGCCTATCCGCTACTGCATTGGCTCATCACGAGAAATAACGAGTCTCTTCATCAGACCATGCGAACCGCTCCGCTATTCTCGTTTTGATTGCACGTGATAAAAATGTATCATGTGACACATTTATTTGCGTTAAAGCCCTTTTTTCCGACAAAAAGTGTTTCCAAAGTACAGGGAGTGCAGAATTATTAGGCAAGTGAATATTTTGACCATATCTTCATTTTTAATGCGTATATTCCAACTCCAAGCTGTATTAACTTGAATGCTTATTGGATTTAAGCACGTCAGGTGATGTGTATTTGTGTAATGAGGGAGGGTGTGGCCTAAGGAGATCAACACCCTATATCAAGGTGTGCAGAATTATTAGGCAGCTAGTTTTCCTCAGGCAAAATGGGCCAAAAAAAGAGATTTAACTGACTCTGAAAAGTCAAAAATTGTAAAAAGTCTTTCAGAGGGATGCAGCACTTTTGGAATTGCTAAGATATTGGTGTGTGATCACAGAACCATCAAACATTTTGTTGCAAATAGTCAACAGGGTCGCAAGAAACGTGTTGAGAACAAAAGACGCAAATTAGCTGCCAAAGATTTGAGAAGAATCAAACGTGAAGCTACCAGGAACCCATTATCCTCCAGTACTTTCATATTCCAGAGCTGCAACCTACCTGGAGTGCCCAGAAGTACAAGGTGTTCAGTGCTCAAAGACATGGCCAAGGTAAGGAGGGCTGAAACCCAACCACCACTGAACAAGAAACATAAGTTGAAACGTCAAAACTGGGCCAAGAAATATCTGAAGACAGATTTTTTTCAAAGGTTTTATGGACCGATGAGATGAGAGTGACTCTTGATGGACCAGATGGATGGACCTGTGGATCAGTAATGGGCACAGAGCTCCACTCCAACGTGGAGGTGGGGTACTGGTATGAGCTGGTATTTTTAAAGATGAGCTAGTTGGACCTTTTGCATTGAAGATGAACTCAAAATCAACTCCCAAACCTACTGCCAGTTTTTCAAGACACTTTCTTCAAACAGTGATACAAGAAGAAGACCATGATTTTTATGCAGGCCAATGCTCCATCACTTGCATCGAAGTTCTCCACTGCGTGGCCAGCCAGTAAAGGCCTTAAAGATGAAGGAATAATGACATGGCCCCCCTTCCTCATCTGACCTAAACCCTATCGAGAACTTGTGGGCACTTCTTAAACGCTAGATTTACGGGGAGAAAAACAATCCACCTCTCTGAAGAGTGTCTGGGAGGCTGTAGTCACTGCTCCACAAAAAGCTGATCGTCAACAGATCAAGAAACTGACAGACTCCATGAATGGAAAGGCTTATGACTGTTATTGGAAAGAAGGGTGGCTATATTGGTCATTGATTGATTGATTGATTTTTTTTGAAATGTCAGAGATGTTTATTTGTAAATTTTGAGGTGTTTGTTTATTATTCTCACTATAGCAGATGAAAATAAACAAGTGAGATGGGAAAATTTTCATTTTTCCTTTAGTTGCATAATAAATCTGCACACTAATAGTTGCCTAATAATTGTGCGCACATATGTATTCCCCTGATGATGTTCACACTCACATTTCCGTTGTGATACATTCAGGTTTCAGGTTTATTAACATTTTGGATTGACTGATAGCACTGTGTTTGTTCCATATTAAAATTAATCCTCAAAAATACAACTTGCCTAATAATTCTGCACTCCCTGTAGTTTTTGCGACATCTGAAGTATCGATATGGAATTTATGTGCTAAAGTTAAACGGAAAAATATTATGTCAACATGTACAACATTTTATCGATAATTAGCATTTCCATCAGCTAAAATTTGAAGCGCTAAATATTTTTTCGCAAAAACTCCTTGGATGGAGACCTGGTTACTGTTGGGCAAAATGAAAAGCACTCTCATCTTTAGTATGCTCTGCCACAATACTAAAATAGTCCAAATTCTAGAAAATTAGAGTCTTCACATGCACAGAAATATTTGCAGATACACACACATGCATTTATTTTTTTTAATTTTTCACCAAACAAGTCAGTGCAGCATGTGCACAGCAGATATATTTACATTGGCGTGAACAAAAATATGCTCAGAAAAAGCAGTAAACTGAAAAAGAATATGTGTAGAAGAAATATATAGAAACAAAAGAGGCAAGGAAAATAATTAGGCAGCATCTTGCTTCTCAGCTGGGTCTGGCCACAATGCCTCGTCCACATCACAGGCAATATCTTCCCTTGCCAGACATCGAGGGAAGAAGCGCCTTGAGTGCCTTATCCATCCCTGAATCGCACCCACATCAATTTCATCACATGCCTCTTCCATAGCCTGCACAAGAGGCATGCGCACATAGGGCTGCCGGTCGTATACCTTCCACCGCCATGCCGAAAAGAACTCTTCTATGGGGTTCAGAAATGGTGAGAATGGTGGGAGGTATTGCACGAGAAACAGTGGGTGGTCAGCAAACCAATTTTGGACTGGGGCTGCATGATGAAAGCTCACGTTGTCCCATACTACCACCTACCAAGTTCTTGCATGGTCTGCATCATTCATATGCTCTGGTGGAATGAGAATGTTATGGAGTCTGTCCAGAAATGTTAGAATACGGCCTGTGTTGTATGGTCCAAAGGTTGGCATGATGGTGGAGGACACCATGCATATTGGAGATGGCAGCGCACATTGTGATGTTCCCACCACGTTGGCCAGGAACATCTACTGTACAATGGCTCTGCAGCCAATGACGTTTCTTCCCCTTCTTCTGGTCTTTGCTAGGTTGAAACCAGCCTCATCTATGAAGATGAACTCATGTGGGATTGCATGAGCATCCATTTCCAGTACTCCCTGAAAACAATGAACTAAAATCAGTCAATATGGTGTTATCCAGTACACTGGGAAACATTGTTGCGTGTAATGTGCTGCAGTCGATATTGTACTTACATCCACATATACTCGTCTGAGCTCTTTGTTTCTTTGAGAGTTTCTCTCAAAAGGCACCTTATACAATTGTTTCAGGCTGATTTGGTTTCGCTTGAGAATGCGAGCCAATGTGGACAGACTGACTCGTTGAATGTTGGTGAATATGGTGTTGTCTTGGATCATGTTGCTTTGAATTTCTCTTAATCTCATTTCATTATTCTCCAAGACCAAGTTTACGATGGCAGCTTCCTGCACCCCTGTGAACATTTCGCCCCTTCCTCCACCATGGTTGCGTCTCTCAGTCCTTCACAAAAACAAAAAAACAAAAAAATAGGGCTTGGACAATGCAGCCTAAAGATTCCCCCACAGTAGAGTAAATTGGACAGGAAACTTGTAGAGATAGTGTATGACATTAGCCATTCATGAAGTACACAGGTGTCACCCAACTCATACCCTGTGACATGGGGTGTACTACACAGTGTGACAGACATTTTGGTTGCTCCAGTCTAAATGTCCGGATGACAGAGGCGACAGAAAAACGGCTCAAGCTGGGCTGCACTCTACGTCCAGCCTCTTGCATTGTCAGCCCATGGTTGATGACATGATCAACTAGGGTTGCTCTGATTTCATTTGACAGTTGCTGTCTTCTTCGCCCATGACCTCCTATACCAGCTCTACCCTCTACCTCTCACTCTTCCTCCCCCTCTCATCCTCACCCTCCTTCTTCCTCTTCCTCTCTCTGCAATGTCTTCCATTGTTCTTGAAAAAAAGGTGCTCACCTGTGGTCTTTTTATAGTGCTTACTTCCTGATTGAAGTGGTAACAATTAACCATTGACGTGTTTGGCCAGGTGGCACATATATTGGCCAATTAGCTCATGTTCTGTCCTTTTGAATGGCAGTGTGTTGTAATGGCAAACATGTGTCTTATGCAGAGAACCGTGTTCAGTGCATTTAGAAAGTGCCATTTTGAATTGCAAAATGTGTGTAAAGCAGGAAATGTGTTTAGAGTTTTAGAGACTTGAGAAGAGGTTTTGCTCCCTGTGTGTCAGTTTGAATACAAATGTCATTTTAGTGTGTTAGCAATTGTGAAAAACTGTAATTAAAAGAAGTAATTAGCAGCAGAAACTGGTCACTAATGAAAAAGATGGTTAGAATGAAAACCTGCAGCCACTGCGGCCCTCCAGGACTGGAGTTTGACACCCCTGCCATAGACCATCCAGGAATGTTACTAGAAGTTCGGTGTTGTATGGCCCAACAGTAACATGACTGTGGAGAACCCCATAGCTGCTGATGGCAGCACAGATAGTTACATTTCCACCACGCTGGCCAGGCAGTTCAATACTGGCACGTTGACCTATGACGTTGCGACCTCTTCTTCTCCTTTTTTGCTAGATTGAATCCAGCTTCATCCACGAAGATGTGTTCATGAGGCCTAACCATTGAGTCAAGCTCAAAGATTCTCTGTACACAGTGACGACAAACTACATTTAGTTCTGTAAATGACACAGCATGATGTATACCTGTGCTGCATCCCCGACAATACAGTATACATTCTAGTGCTGAGTTTACTGTAAAAGTTTACTTACTTGCACATATTGACGTCGTTGCTCTTTCACTCTCTCACAGTTTCGCTCAAATGGTACCCGATAAACTTGTTTCCTCCTTATCTTGTTGCGTTGCAGGACACGGTCAATTGTTGACAGACTCACACTATTTATTCCCTCAAAATGTATGTTGTCTTCTATAATCCACTGCTGTATTTCACGCAGTCGAATTGCATTATTTTGACAGACCATATCCACAATAAGTGTCTCCTGGTGTTGTGAGCACATGTGTGTTCTTCCACCCTCATGTGGCCGTCTTTCAATTCTAAAAAAATACCATTTAGTTATAAGTATACTAGTAATATATATATATACAGTATATTAATATATTGTGGACTCGGACCCGGACACACACAGACGGACATCATTGTTCACCCAACACACGTTTATTTACAGGATTAATTATATTTACACAGTTCAGTGCACGTCCCAGTGCCTCTTGCACCGTTCCCCCAAAGTCCAGGCCTCACAGTTCTTTGTGCCTTTCCTTCTCCTGGCCGCCTCCCGTCCTCTCTCCAGCTCCGTCTCTCTTCCACCCGACTTCCTCCATCGACTGAAGGGAGGCGGCCCCTTAAATAGGAACCCGGATGGGCTCCAGCTGCTTCCCGGCACTCCTCCATAGACACGCCCCAGTGTGGCGGAAGTGCCGGCTGCGCACCCTGAAGCCGTCCGGGTGTCCCCTGTCGTCTTCCCCCCAGCACTTCCTGGTGTGGCGGAAGTGCTGGGCTCCAGGGATATTCAGGCACCGGGGCGGTGGCCACGGGTCCTTAAAGGGCTGGGCTTCCAAGCCCTTTACCCAGGGCCCCCAACATAACCAGGGCGGACGCCCCCTCGCGGTCTGGAGGAGGTACAAGCCCTCCTCCTGTCCTCCTGAGCGTCCCGGGCAGGTACCACAATATATATACAGTATATATACACACATCTATGTTTTCAGTAAATGTTTTCAAACACAGTACCATGGAGAAATTATTTTTCATTGTCCCCTTACTGAGACAATTATACTTTTTACCTGTTTTCTTCTCTGAAGGTCCGGATTATAGAAGCCACTGAGAACCTGCTTAGGTTTGGTTGCACACGTTGCCCTGCCTCCCTCATAGTCATGCCATGCACCAGAACATGATCTATGACAGTTGCTTACAGTAAATGTCATTTGAAATTACAGATCTTCCTTGCCCACCACCTCTGACACGGACTCCTCTTCCTCTTCTATTGTATTGCTCCATTGTTGGATCCACTCATGCCATTTGCATTTCACTTATATATAGGCTTATATACTGTTTACTGATTAGGTTCGCTGATTGGACACGCGTGTTTTCAGTTTTGAGCGGTAGTGTGTAAATGATGAAAACAGTGTGTTAGTCGTATTTAACTTCTGTAGCCTGTGTGCACCATTCTGGGTAAAAGTGCACCACACTGCTAAATGTGTTTTGTGTTTGAGATTGTGTTTAGAGTTTTGGTAAATGGGAACTTCATATTTGCAAATTGTGTCCTAACCAGATAAATAGTGTTTAAGATTTTGACAACTGTGGGATTGATTTGATGAAAGAGTTTTGGTAGTTGACAGATTAGTTTTTACAATGGGATTTAGTGTTTTAGCAATTCAGAAAAACTGTAAAATACCAGCAGCCCCAGCACTGCCCCCTGCTGGTCACCACGCTTAACATCTGTCAATTCTGATGAGGTTCCTCGCACCATCACCCTCTGCTTCCTGTGTCTGAGCCAATTCTGCACCCATCTACACACCACACCCCTTTTGTGTTCATAAAAATGACTTCTGACCGCTTTGAAATCATTTCAGTTTTTTTTTTTGTCTGACTCACTGGTATCAGGATCCCAATCTCTCAGTCTGCAGAGGGATGAAAAGAGAGAACGTTATCACACAGCGCCACCCCCTGGATTGGTGGGGAATTACCATCACCTGAACCCTTAAACCGTCTCCCATGTGCACACGAGTGATAGTTTAATGGAATGCCATTTGGAGTTTGTAACATGCCCACAACGTTTCAAAAGATGGAGGTGTGGAGCCACCCACAAAGCACAAGGGGCATAACCTAGGCCACAACCCTTTCCCAGCACACACATGACAAAATGTACCTTATAAACAGAAGAAACATTAATACAAATAAACTATACAAAAATAAACACAACAACAACCCATGAGGAGGAACTGTTGCTGGCTGAAACAGGTTTGATGGACTGAATGGTCTCCTCTCATTTGTCATATTTCTTATGTTCTATGTCCTAGTCCAGTGGTGCTCAACAAGAACACGGGGACACAGTTGGAAACTGTTAGGAAGTCGTTCTTCACACAAAGAACCACATGGAATAAGTGACCAAGCAATATGAAGGTACTTTAGGAACCTTGGGATATCGATACAGTTGGAAACTTTCGCACAAACATTAGGAAGTGTTTTTCCACACAGAGGACCGCAGTCACCTGGAATAAGTGACCAAGTAGTGTGGTGGGCAGGAGTACTTTAGGGGCCTTCAAAACTCAACTTGATGTTGTTTTGGAGGAATTAAGTGGACTGGACTTTTGGTGGGCTGTTCTCATCCGGATTGTTCTTGTGTTCTACTTGTTACTTGGGCCATGCAGTGAGTGAAGCTTCTGAGAAACTGGCCACCATCGAGAACTGGTCTGTTCCTGGGACAGTCAAAGATGTGAAGTCATTTTTGGAGGTTGCTGGTGTGGACGTTTGGGGGTGCTGTTGCCCCGTGAAACCCATCAGACAGATGCTCTGGATACAAACGTAAAAGCAAAAAAGCAGATTTTGTAATCTCCTTTGCTGCAACAGTGCCTTCAGAGCACCATATCCACCAAATACACAATACACAATGAACAATACAATAACTCTAGCAATTCTCTCCTCCAAGTAGCCCCGTCACACTCCCTCCCAACTCCGGCTCTCTCACTGGGTCTCCACTAGTCCTGTATATAGTACTTGACCCGGAACTTCCTCATGCTCTTCCGTCCATGTGATTCCTCAACACTTCCGGGTCAGATGGTGACTTGTATTTTCTTCAGCCCAGAAGTACTTCTGTCCATCCGTCCCCATGACCTGGGAGTACTTCCGGGCTATATGGGAACCAGAAGTCTCTGTGTCTCCCTGTAACGTCCCCTGGCGGCACCCACGGTGCCCAACAGGGCTGTGAAGCTGAACTCCATCTCCCCATAGTGCCCTGCAGGAATCTGGGGCACCGCTAAGCTGCAGGGAAGTCGCCATCTAGTGTCTTGGCGGTGTCGGCCGTCCATCACACTGGTTACTGCTGAAGATTTACTGAAAACTTTGCAAAGCTTGCCAGCCCCCCACCTTTGACACTTTATTAGATGGGACCTCAAGCAGGAGAAGACAAGCATTGGAACGAGAGGTTTATATCAAAATGAATTAATCATTGTGCCTATGTATCATTCTGTCTAGTACCAGGGTTCCATCTGCAGTATATCATTATTAAAGAGGCAGAAGTAATAGAACGCATTACCACATTCATGAAATCATTTGTTGCTGCTGCTGGCTTTTGACAAATGTGTTGTGAGATTTTTTTCAGGTTTAGAAAGGCAGATGTTTCAAGGTAAGACCATGGCATTGGAGAGGGGCAATCTGTGGCATGTAGGTTGGCACATGCCAGCAAGCATTTCATCAGAGTCTGTGCAGGAGACAATCAGCACCTGATAAAACCCTTCATTAAAGTACAAAACAGAGGGCGAGGAAGGGTGTAGGAATAACAGCAATTGGACAGCCAAGGAACGCCAACCGGGCCACCTCTTTAATTCATCCAAGGAAGAGAATATAATAAGAAGAAAAGAGCGCAGGATGGCACATGTCCATTCAACAAGGATCCAAAATATATTTTATATATATTTCCGCGTTGCTTAGGCCAGAAGTGATGCCTCCTTCTGGGATACCCTGGTTTAATGTCGCCAGGACCGGCTTCTTAGGACTGCATAGGGAAGAGAGAGAAGACAGTGTTAGCAGCAGCGCCCCCTATCACCCTGGCAGGTTATTACATTCCTGGACGGAACCTGCAAGGGACTCCTCTGACGATCAGGCGTGACAAGGGATGATCACAGGAAGGATACAAACTAACAAAGTAAAAGCTCTTACACAACCTATCTGGTGGATAGCTTCACCAAATTCGTATCATCGATCGTCACTTTCCATCTCTGCTCATCTTCCATCTGACTCTCACCAAAGGGCTCTCCTTTGGCTTTTAATTTTAAGCGGTTTATCAAATATTTAATGCCGTGAAAAGGCAGAAAATGTTCGTGACCAGAAATCAATTTTTAAACTCAAAGAAAATCACCTGAGGTGTTTTCAGGTGGCATCCACAAACTTGGACAACCTGGAAGTGATCTTTAATAATAATAGTAATTATCCATCCATCCATCCATTATCCTAACGACAGGGTCACGGGGGTCTGCTGGAGCCAAGCCCGGCCAACACAGGGCGCAGGGCAGGAAACAAACCCTGGACAGGGCACCAGCCCACCGCAGAATTATTATTATTAATAATTATTTATGTAGCGCCTTTCATACACTCAAGGACACTTTACAATTCAATAAACACATTAAGAAGACAGCAGAAGTCACATACAAGAAAATGAAGAATAACCATTCAAGCGATGTGTTTATATCAGCAGTTTGAAATGAATAAAAGATTTTTCCTTGTAAAGAGCATTCCAAATTTTAGGGGCTATCACACTGAAAGCTCTGCCCCCCATAGTTACTAACCTGTATTTAGGTACAGTGAGTCAGTTAGCATCCGATGATCTTAATGCACAGGCAGGAGTGAAAGATAATGAGGGGCTAAACCATGAAAGGCTTTAAGGTGAGAAGAATAATTTTTTATTTGATTCTTAAAGAAACTGGTAACCAATGTAAATCATAAAGAACAGGAGTGATGTGAGCAGATATTTTAGTGTATGTAAGTAAATGAGCGGCAGAATTCTGAACATACTGTAATCTATTGATATATTTAGTTGGGAGGCCATAAAACAATGCATTGCAATCGTCCAGATGGGTAGTGATGATGAAAGCGTGAATGAGTGTTTCAGTATCCTTCACACTGAGGAAAGAATGCAGATGAGCAATGTTACAAAGATGAAGAAAAACTGTCTGTACTATAGAGCTAATGTGTGGTTGAAAAGTAAGAAGCTGATCAAAGATGACACCCAGATTACCGATTGATGTTGAGGGGTTGAGGATTGAGTTGTAAAAAATGATCTGTCATCCAATGATTGAGAGAAACAGAGAGTGAAAGAGAGAAAAAGAGAGAGAGACAGAGAAAGAGAGAGAGAGAGAAAGAGAGAAAAAGAGAGAGACAGAGAGAGAGAAACAGAGAGAGAAAGAGGGAAAAATTTAGTGAGACAGAGAAAGAAAGAGAGAGAAAGAGAGAAGCAGAGAGAGAGAGAGAATGAGAGAGAGAGATGGGAGGAGCCATTATCTACAGTCATCTCCACCCATCATCCCGTTTATTGTGCCGTTCCATTACTTGCTTTTTTTAAGATCCGGATCAACATTTATGGCAACCTGTGCAGAGAAACCCCGGGGTTTGGATTCACACCAACCACCGCTGAGGACACATACGGTGAGGTCGTTTTTTGCATTGCCGGGAGGAAGCAAGGTATCACGTCAGCCAGTCGTCCATATCCGCTGGACTTCTAGAGCTCTGGGACTCACTTATTATATATATTTCATCTGTTGTTTATTATCAATCTGTGTTTGTGTTTATGTGCTGTGATAATTCATTTATTGTTTAGGGATAAGGGAGGGTTTCGTAAATAGTATTATTGTTGAATATCTGTGCGCTCGTGTATATAATATTCACGAGTGTCGAGTGTCGTTGGGATAGTGGTGGTTTCTGCGCACTTACATATTATTAAGTATTCGTCTGTCCTTGTGTGTATATATATTTATCACTTACAATATATCCGCATTTGATTTTTCATTTCTGTCTACTATTTGCTTGTTATTTCATCATGTCGGGGGAAAAAGGACAATCTGTAAGGAGTACGGCTTGTTATCATCTTGAGAGTCTTCAGGCTAGCCGAAGCAGAAGTCTTGGTAGTGTAGTGGCCGGTCTGGGAAAAGGGGTTGGTTGTTACAACGTTTAGCAACAGCACCCCCTCTCACCCCAATGGGGTATTGCATCCCTGCAATGAGCTGTTCTGAGGCACACATGTGTGACAAGGTGAGTAAGTAAGGGAACGCAGTGCAAGGGAGTCCCTGATGTACAAGAAAAGGAGCCAAGTATCATCAGTTCCAACAGACATACGATTAAAGTCCTGTGTGGACGAGATTACTTTTACATCACAGGGTGGGACAAAGTCAGTGTTTGAATTGCAAGCCCCAGTACCATTCTTGCTCTATGAGTACTGGTAGTTAATATACGTGTGCCGTCAGCTCAGGGCACATTAGCAACCCTTATTAATATTAACAATATATCCATTTGTACCTGCAAGAAGGACTCAGACATTAAATTCATTTCAGAATAAGTTGTGCCCCTTCAGACCCTTGTGAGGATACCACATCTCCCCGTTACTCACAACAAAGAGTACTTGTAAATGATTTTTTCCCCATCAGGTGCTCTCTCCTAACCCTAACCCTAGTTGTTATCCTGTGTTTGTGTGGGATCAGCCATCAAACAGGTCAATCGCCATTTGTTTCGATCCAGGGCCTCTTTGGGGGCAATGTCAACTCGTCACATGTCCTCCTTAATTCGGTCAAGCCAGCGTCATGTGGGCTTAATCATAGGAGTACATTGCCCACTTAGCTATTGTCATTCTGGACTACCTGAGCATACCATCAAAGTCATGCTCTGTGCTTCTTCTCATCGATCGGCGCTTCACTCATTGTCTTTAGAACAGTAGAACGATGTGGACGAGAACAGGCCATTCAGCCCAACAAAGCAGTCCTATCCACTTAATTCTTCCGAAATAACATCAAGTTGAGTTTTGAAAGTCCCTAAAGTCCTCCTGTCCACCTCACTACTTGGTCACTTATTCCAAGTGTCTGTGGTTTTCTGTATGAAGACAAACTTCCTAATGTCCAGCTGTGTCCCCGTGTTCTCGATGAACTCATTTGAAAGTCGCCATCTCGATCCACTGGATTAATTCACTCCATCATTTTAAACACTTCACTCAGGTCTCCTCTTCATCACTGTAAAGGCTCAGCTCTTTTAATCTTTCCTCATAACTCATCCCCTGTAGTCCCGAATCAGCCTCGTCGCTCTTCTCTGAACCTTTTCCTGTGCTGCTGTGTCCTTTTTGTAGCCTGGAGACCAAAACTGCACCCAGGACTCCAGATGAGGCCTCACCAGTGTGTTATAAAGCTTGAGCAGACCCTCCTGTGACTTGTACTCCACACATCAAGGCGCTATATAACCTGACAGTCTGTTAGCCTTCTTAATGGCTTCTCAACACTGTCTGGCAGTTGATAGCTTAGAGTCCACTACGACTCCTAAATCCTTCTCATAAGGTGGACTCTCAATTTTCTGACCGCCCATTGTGTATTCAAACCTCACATTTTTACTTCCTATGTGTAATTCTTTACATTTACTGACATTAAATCTCATCTGCCACAAATATGCCCAAGCCTGTATGCTATCCAAGTCCTTCTGTAATGATATAACGGATTCCAAATTATCTGCCAATCCACCTATTTTGGTATCATCTGCAAACTTCACCAGCTTGTTACTTATATTCCGATTCCTGTGTTGTGTCCGGGAGGCACTTGAACCCGAAACGTTGGTAAGTCATGAACTGGGCAAACGAGGACACACACTTACAGCAAGGGGTAGGTGTACAAGTGTATAAAGTGCCTCAAAACAAACCCAGTGTAGTGTCACCTTCTTTGCATAAAATCCAATAATGTGATGCTGGAAGTTCAAACAAATCATAAATAAATATCCTTTGAAAATGAGGGTACACATTCAAAGGCATGAAACATTTCTAAAACTCTCCTGGGTTCATCCTTCCTAAAGTCAGTCCTATTCGTGGAGAGCTGAGGAGACGTCCATTCTGACAGGCACAGGCACTTCTCTCATAGGTTTGGGTCACCGCTATCACCACCGGGCTGCCAGCAGGGCACCACGCTGAGCCTCACCCCGTTATTTCACTCATCGGCTTTACGCGAGAACGAGCGCTTTAGCTATCCCAAAGAAATATTTAGTTGGAGTGACCCTCTTCAGCCCCCTTGAGCACCCGCCCTACTCTCCTCTTAGGGGCTCTTCACCTGGCTACCTTCCTCATTTCCTCCACACCCCTTTTACACCTCCGACTCTCGATCTTTTCGTTCTCCGTTGTCCCTTCTTCTCCTCTCTGCCATGCAGGCTCTGAGCGGGTGCAGATGAGACCCTCTGCCCTCTCCGAGGTATAAATGAGGCACCTGACTGATTCACCCGCATTTGCAGGTGAGTGTGTGATCAGCCAATCACTGCAATCAACTCTGGAGCAGCGCCATTCTGCGCCTACCTGCACCCGTTTTGAGCCTGCATGCTCTCAGGACGTGATTATTTACAGTATTTAACAACCTGCCCAGCACCACAGACAACTTATCACAATCACACACCATGGCAGGTGTAGATCCATAGCTGCTATCCAAATGTGCAGCAACAGCAGACAACGGAATCCGTCGGTTTTCTCTGATGAAGCCGTTTGTCATGTCGACGGGGGCTTGTGTGCGCCATGTTGGTGGTCGACCAGACTGAGCTTCACTGGTCACACTGGTTTAAACTGCTCTACTTGTTGTGTGTGTATGTGTGTGTCTTATTGTTGCTATCAAATCCATACGCAGTATTCCCATATTGCTATCAGGTCTTATGAATTTCATTCTGTGTGCACATGATAATAAACCAGAAAGGCATTGCCACTACCATCCAGGCTCATGTGAGGTGTGTGACACCACCCCATGTGGAATAGCGGGTCCGCGGGTGGGAAATTAGTGGCCCGTTTTTAAATATATATTGTGGTAGCCGACCCGGACACAGACAGGTGGACACATCAATGTGACCTAATACACGTTTAGTCAAGTGCTCCATATTTGCTGTTAAGTGCCACACAACCCCAAAGTCCCCAAAAGTCCTGGCCAACACACAACGCCTTCTCTTCCTTCAGGCCGCCTCCTTGCCTCCTCCAGAGACCTCGTCCTCTTCCACCTGACTCTAGCCATCATATGAAGGGAGGCGGCCCCTTTTATATTCCCCCAGATTTGCTCCAGGTGTGTTCCAGCAATCTTCCACCGACACGCCCCAGTGTGGCGGAAGTGCCGGCTACATCCCCGGAAGCACTCTGGGTGTCCCTGCTCCTTCTGCCTCCAGCACTTCTGGGTGTGGCGGAAGTGCTGAGGTGCAGGGCTCCAAAGACATAGGGGCGCCCCCTGGCTGTGATCACGGGCCCCTACAGGGTTGAGCTTGTGGCCCCCAGGGCGGTCGCCCCCACATGGTCTGGCGAAGGTGTAAGCCCTCCTCCGGTCCTCCTGTGTGTCCTGGCCGGATCGCCCAATCTCCGACAATATATATAATGGAATGGGTGGCTCAGTCTCTGTGGGTGTGTGTGTTCGCACAGCTGTGGGAGGTTGGTGAGGCAATTGGGGGGAGATGCACCTACACATATAAGGGAGAGGTGGCATGAAGAAAGGGATCAATAAGGAGAAACGAGAGGAAAAACGAGAGGAAAAAAGAAAGAAAGAAAAGGGAGGTTAAAGAGAGGAATGCAGAGACACAGGCAGGAGTGAGAGAGAGTCAGTGCCAGACGGGAGGAAGCAGACAGACAGGAAGGAGCGTGTGGCCAGCGCTCAGCCAGCCAGCATTGCTAGGTTTACTGCTACTTGTTGGAATTTTTGGAGTTCATCACGCCACACCATAATAATGCAGATGCCACCTTACCATTTTGGTTTGGAGCCGAGAATGAACACAAGCTAACTAGAGACCCCCACTTTGCCACATGGTATGGTGTGGTATTCGAAATTGTTTTCAAACTTCAGTGGTCTTCTGGTCCCCTAGGTGTTCAAGCCCAATGCCTGGGCTGAGCTTCAATCTTCTGGTCAACTCCAATGTTGTTTCAAAGCACTTTACAGTGGTCATCCATCCAAGCAGCCTCTGACCCACCATCTGGTCACAATTCTTGTGGAGTTTTCTGGATTTTTCTACATCTCTCCAGGTTTTCCCTCAATTAGGGTCACCAGCTTCATTACTTATTAAGGGCTTGCATTCCCCCTCCCATCCCAGTGATTAAGCTGATGGGACGGCAGGGGAGTTGGAGTTTAGTATGGTGTGGTGATTAAGGCTTTGGACCTCAAGCTCTGAGGTTGTGGATTTAAATCCCACTTCTGACACCACTGTGTGTCCCTGAGCAGGTCACTTGACCTGCCGGTGCTCCAATCGGAAAATCAAAAGAAATGAAACCGATTGTGTCATAAAATGTTGAAAGTCAACTCAGATCAAGGGGTCAGCCAAATGAGTAAATATAAATGGAAAAGCAGGAGGGGGTCCTTAAGCATGCCCTGCACCCACCTTGGAGGTTTCACACTGTCTACGAGTATTGCCAGAATGGCAAAGTGGGAGAAACAAGGACTGGGCTTGCCAACACTGGGGGCTTGAAGTCTAAGTGCATTGGAGAGGTGGGTGGGGGGTCGCTCATTAATCAGGGGTGAACGCCTGATATCAGGAACTAAAGCTCCGGAATCCCCCTTCTGACGATGCCACTGCCCTCAATCACACCCAGGTGAGCCTGACTGGCAATTCTAAAGATGGGGACTTGTAAGAAGGACTGATGGGCTGGACCACCTTGTAATGTGCCCAGGATGGGCTTCAGCTCCTTTTATTGAGCCAAAACCTGAAGAAATCTCAGGGCTTCCTTTTTATTATTCCGTGTCTTGAAAGCCGTATGAGCAGCCCACTGTGTAGCAATCCTTTGAAAGAGAAGTCGTTCGGAGAATTCTGTGGTCCGCTAAGTTAAATCAGCTCAAAGTAAATGCTAATACATTCAGCCACAGAAGACGCGGCTGCTCGTGTTCTCCAACTCCAGACAACAAATCCATATTGTTTTAATATTTCTGCAATACTATCAGGACAATTATGCAGAGGCTGCTTAGGGCCAGAATCCGATTAGAGGATTGATTGAGTGTAATCCAGTCAGAGGTCCAAGAAAAACCGCCCCCCATCCCATCACATCACAGGCATCCTGCTAACAACATTAAAGCACAAACCCCACCGATTAGCAGCCCTCATGTATTCCAAGAAGGGATTGAATCCCAAACAGCCAAAATTGGATCTGAGCGCCGCTCTTACTGCTTTATTTACAGAATAACAGACAGGCGCCTCGAGCAGCGAGCCAAGCAACGTGTCAGTGCGCCGCGGCAGGGGGTGTCTGCCTCAGCTGGGGATCGGCGCAGATGCAGGCGGACCGCCAAATTCATCCGTCAAGTGAGATGGCTGCAGTGTGGCGCCCGATGCCGCAGTGGTGGCCGTTATCTCTCTTTGAGATTTGTGTGCTGTTGGTGCTGAGCTGCAGTGTGTCTGGCCTTACAATTCGGAAGAATACCACCTGAATATTCACGTAGGGTGGAACCGACTGACAGACAGACAGGCAGGCAGACAGACAGACAGACAGAAAGGTTCATTGAATGAATGAAGGAATTCATCTCCTCACTTACTTACTGACTGGCTTGATGATTGCTGAATTTATTGACAATCTGACTAGCAAACTGAATGATTAACCAGTTGATGTAGTGATGGATTGATGGATTGATTGATTGAATGAATGAATGAATCATTTCCTCACTTACTGACTTGCTTGATGGTTGCTGAATGTATTGATTATCTGAATTGCAAACTGAATCATTAACTAACCAAATGATGGATTGAATGACTGACTGACTGACTGACTGAATGAATGAATGAATGAATAACTCATTTCCTCACTTGCTGACTTGCTTGATGATTGCTGAATTATCTGACTAGAAAACTGTATGATTAACCAAATGATGTAGTGATGGCTTGAATGAATGAATGAATAAGTAATTCTCTTTGACTAGCTTGATGATTGTTGAATGTATTGATTATCCATCCATCCATTATCCAACCCATTATATCCTAACTACAGGGTCACAGGGGTCTGCTGGAGCCAATCCCAGCCAACACAGGGTGCAAGGCAGTAAACAAACCCCGGGCAGGGTGCCAACCTACTGCAGTATATATATATTTATATATATATATATATATATAGTAGTCCCCTCGGCTCCGCCTGTGTATTAGTGAAACAGGACAGTGAGGAGGGTCCCGCCCGGCTCCCCACTACTGACATCACTCTTCCCCATCCCCGTGGTCCGCTGCATGTCTCTCGGATTAACACGAATATATCGCTCCTTTAAGCTAATTCTGAAACTTAGCATGATGAGAGAAGTCACAAAATCAACCGGAATGTTCAAGCAAATTCTTGAAAAAACACTCGATCTAAATCCGTTAAGTCGTTCTCTCGTGAAAAGAGGACAGACATAAAGGCAGACAGACAGATACAACAACAACAACAATTTATTTATATAGCACATTTTCATACAAACAGTAGCTCAAAGTGCTTTACATTATAAAGAATAGAAAAATAAAAGACACAATAAGAAAATTAAATTAAAGTCAACATTAATTAACATAGAATAAGAGTAAGGTCCAATGGCCAGGGGGGAATGAAAAAACAAAAAAAAAACTCCAGACGGCTGGAGAAAAAAATAAAATCTGTAGTGATTCCAGACCATTAGACTGCCCAGTCCCCTCTAGATAGACAGACGTTGGAGTTTTTATATTGTTTGCCTATAACAGCAAAGATTTTTTTTTTATTATAATCATTGCACACGCTGGTTATATGACTTGCTCAGGGTCACACAGGGCCATCTTAACGCATGGGCACGCTGGGCAGTTGCGCCCACAACTGTCAATACATAAATGCTCCACTATACTAAACTATCAATATTTGCCTCTGATTTAGTATCACGGTCACCTCTGCAGCCTCATGTGCATGTATGTGTTGTGACAAAGGAACTAAATCAACACCTGACCTGACACAGACACTTATCAAACAAATAAATATCTTATTTTTTTCTGGGCAACGCCTTCCCCGGTTCCCACAGGGACAGCACTGTCCCAATAAGCACCAAACACAATCACCACAATACTTTTCTTCTTCTTTTCTCCTCCACTTCTCTCCTGGCAAGCTTTGTCTCCCTCCTCCCGACTCTGGCTCCTGGTGTGGTGGCTGCTGGCTCCTTTTATAGCCCATCCAGAAGTATTCCAGGTGTCTGACGACCCACCTCCGGCTGTACCTCCAAGTGTGGAGGAAGAACTGCCCACATGGGCTCAGGAAACACTGCAGCACCCCCTGGTGGTGGCCACGGACCCCAACAGGCTTGACTTCCAAAATCCCATGCCCATGGCCCCGATGCAACCCAGGAGGGCTGCCATCTAGCATTCCAGGGAAGTACTGTCCTGACCAGGCTTGCTCCCCTGGTCCACACAATGAAGAGACAAGAACCCCGGCCATCCGTGACAGTTTACAGATCTCACGCACTATGTCACTTCAACTCAATTCTCTGCAAAGACATTTGGCATATGTTTGTGTCGAACACTTGATTAATAATAAATAATTCATAGTAATTTCACACTGTGCCATCTCTGTCTGTATGGTTTACCAATTGAGTATCATTTATGTGTTGAAGTTTTTGTGTTTTTCAAGGCTCGTGTTGTATTGTTCATATATTTGTGCTGATTAATCTTTGCTGTGCATCATGCTTTTTAATGTTTAAACACTGATTGTTTAAGATAGATAGATAGATAGGGGGCGCTATCGCTCCCTTGAACCCTTGTCCAAGACGTCAGACACCAGACAAAAGTCCAAAAGTTGACTTTATTAATAATCCACCATGCACAAAGCACCCTCCTCTCCACTATACTCATTAATAAACACACAATAACTACAATAATACAATCCTCCACTCCCAGACGGGTTGCCACCCTTCCACCCAACTCAGCTTGCCGTCTGGGAGCTCCCATAATCCTTTAATATTCCCTGACCCGGAAGTGTTCCAATCCCCAGTCCATGTGATCTCTTATCACTTCCCGGTCAGATAAAAAGTCTTCTTCTTCACCCCAGAAGCACATCATTCCCCTTGTCCATGTGACTCAGACGTACTTCCGGGCTGTAGGGTAAATAACCATCGTTCCTCCCTGCAGCATCATCTGGTGGCCCCCACGGTATCCAGCAGGGCTGTGGATAAAGACTCCAATGTCCATGATGCCCTGCTGGTATTCGGGGCACCTCTTTGCTGCAGGGAGAGCTCCACCTGGCGGCTTGGGGGCATTGGGCAGGATGAACGGCCGGCCATACACCACAATAGATACTTTATTAATCCCAATTAAATTATTAAAGAGTGATAAAAAGGCACTCTTTAATTTAATATTGTTTTTTATCAGTATGCTGCTGCTGGATTGTGTTTTTTAATGTTTCATGTTTATGTTTTTTAATGTTTAAACACTGATTGTGTTGGAAGTACCAATACAATAAATATATAAATGTGTTTAATTTTATCGACCATTTACATTTTCATTCCTGTGAGTGGTTGTGTAGGTAGGGGCCGCAGTGCACTGCTTTACCCGGGGGCCTATAATGCTGTTAAGATGGCCCTACCTGTGAGTCCAGCGCTTTAGCTGCTACACCACACTGCCTCACTGTCTGCTGTTCCATGAATTTTGATATCTTTTTTTGGGGTGCACTTGAGCAGACCCCGCAGTGGGCTGTCCACATATTCACCACTGGTTCCTGCCCTCCACCCAGCGATGCTAGGACAGGCGTAACCCTAAGCTGAATTAAAAGGGTCTGAGAAATGCTTACGTTCGGCATCGTCAACAAGAGGATCGCTGGCAGGGCACCGTGCCTCCAAAGGCAGCACACAGCGATGCCAGACCTCCAGGGGGTATTGGTCTCTCAGGCTCTCACATGTTTATTTTTCCAAAACTCCGAATGCAGTGGTTCTCAAAATGTGGGGCGGGCCCCACTAGGGGGGCGCGAAGTAACAAAAATGGGGGCGTGAATATGTGAAAAAAAGAAAACGAATCGAAAATATGAAAAATACATCGATTGAAACCAAAACAATTTAAATGAAACTACATTCTGATACTAGAAAAATAAATATGGAGTTAGATAAATGTCGATAAAAGTTAAGTAGGTATAATAAAATATGCATCTATGATATATCATTAATTAAAAAAAGAACAAATCGGTATTAGTGGGCTCCTTTCAAAAAAACGTTAGGGGGGCACGATTAAAACTGTTATGAAAACTCAGGTCGCAAATACTTAAAGGTTGAGAAACGCTGTCCTAATATACATTTTCTCACTTTAGGATGCGTTGCAACCCGGCCCTGAAGCCATCCCCCACCAAGGCACAAGGCTGTCATTCACCTTGAATTCAATGCCAGTCTTCCTCTGGGTACAGTTGTGCTGCGGTACTGCAGTCCAGACAGCTGATCCCCTAAAAGAGACCACTCTTTTCTAAATGTAAAGCCTTTCAGGGGAGGTCAGTCTGGCATGGTGTGGCACTTTCCTGCCCGGTCTGATTATTCAGAAGCGGGTCCCAGAGATGAGGAGCACTGCCAGCAGGGAGCCGCTGGGCTGTCTGGCTGCTGGCAGGACTCATATTGCCATCGTCTCGCTGTCAACAGATGAGTCTCCAGATGAAATCAGTCTTGGCGCACAGTTAGAGGAGGGAAATCGATCAAAACAGGAAAAAAAAATATGTATTCGGTTTGGGGGGGTTTAGAAGAGAGAAGAGCGAGAGAAGAGTGGAGCGACGGGGAGACAAGCAGCTGTCAGTCGCAGGGCATTGTTTCCAAATAATGATTTGCCGAGGATGACAGCAGGAGTCGCGTGCTACATGCAGATGTTTTGTCTGAGTCGCCTCCTTTGTGCCTGTTCAGTTCAGTTATTTTTACGGTCATTGATTTTGTAATCTGTAAGCCCCTCCAATCCCTTTGACAAGTGATAAAAGAAACAAACACTTATGTGACCCACAAAGGAGCAGCGAGAGCAGAAACTGCCAATCTAACGTCAGGCGACATTATAGCTTCTCGAGGGGCGCGCACCTTCAGGACGGTGCTCAATTATAGAGGACAGGAAGCAAGCGACAGGGACAGTTCTGTCTGTTTGGAGCTTCCATGTTCTCTTAGTGTTGTTGTGGGGTTTTTCTGCAAGCATTTTAGCTTTCCTACCACTATTTGGTAAACATTTTCAGACATCTTACTATCAAACCTGTATCAGTTTGTTGGACGCTCCATCCCAAAACTGCGGGCATTAATAAAGAGTTGGCACCCCCACCCCTTTGCCTCTTTCATTGGCACCAATCACAAACAGATTAACTTCACTTTGTCATTTACCACAAACTTATTTAGAGACGGTACAGCAACCAAGAGGGAGAGCAGTTAAATATTTTATTCCCCCATTATAAGTCCATCCATCCATTATCCAACTCGCTATATCCTAACTACAGGGTCACGGGGGTCTGTTGGAGCAGGGTGCCAGCCCACTGCAGGGCACACACACACCAAGCACAATTTAGGATTGCCAATGTGGGAAGAATGTGGGAAGAAACCCACACAGACACAGGGAGAACATGCAGACTCCATGCAGGGAGGATCCGGGAAGCGAACTAACTGAAAACCCTGCAGTGGTTCTGATTGGTCTTCTGCTGAGGGTGCTGGGTTTCTTGAGGGCAAAGCTTTTAAAACGGGGCCGGTGACCAAAAGGAATAAAAAGAAAGCTTTCGTAATTTGTGTTTCAAGTTCCTGTCTGTCTGCCTTCTTTTGGGTTACCTGTACTTATTCGTTTTGTCCTGGATCGTTTTGTGCGTCTGGATTGTCTGCCTGTGTGCTTGAGGACTGTAAGTGGATTGATGGCAATCCTGCAAAGAAAGGAGCGCTCCTGAACCCGCCTTCGCCATTTCAGGAACTCCCGGTAGGACTATCTTTACATTCCCATTCAACGTACGGATCTCTGGACTATCTATTTTCATCATTGCATTTCATCAGTTGCCGTTTTTCATGAACTTTTTCATGATTGACTGTGTGTGTTTTGTTTGTGCTTTGTTGTATCTAGTGTGTAATCGCCGTAAGGGGAACAGGGTTGGTATCCTTGTTTTGTTTTCATTACATTCTTTATTTGCTGATTGATTACCGGGTTTTGTCTCTGTTTGTGAATGGTATCTCCACCATAAAAGTAAATAAATCACCGTCTTCTCAATTGCGCCTTCTCCCGCGATGCTATGCTTACTTAAAAGTCTGAACCGTACCTGTCCTTTTTTGGCTGATTGCTTTGTTTTTCTCTCCTCCCTCAGACAGGGTTTGTGCTCCTCTATGATGTTTGTCTATTGTATAATCAATAACTAACTGCATGCTGAGCACCTTTTACTTCTGAAAGAGACATGTTTGTTTGAAGTGTTTGAATAAAGTGTTTGTGTGCAATTCTGTGACCCAAACTGCACTAAGACTAGCCTGCCAGCGTTAGCGCATTATCTCTGTGTGCTTGCTTGCAGCCAGTTTAAACTCAGTTGGCTCAGTGATTTACATCCATGGCGTCAGTTGCGTTTTGTACATATTGTTCCAGTAGTTTTTAAAATAGTTTTTACAGTTCATTAGCAGTGTGTAAAATGATCAGTGTTGCAGTAATTGTGATGCTCTTTGCATGAAAAAAAATGTTTTTACTTTCAAATTTCACTTTTTTTTTGTTAATTGTGACGTTTAGCTTAAAGTGCAGCAAAAAAGTATTTGGCGTCCAAGGATGCATTAACCCCCAAGTATGTGGCAGTTTAAGGGTTAAAGCCCCAAGATGCCTCTGAAACGAGCTGCACCTTCTAAGGCTTCTGGCAATGAAAACGCGCTTGCATGAATTACAGAACATATAGCGGTAACATCGGTATTTTACATTCTAGCACTGCGGGAGACATAGCAGTACAGTATACTGGTTTACCTTTACATTCTTTATTTTTAGGTAATGTATTAAGCTGAGTCAGAAATTAAGTTAAAGTGTTTTAGGGGCATATTTAGAGTTTAAACCAGGAAAACAGGCATTTTTTTAATCACATTTTTTCACAATTCGCAGGTCCTCTAGGAATGTGACCCCCGCGACTTTTGGGGGTGTACTGTATTAGTCCTCGTGAATTACGCTACTCGATTTCCAGAGGCTGTCCCTTTGCATATAGCTACTTCTAAGAATATCGTATGGGAATTGGTAGGGATATTCGCTCGTGTGGGGATCCCCAAAGAGGTCTTAACAGATCAAGGGACTCCCTTCACTTCGGAAACGTTCAGGGAGGTTGTTAAGTTACTGCAGATAAAACATTTGAAAACCTCGGTCTATCACCCCCAGACTGATGGATTGGTAGAACGATTTAATCCAACATTGGAACAAATGTTACGTAAGGTAGTTAGCAAGGATGGCAGAAAATGGGATCAGTTACTGCTCCTCGTGCTCTTTGCCTTTAGTGAGGTGCCGCAGACCTCTGTTTGAATTACTGTATGGCAGACAACCTCGGGGTCTATTGGATATGTTAAAAGAAGGCTGGGAAGAAGAGGTCCTTCCCTCCTCTAATATTTTGGAATATATCGCACAATTACGCAATAGATTGATTAAAATTACACCCACTTTAAAAGAACATATGGAGAAAGCTCAAGAAGCGCAGTCGCGATATTATAATAGAAACACCCACCACCCTTCAGGAATTCCACCCGGGAGATCATGTTATGGTGTTGGTTCCCACTTCTCATTCTAAATTATTGGTGCATTGGCAAGGCCCTTATGAAATTTAGGAAAGAAAAGGACTTGTCGATTATTTGGTAAAACAACCTAATTGTTGGCCGAGTGAATGTGTTTATCATATCGACCTGCTGAAACCATGGAAGGATCGGGATCCTGACCCTGCCTCCGGCCAGCCACATTCCCTTTTCGGAGAAAGCGTACACCTTAATTTCGCACCTGATTTGGCTTGGCAACAGCAACAAGAACTGGAAACAGCTATCCTGTCTATCCAGGCAGTGGTGAACGAGCAACCTGGTCGCACTGCTCTGATTGAACATGATATTATAACTGGCCCGGGTGTCACTGTCACAGAGCGCCCTTATTGACTCCCTGAGGCAAAGAAAGCGGAAGTGGAGTTGGAAGTGAGACGTATGCTGGAACTGGGAGTTATTGAGGAAAGCCACAGTCCCTGGTCCAGTCCTATTGTTTAAATTCCAAAACCTGACGAGTCCTGGAGGTTCTGTAACGATTTCCAGCGACTAAATCAGGTCTCCAAGTTTGATGCGTATCTGATGCCACGAATTGATGATCTCCTCGAGCGGATACATAACGCTCAATTCCTAACTACTATTGACATGTCCAAAGGGTACTAGCAAATTCCCTTAATGCAGTCCGCCAAAGATGGTTCTTCCATTTGGATTGCATGGGGCACCAGTGACATTTCAGCGTCTAATAGATAGAACACTGTTACGGCCCCACAAGTCCTATCGTGCCGCCTATTTGGATGACGTAGTCATTTATTCCGGCACCTGGAAGGAACATATATTGAAGGTTATAGCTGTCCTCTCTACACTAGCGAAAGCGGGCCTCCATATTAATCCTAAGAAATATTTCTTCAGCTTTAAGGAGGTCAAGTATTTAGGCTACCTGGTGGGGGGAGGCGTGGTTAAGCCGCAGTGCTCCAGAATTGATGCCATTCTTACTTGGCCCCGTCCGATTACTAAGAAGTAAGTGCAAGCTTTCTTGGGTTTAGCGGGGTACTACCACCGGTTTGTGCCTCGTTTCTCTGAGAGAATTAAATAGTAATAAAAATGAAAAAAATGAAAATAAAATTAATGTTAGCATTTACTCCCCCGGGTGGAATTGAAGAGTCGCATAGTGTGGAGGAGGAACGATCTCTTTAGTCTGTCAGTGGAGCAGGACGGTGACAAAAGTCTGTCACTGAAGCTACTCCTCTGTCTGGAGATGACACTGTTCAGTGGATGCAGTGGATTATTCATGATTGACAGGAGTTTGCTTAATGCCCGTCGCTCTGCCACAGATGTTAAACTGTCCAACTTTACTCCTTGCAGGTGAACTCGATATTTTTTTGTGATGTGAATTGCGGACACCCAGCATTTTGTAAACGTTCAGGCAAAACAAGCTGATTCAGTTTGTTTGAGTTGAAATAAGCTATGAGAATAAATGTTAGAAAACAGGAGTAGCTCTCAGGGGAAAAAAGGTTGGAGACCCCTGCTCTAGTCTATCTACTTGTGCCAGTTCATGTTGGCTCGACACTCCCCTGTCCCCACCGAGAGTCTCCTCAACCTGGCACTGTCGATAGTCACAAACCGAGATGAGCCGGGCACACGAGGACACACACATTCAGCATGTGGTTGGTGTAGAAGTGCCAAGTGTTTTTATTTACATTCCAACAGGAACCCCACAGTGTTCAAATAAGTGCAATGCATCATCCACAATAAATGAATAATTCAATAAAACAGTGTAAACCGTGGAGATTAAAAGAAAGAAAAAATCCAATAAATATTTCAAGTGAAAAACAAGGTTAAAATCCAGAGACAGATCTTGAAAAAATGAGTTCCAATGTTAACTTCTAAAACCTGGCATCTCTTCTGGACTTCACGGTAACAGAAGACAACCCTAAATACCTGGCTCGGCCCACTGCACAGGGTCTTCTTAACAGCGTCATAGACCCTCGGGCAAAGTAATGAGAAACATCGTGGGCCCCTATGCTCCTGGGCCCCCCAGCCATTGCCCATTGTGCCAATATGTTAAGACGGCCCTGGGCTCAGGTCCCCATTGCCTATCTTTCAGCTTCCATGAGATGCCACACCAAGCTGCACACACGTCTCCTGCAGTCATTCCTTCGGCACACCGACTCACCAGTATTGCTCAACATAGCACCCCGTCTTCAACACCAGGCTCCTGCCCCAACCTCTTGCCTCCATTCTTCTTTAGCATGGACTCCCCCAATCTTGCCTGTCACTCCATTCTTCTCCTTTTTGTCCTTTCTGTGTTCCTCCTTTTTTTCCCCAGTGTTTATTTCAGCACGTGTGCACTCTGTATTTTCTATGCATATAAATATGGATATATATATAATCAGATTCACAATTGAGATAGTGGATAACCTCCCAGCAGTAACAGGGGCTACTAAGGAGGTACTGAGGGATTTACAAATTGTAGAGGGAGAAGAGCTGCTCAGATTAAATAGGCTGAAATCAAACAAATCACCAGGACCAGATCATATTTATCCTCGAGTCCTTAAGGAGGCTAGCGAGTACAGACACATATTTTTAGGAAGTCACTGCACACTGGAAAGATTGTAAAGAACTTGAAAATGGAAATAGAAAATATTAAACTACAGTAATCCCTCGCTACTTTGTGGTTCACTTTTCACGGATTCACGACTTCGCGGGTTTTTAAATGTAGTAGTAGTATTTCCTAGTCTAAGAACAGCAAAACAAGTTCGGTGACTGAGTGCATTGTAACACGGGCTGTGATTGGTACATGGGAGGGAGACGACAAATCACAGCTTCCCGCTTTCTAATCAGGCCCGTGATTGGTGCTTTGACTGATGCCCAGATCCCACAGCACTTCCCCTTGTCTCTCTGTCACGGCCATTTAACTTCAAGCTTTCTCGCCGAGCGGTTTACTTTACACTGTACTGTGTGTGATTTTTTTGTGGTTTCTTTGTGTTGAACTTCGCTTCAATTTTCACCCCCTGCAATGGCTCCCAAACATGCTCCTTCTTCCAAGGCTGGTGCTGAGCCTAAATGCCAACGAAGAATAATGACGATCGCTGAGAAGGTAAAACCTCTGGATATGTTGAAGGAAGGGAGAACATTCACGGCTGTGGCTGCAGACTGGCTTAGGATCTGAAAGAGCGGTCACAGGAATGGGACGACGATATGGTTCGATCTGTCCAATTTTGCAACAAGGTCGACAACGTCATGACCGCCTACAAAATGCTCTTTGACCGGAAAAAGAAGCAGCAGCAGCAACTGCTTATCACAATGTTTTTGCAGCCTCGCAAAAAAGGGCCAGTTCCTACTACTACTACGGATACACCTTCGGAAACCGTGGAAGAGGTGCCCCAGGAAATGGCACCGCCGTCTGAAGGGACGTAAAATACAGTCATCGGCTGCGCAGTAAAAGTCATCATCACCTTCATCGTCATCATTTTTACTGCACAGCATATTCATCTCCATCATCACGTCATATATAGGTACGTGTACTTCGCTATACAGTAACTGTAAACTTATCTACCGATTTCATATTGCTTAACAGTTGTCCCTGTTATTAATAAAAGTAAAGGGTGGGTTGTAAACAGTACAGGGAGGGTTTAAAAACGTCCAAATACACATTTAATAATTAAATAAATATGGTGTCCCTACTTCACGGAAATTCAGTTATTGTGGCCGGCCTTGCAACCAATCTCCCGCGATAAATGAGGGATTACTGTATTATATAAAAAGGGTAACCGGGAAGTTCCAAGCAACTAGCGGCCAGTAAGCTTAACGTGCATCACAGGACAATTAATGGAAGGAATTATTAAGGATAAGATTGAGCAACACATGGCAAGGACAGGAGTTATCAGGAAGAGTCAGCGTGAGCTCAGAAGAAGGAGGTCGTGTTTTACTAACATGCTGGAATTCTATGAGGAGGCAACAAAAAGATACGATCAAAGTTGAGCAGATGATATTATTTATCTGGACTTTCAGAAAGCATTTGATGAGGTGCCACTTGAGAGGGTCGGCATCAGACTAAAAGAAGTGGGAGTTCAGGGTGATGGGTGTAGATGGGTATAGAATTGGCTCAGACACAGGAAGCAGAGGGTGATGGTGTGAGGAACCTCATCAGAACTGGCCGATGTTAAGTGTGGTGACCAGCAGGGGGCAGTGCTGGGGCTGCTGCTATTTTTAACATATAGAAATGATTTGGATAGGAATATAAATAACAAGCTGGTTAAGTTTTCAGATGATACCAAGATAGGTGGATAAGCAAATAATTTGGAATCCGTTATATCATTACAGAAGGACTTGGATAGCAGACAGGCTTGGGCAGATTTGTGGTAAATGAAATTTAATGTCAGTAAATGTAAAGAATTACACATAGGAAGTAAACATGTTAGGTTTGAATACACAATGGGCGGTCGGAAAATCGAGAGTCCACCTTATGAGAAGGATTTAGGAGTCATAGTGGACTCTAAGCTATCAACTTCCTGACAGTGTTCAGAAGCCATTAAGAAGGCTAACAGACTGTCAGGTTATATAGCGCCTTGATGTGTGCAGTACAAGTCACAGGAGGTTCTGCTCAAGCTTTATAACACACTGGTGAGGCCTCATCTGGAGTCCTGTGTGCAGTTTTGGTCTCCAGGCTACAAAAAGGACATAACAGCACTAGAGAAGGTCCAGAGAAGAGCGACTAGGCTGATTCAGGGCTACAGGGGTTGAGTTAGGAGGAAAGATTAAAAGAGCTGAGCCTTTACAGAGATTAAGAGGAGACCTGAGTGAAGTGTTTAAAATGATGAAGGGAATTAGTCCAGTGGATCGAGACAGTGACTTTAAAATGAGTTCATCAAGAACACGGGGACACAGTTGGAAACTTGTGAAGGGGAAATTTCACACAAACATTAGGAAGTTTGTCTTCATACAGAGACCACAGACACTTCAAATAAGCGACCAAGTAGTGTGGTGGACAGGAGGACTTTAGGGACTTTTAAAACTCGACCTGATGTTATTTTAGAAGAATGAAATGGAGAGGACTGGCGAGCTTTGTTGGGCTGAATGGCCTGTGACTCAAGTCAAGTAGAATAGAATAGAACAGAATAAAAAGATTTTATTGTCATTGTAAAGTAAAAATTACAACAAAATTATGAGCTCCACTCCAGCTGGGTACAAAAAAGCAAGCAACACTACTTTTGTGAAAAATTAAAAAAAAAAATACAACACATAATACACATAAGAAGAACAACATAAAAATGACAAAATATAAAAATAAATGGCAAAATAAAAAAGTAGACTATATGACAAAAATGTGCCATCCAATTGGCTGTCCAGGAGTGTGATCTGCACGCAGCTCAGTAAAGCTGACAACAGAGCGATTGCTAGACAAAGTACAATTAACCCGACACTTTCCTGTGTTTCACTAATGCATGTTTTTATTGCTATTTTATTATGTGTCTGATCATAAGAGACAGGAGACACGCAGCACACAATTCATCGTGGTCCATCCCCATATCTGACACACACATCAGGAGATAATTTAGCTTAGCCAGCCCACCTGCACGTCTTTGGACGGTGGGAGGAAACTGGAACACCTAACAGGTAACCCACATGGACATGAGGAAAACCTGCAAGATGCACATGGAGAGCACCTGGGACTTGAACTCTCGTCTCTTTTATTGTGAGGTGGCCCCGTCAGGCCAATTCGTTAATAATTAGTGATGAGCAAAGCAGCAGAGTTCCATTTCACATACAGGTTTGTAACGCTGACAAATTTGTTTTATATGCAGTTTTGCAAAATTAGGTCTTGGGGTGTCTGAAATGTTTCTTATGGTAGGGTGGGATGTTGGGGTGAATATGGCTCCCTAATGTTGCTGCCTTTCTCCATTCCCTTTCCTTTACTTCCAATGCCATATTCATCCACAGCTCCTTCCATTTGCCACATTCTCATCTGCTTTGTGTACCCCCTGCCCGCACATTCATGTCTCTGTGCTCTCTCAGGGGGCCATCTGCCTCATCTTCCCCAACTCTGCCAGTCAATCCCAGCCAGGATTTTTCTGGAGGCTTCCCAGAGGTCACCTACAGTACTCTGGCCAATGGATATGGTCAGCGTCATCAGGGTGCTTTTAGTCGAAGTGCCCTCTAACTGCACACCCCATTTCCACACACTACCTCAGTACAAATGTTTTGAACATGGAGAAAAATGTTAGTATAAGGAGTAAATCTATTATATAGTGCCTTTCATATCTATCTATCTATCTATCTATCTATCTATCTATCTATCTATCTATCTACTGCCTTCATATCTATCTATCTAGCTATCTATTATATAGTGCCTTTCATATCTATCTATCTATCTATCTATCTATCTATCTATTCATTATATAGTGCCTATCATGTCTATCTATCTATCTATCTATCTATCTATCTATCTATCTATCTATCTATCTATTAAATATTGCCTTTCTCATCTATCTATCTATCTATCTATCTATCTATCTATCTATCTATCTATCTATCTATTATATAGTGCCTTTCATATCTATCTATCTATCTATCTATCTATCTATCTATCTATCTATCTATCTATCTATCTATGTTGCTCCTAAGGATCTGCTAGCAAAGAGGGATCCTACGGAAAACCCCGAGATGTTCCTGCTAGCTTTTGAACACTTTGATTCGTTGGGATAGGCGAACCTGGGCTGCCATCGTCGTCCCATATTTGTCCTGCTGGCGTTGCAAAATATCCCTCTCGATAAGCTTGGCGATTATGATTTCTTGAAGCAACAAGTTATTCAACATACAACTACAAGCTTCCAGGCTAAGGACTCTGCGCTTCACCAGTGAAAACTGGACCTGGATCGCCCTGCCCGTGCTCAGTTGCAGGATTTAATTAATTTCGATCACAGCTGGTTTGAAGGGGACCCGATCGAGCAGATTGTGGAGAAAGTAGCCAGTGATGTGGTACTGGTGGGGATTCCTGAAGTTCATCATGTAAAGCACGTTGAGCTACATTGTTTGTATGAAAATGTGCTATATAAATAAATGTTGTTGTTGTAATAAAAATAATGATAACATACACCAGATTTTCTCATTACAGTATTCAGCTAAATTTCTGCAAGATAACATGCAGACTTCATCAAAATATACTGCTCAAAAACATGAAAGGAACACTTTGTTAATCCGAGTATAGTATCAAGTCAATGAAACTTCCAGGCTATTGATCTGGTCATTTAAGTAGCAGAGGGGCTTGTTAATCAAGTGTATCATAAATGTTGTGAGTCACCTTGGATAAAGGCATCAGCCAAATAAGTAAATGAAAATGGAAAATTCACAGGCTGAGGTGGGGTTACATGACTGAGCAGCAGCGGGATGGGGTGGGGTTACATGATTGAGAAGCAGTGTGATGGGGCGGGGTTACAGAATTGAGAAGCAGCATGATGGGGCGGGGTTACATGATTGAGAAGCAGCATGATGGGGCGGGGTTACATGATTGAGAGGCAGCAGGTTAGGCAGGACTACATAACTGAGTGTCAGAAGGTTGGGCGGGTCTGATGGATTATGTCAGTTGGCTTGGCAGGGATAATTTATTGAGTGACAGCAATGTGTCTTCAGTTTTCAGTTTTCATTTATGGATTTACCTGTCTGCGTGTGATTCAATTTGTCTACTTAAGATATACGTACACTGACAGATTTCTTGAATATTCCACAGTACCAGATTAAGATTTCAGTTTTCAGACCACACTGAGGCACATGGTCACCATCAGGTTTTTTGCACAATGCCTGTGGAGGTGGCATCACTGAAGTGTTTAGAATTATGAGAGGAATGAGTGGATCCCAGCTGTTACTTTAAAATGAGCCCAACAAGAGCACATGAACTGAACAGAAAACTTCCATTCATCCGTCAGTCTTCCTTACCCCAGTGTCCTTGTTGCAAGGCAGAACCACTGCGTTGCCTCACCAGCCCCAACTGGAAGCATTTACATTTACTTGCTTGGCAGTGGCTTTTATCCAAAGCAACTTACAAAGGAAATGTAATCGAGTACCATTAGGCTCAGGCCTGCTTGTTCAGCAAGTATAGCAGGGCAGGTGACAGTGAAGTGAAGTGAAAAGATATAATAACTCACACATTTACAATCATAGATTATAACAGATAAACAACAAATTAATCAACAATATATAAGTTAGCAGAGCAAAAGTTTTTTTTTTCTCTTCAATCAATTAGACTGACATTCACAGAACAGATGGATCTTGAATTGCTTCCTAAATCTATTGAGGGAGTCAGCAATTCGGATGGAGGTGAGCAGCTCATTCCAGCAACTAGGAACTGCACAGGAAAAGACTCTGGAATTAGACTTCATACCACACAGAGGTGGCATCATCAGACACAGTTGACTGGCAGACCTGAGTGGGCGAGGAGTGTACCACCTGATCTGTGCCTCCATATCCTCAGGCGCTGACCTACTGACTACTCTGTAGGCAAGAATTAGGGATTTGAACTTAATCTGTGCTGCCAGTGTAGCGACCTGAAGAGAGGAGTGGCATGTGCCCATCTCGGCCGGTTAAATACAAGACAGGCTGCTGCATTCTGGACCATCTGCAGTGGCTTGACAGCACATGTGGGTACTCCTGCCAGAAAAGTGTTGCAGTAGTCCAGATGTGACAAGACCAGAGCTTGAACCAGAAATTATGCAGAACATTTGGTCAGATAAGGTCTGATCTTGCAGATGTTGTACAAAGTGAAGCTAGATGAACGAGAAACAGTAGCAATGATGTCAGAAAAAGACAGCTGGTGTACTGACTTAGCAGGTGTTATGGAGATAGAGATTTGAGCAGACTGGCTGGCTGGGATCACAAGGAGCTCAGGTTTTATCAGGATGAGTCATAGATGGTGGTCCTTCATCCAGATTGAGATATCAGTAAAACATGTAGAGACTGTAGTTGATACCGTGTTGTCCTCTGGAGGGAATGGCAGGTATGTATCATCTGCACAGCACTGACAAGAGAACCCATGGGATTAAATGATGGAGCCCAGCGAGGTGGTGTACAGAGAGGAAAGTAGAGGACCCAGCACCAATCCTTGGGGTACACCTAGGCATGTCTGGTGCACTTTTGAGTACTTGCCTCACCAGGACACACTGAAGAATCTGCCTGAGATGTAGGACAGTAGTCCCAGTGATGCCAAGGTCAGAGAGGATGGCAAGAAGGATGTCATGGTTGACCGTTGTGAACATTGCCCCGGACACAGACAGGCAGACATGCTCATGTCACCAAGCACACTTTTATTAAACATTAAATAAACACAGTTCTGTGCTCACCAGTTCCCCAATACCCCTCAGTCCAGGCCAATCCAATGCCTTTTCTCTCTCTTCTTCTCTTCAGACCTCCTCCTGCCTCCTCCAAAGACCTTGTCCAAATCTTCCACCCGACTCTTGTCCAATCTGAAGGGAGACGGCCCCTTTAAATAAGAACCCGGATGTGCTCCAGGTGTGTTTCCGGCAATCTCCCAAAGCCACGCCCCAGTGTGGCGGATGTGCCGGCTGTCTCTCCAGAAGCACTCCGGGTGTCCCTATTTTTTCTTCCCCCCAGCACTTGTGCTAAAGTCTAGGGTCTTACTGGCGTTGGGGTCCCCCTGGCGGTAACCCCGGGTCCCTACAGGGTCGAGCTTCCCTGCTCTTTACCCGAGGCCTCCAGGGCGGTCGCCCCCTCGAGGTCTGGAGGAGGCACCAGCCCTCTTCCTGTCTTCTCAGGCGTCCCGGCTGGGTACCACCTCCATCCAGGTATGACACCATGTTGAAGGCAGAGGAGGGGTCTAGAAGGGTCAGGACTGATGATATAGCAGGAAAATATTGAAAGTATTGAATGCATTAACGTTTGTCTCAGTAAATCTTTTTCTAATGGGGCTATTGACATGAAAATGACATCAGATGTCGGTAACAACCCAAGTAATCCTCACATACAAAGAAATCAAGACAAATAAGTCCATAAATGAAGTTATGTGTGATAAAGTGGAATAAATATTAAACACACTTACTGAAATGAATTTAATACTTAGTAGTAAAGCCTTTGTTGGTAATGAGAGCTTCAAGAAACCTCCTGGATGGAGAAACTCGTCACATGCATTGCTCAGGTGTGATTTTGGCCCATTCTTCCACACAAACTGTCTTCAAATCTTGAAGGTCCCAGGGGTCTCTTCTATGAACTCTGATCTTCAGTTCTTTCCATAGATTTTCAATGTGATTCCAGTCGGGTGATTCACTCGGCCATTCTAGCAGCTTCTTCATTTTCTTTATTCTCTGAAACCAACTGAGAGTTTCCTTGGCTGTGTGTTTGGGGTCCTTGTCTTGCTGAAATGTCCCCCCTCATTTCATCTTCAACCTCTGATCCTTAGGGACAAGCTGACAGAGATGGGAGTAGATTCACACCTGGTGCCATGGATCGTGGACTATCTTACAGACAGACCTCAGTATGTGCGTCTCGGGAACTGCAGGTCTGACATTGTGGTCAGCAGCGCCGCAGGGGACTGGACTTTTTCCGGTACATACATCAGACTTCCAATACAACTCGGAGTCCTGCCACATGCAAAAGGTCGCTGACGACACTGCTATCATGGGCTGCATCAGGAGTGGGCAGGAGGAGGAGTACAGGAACCTAATCAAGGACTTTGTTAAATGGTGTGACTCAAACCACCTACACCTGAAGTAAGGAGGTGGTTTGAGGAGCTGGTGGTGGATTTTAGGAGGCCCAGGCCCCTCACGGACCCTGTGATCATCAGAGGTGACTGTGTGCAGAGGGAACAGACCTATAAATATCTGGGAGTGCAGCTGGATGATAAATTGGACTGGACTGCCAATACTGATGCTCTGTGCAAGAGAGGACAGAGCTGACTATACTTCATTAGAAGACTGGCATCCTTCAACATCTACAATAAGATGCTGCAGATGTTCTATCAGACGGTTGTGGTGGGTGCCCTCTTCTACACGGTGGTGTGCTGGGGAGGCAGCATAAAGAAGAGGGACGCTTCACGCCTGGACAAACTGGTGAGAAAGGCAGGCTCTATTCTACGCAAGGAGCTGGACAGTCTGACATCAGTGGCACAGCGACGGGCGCTGAGCAGACTCCTGTCAGTCATGGAGAATCCACTGCATCCACTGAACAGGATCATCTCCAGACAGAGGAGCAGCTTCAGTGACAGACTGCTGTCACCATCCTGCTCCACTGACAGACTGAGGAGACCCCACACTATGCGACTCTAGCTCTATACTTGGTTGGTTAGGCTACAGATTTTCACACCATTCTGAGTAAACTCTAGAAATATGTTGTACATGAAAATCCCAGGAGATCAGAAGTTACAGAAATACTCATTCCAGCCCGTCTGGCACCAACAATCATGATACGATCCAAATCACTGAGGTCACATTTTACATGTGAACGTCAACTGAAGCGCCTGACCTGAATATCCATGAGTTGATGCACTGTGCTGCTGCAACAAGATTGGCTGATTAGATGACTGCATGGATAAGCAGGTGTGCAGTGTTCCTAATCATTTGCTTTACATGTGCCAGGGTTAGGTTTTTTTTTTGCACCCTAGACCAAGATTATTAATGTGTCAACCAACTTTTCAGTAGCTAACCCATGCGACTGTGCACCCCCCTATGATCTATGCCCTAGGTGAATGCCTAATTTGCCATAATGGTGGCACTGGACTTTACCCAAATTATTTTTAAGATAGGAGGTGTAGGATATTACATTTGAACTCACAGGAACATAAATGCGTCGTGAGATTTGGGAGAAGAAGTTGAAGATATCATAGAGTAACTTCAAAAGAAAAAAATTCTGTTAAAGCAGTTAAGGAGGGACAACGAATATAACAGACTGTCATTTTTCAGATACTCCAAAGCGGAGGTGGAAGGATTGCACTTTAGGACTTCGATGCCTACACAGACACTTTATATACTACTAATTACTTGGAGTCTTTTTGGATGTTAATTATAATCGAGTCAATGAGTCACCGTTAAGCATTCATTCCTTTTTTTAGACCAGTAGCACCCCCTTAAAAAAACAGTGTAGGCTCAGACTGCTGATGACATGCACCCACACGGGAAGACATTTTGGGAATTGAACCTGAGGCCTTGAAGTTGTGAGGCATAACACTAAACCACCAAGAAACGGTAAAAAAAAAAACAGTGTACCAGTCGAGCGACAAGCCTGTATGCCCGACGAGGACACGTGATGGGCGATTCCCAGCTCCGTCCTGCGCATTCAGTCCGGCTGACTCTGAGGAAACTGACGGGGCGCGCAAACAGTGACATCTGCTGGCTGATATCAGAACTGCCTGAAAATGTGAACATCTCGAAAATAATCGCATACAGTACAGTGGATTTAGGAAGTACTCAGACCCCTTCACTTTCTGCACACTTTCATTTTAACGGATCATTTCTTATACATCGATATTCACGCCCTTTCACTTTCTGCACACTTTCATTTTTAATTGATCGTTTCCTATGAATTGGGGCGGCATGGTGGCATAGTGGGTAGCGCTGCTGCCTCGCAGTTAGGAGACCCGGGTTTGCTTTCTGGGTCCTCCCTGTGTGGAGTTTGCATGTTGTCCCCGTGGGTTTCCTCCCAAAGACATGCAGGTTAGGTGCATTGGCTATCCTCAATTGTCCTTGGTGTTTGTTTGTGTGTGTGCCCTGCAGTGGGCTGGCACCCAGCCTTGTGCCCTGTGTTGGCTGGGATTGGCTCCAGCAGACCCCCGTGACCCTGTGTTAGGATATAGCGGATAATACATTGCGTCAAAAACGAGCAAAAGCATAAAGCTTTACCAGCTTTGTGAATCTAAAATGGGATACATACGGAATTCAGTTCTGTACACAGGGAAAGGGACAATGTTTAATATGAAATATGATCAGTATGGCGTTGCTACATTATCGGTGTGGACTTTGATTTATGATTTGCTGGATCAAAGTACCATGGACAACTTTTAAACTTGGCCAGAGTTGTTTGACATCTTGCTGCAAAGAAAGACTGACGCATATGGAGCAGTGCGTCCTAACCGTCTTGGCATGCCTGAAGATTTAAATTACAGCGAGGTGCGCTAGTAGCTTGGCAAAAGGGTAAAGATAAGGATGTTTGCCTTCTTAGCACTGTACATAATGCAGCCATGGTCACTGGACAGGCAAAGGCAACAAGCAAGTTACGAAAACCTCGTGCTGCGGTCGACTACAGTAGCACGATAGGCGGCGTATATCGTGCAGATCAACAATGGACTATCTGTTCTATTATGTAAGGGAGACAAAAGAAAAACTCCAAAAAGATATTTTGTCATCTGGTGGAACAGTGCGTTTGGAATGCATTCGTCTTATGCAAACAAAAAGCTGCAGAAACTGTATCTCATGAAAACTTTACATGCCAGCTTATAGGACAAGTCGTCATCGCACATCGTCACCGTGCACAACACCCGCTAAAGAGACGCACATCGCGGATCAATCCAGAGGGTCTTATTGGCAGACATGTTCTTGATTATGTACCTCCAACAGAAAGATGAACTATTGCAGTGTGCTGTTCAAAAACAGATAATTCTGGAAAGAGAATCACATAAAGAAACAGGCTGTTATTATCCTGAATGTGACGTTGGATTGTGTCTTTTACTGCAGGGGTCGCCAGCTCCAGTCCTGGAGGACCACCGTGGCTGCAGGTTTTCATTCTAACCCTTTTCTTATTGAGTGACCTGTTTTTGCAGCTAATTAATGTCTTTTGAAATTAATTGAGTTGCTCTGGAAGACTCAGACCCTTTAATTGTTTCTTTTTCCTTAATTTGCAGCCAAACAATAAAATGAGCCAAAACAACTGGTGTCCATCGTACAATATCTGAAAATAAAGAACGATGAAGGTCTCAGGAATGTCGATCTGCTCAGGTCCCTAAAACATTTGACCAGCGCTCTTAGAAAAGAGAACATCAACACTTTCAGAGACGTCTGCTATTGCACAATGAGAGCAGCAACAAGCCATGGAATTAAAGAACGAATTTAATTATCAACGAGACTCAGTGCCTCATTAAGCAGCTGGTTGACTCAGTTGGTCTTCTGTCGGCTCCCTCACTTCACATTTCATTTCTGTTTGGGTGCCATTTAAGGAAAGAAATCAAACAATTCAGGGGAACAAATCTTAAAAATGCAATTTAATTAAAAAGAATTCAGTTAGCAGCACAAACAGGGCACTCATTAAAAAAAGAGTTAGAAGGAAAACCTGCAGCCACGGTGGTCTTCCAGGACCGGACTTGGCGACCCCGTTACGGTGTTTTAGGACTCATTTTGAGATTATATACTGTTTTGCCATTATTAGGATTAATAAAGTATCTATCTATCTATCTATCTATCTATCTATCTATCTATCTATCTATCTATCTATCTATATCTATTATTACTGTTATTATGTATTAGTGTTATTATTGTTCAGTTCTAGTGATGAGCGAGCACCAAAGTGTTCTGGGGTTGGGGTGTTCGGTCCGAACACATCGCGATGTTCGTGTGCTCTACCGAGCACCCGAGTATAATGTAAGTCAATGGGAGACAACCAGGTACCCCCTGCACTGAAGAGGGGAGGGTGCCTGGTCCATTGGAAAAGGTCAGAAAGTGACAGAAACACCACCCAAATGGACCGGGAACAGCATGGGGACGATGTCTGGATGCATCTTGGACTCCCAAGTCGCTGCTGGGAACCAATTTGTCCGAGTTGTACACCACTTTTACAGACAAAAACACACCCAAAACCCCCCCAAAAAAATCAATTTTACAGGAAAAATGACGCTCTAAAACATTATATGCCAGTTCCTGCAGGTGAGCTGACGCTCTAAAACATTATATGACAGTGCCTGCATATATAGCACCCGATGACGGGTTCCGGCCAGCCAATCACTGTAATGCCAGCACCTGACATGGCTACTGGCATTACAGTGAGGGCAGTACTTACCTGCCCCTTGATTGGCTGTCTCCAACCCGCGAAACGTGCGGGGCGGAGACTCGAGCATGGCGCACGAGCACATGTGGTGCTCGTTCGAGTAGCGAAATGCTCCGAGCATAGCGATGGTCGAGCCGAACACATGTTCGGCCGAGCATGCTCACTCATCACTAATCAGTTAATATTATTATTACTTTTATTCATTGTTACTATTGTTATTTGTATCATTATTATACTTTTGAGATTTCATAAAAATGTAATTTTTCATGCCGAAAAAAATGTTTTTTGTAATAAAATGCAACGCTGAGGAGGTCACCTTTCTTTTTCATTCTAATGCTTGGTTTGAATTTCTTGTTCAAACCAGGTTGTCTTGACCATGTCTACATGTCTAAATGCATTGAGTTGCTGGATTGGCTGATAACCAGCTGTTGAACAGGTGTACCTAATAATGCGGCTGGTGAGTATATATGCAGTTATCCTATTTCTATAATCCTTGTGTTAATCAATACATTTTATTATTCTTTTTCTTACAACGATAGTTATAAGTCTAACACCTGGACACCTTTCCTGCAGAGAGACCTTAGGAAAATAAAGTGGGGGGCCTTACCAAATTATCTAATTAATTACTGGCATTGCCAAAGGGATACTGATAATTCATTGATAAATGAACATCAGTGAATTGACTCTGGATGGGCACAGAACTGTGATCCCTTGTTTATCTACATTCATTCTGGCAACCCTTAGTGAACCGAAAGACAGAGATCTTTAAAAATAAAACTTGATTTGACTTGAGATTCTGGTCCATGGTTAACATCATGCAATTCCTGCAGATCTGTCAGCTGCACATTCGTGCTGCCACTCTTCTGTTTCACCACATACCAATGGTGATTTAAGAACATTAGAACAATCTCGATGAGAAGAAGCCATGCAGCCTCTCCTCTGCACTTCTTCTAAAATAACATCAAGTCGAGTTTTAGAAGTCCACTTAAAGTCCTGGGGCCTCATGTATAAACGGTGCATACGTACAAAAATGTTGCGTACTCCCATTTCCACGCTCAAATTACAATGTTTAAAACCTAAACTTGGCATAAAGCCACGCACATTTCCACGGTACCCCATACCCTGGCGTACGCAAGTTCTGCGCTCGGTTTTGCAGACTGGCGGCACCCAGCATCAAAGAAGTGCTACTGTTCCTGTGTGGTTTCCCTTTCTTTTTTAGATCCACATCCCTGACGCGGCTTTATAAATACACTGAAATTAACAGCATACTGTTTATTAGTTTAATGCATCTGATTGTAATTAACTTGTAACAATATAATGGTCCACAGAATGGTCAAACTATTCTAAATACCAGAGCTGCTTTAGCGTTGTTACTCTCACTGCACCTTCTTTTTTCAGCTATTCCCATTAAGGGTTGCCACAGCAGATCATCTTTATCCATATTACTCTCACTGCACCACTGTATCTGAGTGGGGAATCACAGCTCTACAGCAGCTGATCGTAAAGAGAATTATCGGTATGCAGCATCAAGCACACGCTGCCTCAGCCATGCGCACAGTCTATTTGAACTGCTCTCATGTAACAAACGCTTCAGAGCCTTTCCTGTACGGACCTCACGGTTCACAAACAGCTTCATCCCAAGAACTCTAAACACATCAAGTGCTCCTTGTAGAACTGTCTGTACTTATAAGTACAATCACCTCACTGTAAACTTGAGATACAGTTATAATATTACACAACCTGAGCCACTTTACAAAGCACAAATTAACATATGATGACGATATTATTTTTAAGACGAAATGCAGCAAAATATGTTTATTATATTTTACAGATAAAACTTTAACTTCATTTAAATAATCTATATTGTTAATAATTAAACATGTGAGGACACGGTGCCGCAGTGCTAGCGAGGAGCTGGCGCCCCCGATTGTTCCTGCCTCGCATTGTATTCTTGCTGGGACTGACGTGACACTGGAAGGATAGGTGGATAGAATAATTAAACACGTACTACGAAGATATTTCAATATTCCTTAAAAGGTTTGAAGAATCAACATTCTAAGTTTACAGATGGCTTAACGTCTATTACAGAGCTGATTGTGTGGCGATTGGTTACTTGGAGAAAGAAAAGTAAGGACAGGAATTGGAGGTTAGTACGTTTGAAAGAGACAGTACTGCTGCAATAAAGTATTTCATCGAAGGCAGCGCACGGCGCAGCAAGCATCTTATGTGAGACATGAACAATCACTGCGCCACTGTGTTCTCATATCTAATAATGTGCTTTAACTCCTGTCATCATGAAACTTATATCAAGTATACATCTATAATATTTTAATTATTCAGAGAGCTATAATATCAAAAATGTAATGGATTCTGTGTCCTGTCGGAGGAAGAGAAAGCCAGTTTAAGAAGCATGTACTGATTCACACACATAGAGCACATAGAAGATCAAATACAAACCAAAGCATTTAACGTGCTACTTTAGTTACAATGGGATTTGATAAACTAGTAAATTAAACAATTTTAAGATAAAGTTTATGAAGTTCTACTTTAATGACAAAATAAACTACGTGATTAAAGTGGAAATTTCGAGATTAAAGTTGGCATTTTGAGCTTTTTTCTCACTGTGTCCCTATTTTTTTTCTCTATACCCTAATAAGCTTTCATATAACACTCAGATGGTGGGCTTCAACTCGCCTTTTCACGGCGACTTTGATATCTGACAACTTCTTTTTTATTTCGGGCACTATGCGACTTTGTGAACATGAACTTTCAAGTTTTTCCGCCACGCTATGTCATTTGATCAACTTCCTTTTGTTGTGTATACCACTGTTTAAACCAACAAATAGTACATTTTCATTTGTCTCCACTTGGTATTTGCTAAAATTCTTCTATTTTTTGCCGTGCTTTTGCTTTTGTCTTTTCACAGAAGGCTGAGCTTAAGGGCTATTTATATTGATTTGCATATTCAAAGAGGCGTAATTTGGGTGGGGCAGCAGGCGTGTGCACGTGCGTTACTTTTCACGCTGACTGGGATTTATGGAGTGGAAGAACGTGGAAGTTGCCGTTCATACAGATTTATGCATCTGGATTTTTTTGTGCGTACACACATTTCTGCTTTTTTCCGTATGCCATGTTAAAGTGTGAATTCTACGCAAGGAGTTATGCATGAGGCCCCTGGTGTCTACCACACTACTTGGTCACTTATTGGTTTTCTGTTCACACATGTTTGTGTGAAATTTCCACTTTACAAGTTTCCAGCTGTGTCCCTGTATTCTCAATTAACTCATTTTAAAATCACCGTCTCGATCCACTGGACTAATTCCCTTCATTATTTTAAACACTTCAGTCTGATCTCCTCTTAATCTTCTTTTTCTTAAACTGTAAAGGCTTATCTCTTTTAATCTTTCCTCATAACTCATTCCCTGTAGCCCCCCAATCAGCCTAGTTGGTCTTCTGTGGACCTCCTCTAGTGCTGTTATGTCCTTTTTGTAGCCTGAAGACCAAAACTGCACCCGAGACTCCAGATGAGACCTCACCAGTGTGTTATAAAGCTTGAGCAGAACTTCCTGTGACTTGTACTGCACACATCAAGGTGCTATATAATCTGACATTCTGTTAGCCTCCTTCATGGCTTCTGAACACTGTCTGGCAGTTGATAGTGTCGAGTCCACTACGACTCCTAAATCCTTCTCATAAGGTGGACTTTCGATTTCTGACTGCCCATTGTGTATTCAATAAACTCTGGCCAAGGCTCTTTGCTAAAAGAAGCCTCATTAACTAATATTGCATTGTTTAATTCGAGATCCCTTACTGGCAAAGCATTGGTGCTGTCAGAATTCATAATTGACACCAAACTTGATATACTGTGTTTAACAGAGACTTGGTAAAAACCGAATGAATTTACATCTCTCACAGAGGCGACACCACCTGGTTACATTTTCCTCACAGAGCCTCGTAGCTCAAGAGAAGGCGGAGGACTTGCAGTGATTGTCAGAGTCGAGTTAAATATCAAAAGAATCCCAATTGATTGCCCATTGTCTTAAGAGTGGCTGGCTCTTAAACTAATAACGGAATCAGGTCCTGTCTTACTCGTTGTTCTTTATCAAACTCCAAAATACAATGCATCCTTCATATCTGATCTGACTGAGCTATTAACCCACTTAAGTTCCTTTTCCCAGAGAGTCATTCTTCTTGGTGATTTCAACATTCATATTCGCATCCCCACATCGAAACTGAGAAATGAATTCCTATCCTTACTGGGCTGTTTTGACTTGACACTTGACTCTGGTGGTCATATATTGGATCTGATCTGCACTTCTGGACTATCTGTTGCCAACATTTACAGCACTGATTTGGGACTCTCTGACCATAAAGCAGTATTTTTCACTGTCTCACTACATCTACCCTCCTATTACCTGTAGAGAAGAGCCAAGCAAAATGACACCTTTTATTGTCTAACTAAAAAGATTACAATATGCAAGCTTTTGAGGCAACTCAGCCCCCTTCTTCTGGCAAGATGTAATACAGAAACTGAAGTTTCCTGTGTTTATATCCACACACTAGGACAAGAAACAACAATGGCAAATCTTTAAAGGAAAAATCTTAAATGTAAAAAATTAATAGGTTCACTCAGGCTAAGATTAATTTAACAAGAGAGAGAAGAACAATGTATGGTCAAGAGATTTTTGGATAAGATAACTGTGAGAGGGACTTTAAAGTCACAGTGCTTATGGGCAACTTCAAAACACAGCAAGAGAGAAAAGAATGGGAAGGTAAGCTCATGTTAAAATTGAATACATTACAGCATGGCTTGAATAGAGACAAGAGTTTTATAGCCAGGTATGAGGACTGTTTGCATCTCTCAGACTGACACAGATAACCTGTCAACAGAGCCACATTGTTTTGAAAAACTCATCACAAACTTCAAAGGACTTTGTTGGACAGTTATCCAAAAATCTCTTGACCATACATTGTTCTTCTCTCTCTTGTTAAATTAATCTTAGTCTGAGTGAACCTATTGATTTTTTACATTTAAGATTTTTCCTTTAAAGATTTGCCATTGTTGTTTCTTGTCCTAGTGTGTGGATATAAACACAGGAAACTTCAGTTTCTGTATTACATCTCGCCTGAAGAAGGGGCCTGAGTTGCCTCGAAAGCTTGCATATTGTAATCTTTTTAGTTAGCCAATAAAAGGTGTCATTTTGCTTGGCTCTTCTCTACATTCATAATGGCTAACACGGTACAACACCCTAGTACCTCCTATTACCTGTAAATGACAAATTTCATTCCAAAACCTTAAAAATAGATAGATAGATAGATAGATAGATAGATAGATAGATAGATAGATAGATAGATAGATAGATAGATAGATAGATAGATAGATACTTTATTAATCCCAAGGGGAAATTCACATAATAATATCTGTCCCTCTATCCTTTCTGGATCCATTTCTGATCTTTTACTGTCTGCACCTATTCCGTCAACACTGGATAGTCTTGTTGACCACTATAACTCAGCCCTTCATTCAGCATTAGATAAAACAGCTCCTTTAAAACATAAGGAGGTTTCCTTTAAGTGCTCAGCTCCTTGGTATAATTTAGAATTGCGATCTATGAAAGCAGCTGGCCGACGTTTTGAGAGAATGTCAAGTAAGTCTGGCCTCACCGTGCACATCCAGGCGTTCTCTGACCACCAAAAAGCTTATAGAGAAGCACTAACTGCTGCTAAGAACACCCACTATGGCAGAATAATAGAAAGTGGCCATGACAACACAAGGGTTTTGTTTTCTGTAGTTAATAAACTACTCTAACCCACATCTGGCCCAACTACCTCTTCTACTTACGTCTGTGAGGAATTCCTCCACTTTTTCTATCATAAAATTGCATCACAAATGAAGGTGACTCTGTAGAAAAGTGATATAATTTGTTTTTGAAATTCTTAATGAATAGAGTTTAAAAAAAAGTGCCGACACTTATTGAATATCCCTCGTATTTAAGGAGGAAGGGTTAAATCCTCTGAATATTATAAAGAAAGAACAGGATTAGATCACTAAGGACATACATTTGATAAATAAAAGTGAGACGTCCAGAGTCACGCCAAGATTCCTGGCCATGACTGAAGGTAAAAGGGTGGCATCTTCAAGAATGATGCTTAGAGACAAATCTTCGGGAGGAGAATCAGGGGGCAAACACAAGATAGCTGACTGTGAAAGGTTCAGTTACAGGTGATGAACATTCATTCATGATGAGATGGCAGGACTCGGCTGGAGATCTGGGCTGAAAGCTGTGAGAAATGAGAAGAAGATCTGTGCATCATCAGCCTAGAGGTGGTCAAAAACAGCCATGAGAAGTAATAATATTGTCTAAGGAGCGAATGTAGAGAGAAAAGAGAAAAACCCAACACTGATCCCTGAGGCTCAACTGCGGAGCGCCTCAGTGGAGGAGACCAGGAGTTGGACCAGGAAATGTAAAAGGATCAGTCGGACAGTTAAAAAGCAAAACCATGGATTGTGAGATTACTAGAATTATAAGCAATATTTTTAATCTACACATGATATCATTTTGCAATTTAATACAAATATATACTTTGTCACACAAGTGCTCATGGGAGGCAGCTAAAGGGCCTGAATGAAGGTAATTCCATGCCAGACCAGGGGGTGGTGGAGTGTGCTGATCTTTTCTCTCTTTCCACTTAGACCGCTTATGGGGAATCTCGACTGGCTCCGATGACGTCACTTCCGATTCCAGCCTCGATGGCATCACTTCTAGTTCTGGGCCCGGTGACATCACTTCCTCTACTCTCCCTTAAAACCGTTATCTGTGCCTCATCAGGACAGTTCTGTTCTTGACTCGAACCTGTACACAACTATACACTAATTTCAATAATTTTGCAGCCGGGAACAACTACATGGGTGGCTCTTTGTCTCATCTTTGACAGCTTTAATGAAGTTATAACAATGAACTGTTGAACATAAGGATAAGAACTGAACGTAACTAAAGGGTTAACCAAATGCTGTTCTATGCCTAGGCACCATAGTGACACTGCAACTTTCAAAGAACATTTCCAAAGTTTACTGACTGTATCCTTTATTACTCATTTTGGGCAAATAATATACAGACAATAAAAAAAAGATCAATTCAACTGTTGAACGATTAATATATCTTCAAGTAAGACACAGATAACACCAGGAATAAACACCATGTTTTCCTGGCTTTATTTAGAACAAAAACTAAAACAATAAAAAAAAAATCAATCAAGTAGACAAACATATTCAACCAGGAAAAGCTGGAAGGTCACACCACTGAGTGAGAAGATGAGCCTGTGTTGTTCTTGTCATCACATTCCAAATGCTTGGTCTGTCGGAGTTTCTGCAACAGAATATGTGGCCGTTCTTACATGGCTAGGGGTTTAGGCAGATCTAGGGCTGCCAACTGTCCTCATTTTCCCTGACATGTCCTCATATGTAACGCGTCATGGACTGTCCAGGAGGAGTCCATAAAATGTTGAAAATATCCAGAATTTTGGCTCCTACAATTTGAAATTCTCCATATGCTTATCATTGGTAGAAATCGAAAGCCATACACCAATCAGCATTTGTGAACGTAGCGCGCACACTTTTTTTTCCCAGAATCTTCACTTCCATTGTGGTAGTAAACAGCGCAGATATTGACGAGAATCGTCAACGTCTGTCCAACTTGGTTTTTTCGCTTCATCATTTGAATTCAGCTTTATCTTCTTGGTGAGTTCATTGTAAATGTTGTTCCTTTCCTTAATTATTTGTAATCCTAATTCACCATAACTAAGTGAATTTATTCAAAATCAAAATTACAATTTCACGTTTCCTATGTGAGATCTTATTTACAATTCTTCTTTCATTAGCTTGGTAAAACATGAAATTTCATACATCCAGGGACAGTCTGTTGTATTTAAGTGTGAATGGAAGGAGTGAAGTCTGACATATTCTAAATGTTTAATGGGTTATTAGTTTGCCAGTGACTGTGATTGTGGCCATCATATCATAATTATAGTGATAAACTGCTACTAAAGGTTTATATCATTTAAAAAACACCATAAGACCGTATAAAGGCGTATTACGACATCATAGGGAAAGGCGTCCTCAAAAGTTCTCATTTTTTAACCCAAATGTCCTCATTTCTAGAGAAAGAGAGTTGGCAGCCCTAGGCAGATGTTAAGTTTAATCTCAGCCAGTTTCACTACAGCCTAAGCAACGATGGAATTGGAGTGTGGACCAATATCTGACTGCAGTTCATTGAGTTTGATCTAAAAGACCAAGTTTGCCATGATATAACCATGATATAAACTAGTTTTAAGTGTAATTGCCAGACTATTTCTCTCTTTCAGGCCACACCTCTTCGGAGTAGCAGCGAGCGGAAGCACAGAGCAGCTGCGTCTCCCATGGTCACGTAGCCCTTCGCAAAACACCCGAGTAAGTTCAACTGAAGTAAAGCCGACAGCTGACCAGGTGAAATAACTGACAGTGAGAAATCGATCGCTCAGTCGTTGGTGGAAACATAAATCCGATGGTCTCCTAGTGATTCAGCTGAATGCAGAAAACGCCGAAGCACCAAAGTTACTACAAAAACCGAAGTTACTACAAAAACAGAGAAGATGATATCAGTGCTAAACGTAAGTTCTATCTGCCCATTGAGGGCACGTTTATATGTTGTGTGTCCTGCAGCATGTACAGTTCAGGTTTTCCGGCCAACAGTGTAGACAGCTTCACCTGCCAAAAGTGTTTAGTTAATTTAGAGTTGGTCGGGAAAATTGGAGGACCATGTTAGGAACCTAATAGCAATTAGGCAAACCGAAAATTGGATCGACTCGGTTTGTTTAGACAATTCGGTTACTTCTGATTCGGCTTCAGTCTCTCCAGGTCCCTCTGTAGTCAGTGAGCAGCCAAAGTCAGCAGCACCAATTCAGCCATAGGGCGAGTGGGTAACAGTAAGATGTGGGTCTAAGAAGCCAAAATTCTGTCCCTCAGCACCCAGGTCTTGATTTTGGACCCAGAACAGATTCTCAGCACTCCACAGCATGCCTATGGAAACTGAGAATAAGAAAGTGCTCATAATTGGTGATTCCATAGTGTGGAATGTTAGAATTCCAAACTATGTTAAACCAGCAGTTAATGTCAAATGCCTGGCGGGGGCCAAGATTTCTGACATAGAGGCCACATTGGAATGAATCGCCGACGATGAAGTATCTACCTTATTGCTGCATGTCGGCACTAATGATATTTATTTACAGCAATCTGAGGTATTAAAGAGGAACTTCATCTCTCTATGCACCAAAGCTAAAAGAAAATGTCAGAATTTAGTTGTATCTGGCCCCTTTACCAAGATTATGTAGAGGGGATGTAATTTATAGCAGATTGCATTCCCTACACTGCTGGCTACAAATCTGGTGTGCAAATAAAAGCATAGCGTTTGTGAACAATTGGGATGATTTTTCGGAAAAATTATTTTGTGGATTTTTCAAAAGAGATGGTCTTCATCCTAACTGGAGGGAATCTTATATATTATCCAAAAATATGGCAGCAAAACTGCCTGGTTGACTGATTAGAGCACCATCCAGGCCGCAGTCATGTGATCTTAAGTCACAGGCTGTTGTTAATCCCACCTGTTACTATCCTGAAGCTGTTACCCATAATCCCTGTTATGGGGCATCCAGTAAATTTAGTCTTGATGCAAACCTTAAATTACTTGATAAGCAAAAAATAAGGCGTATAATTAGACCAAGGTATAAAACCATACCCTCCACCAGGGGCATCTGTAATAGAAATTTACTTCAAATTAAAAAAAAATATATTTATCACCAGTTCAGGAAGAAGCATGCAGTTTTAAATGCTGCTTATTGAACATTAACTCTCTTGGCAGTAAAGCTGTTTTGGTAAATTATATTATATTAAGTACAAAATCTGATCTGTGTCTTCTCACTGAAACCTGGTATAGTAAATGTGACACTGCTCCCCTAGCTGAGGCGTCACCAGACGGATACTCATCTATACTAATAAAAGGCAAAGCCCTCACTGACTGACTGACTCATCACTAATTCTCCAACTTCCCGTGTAGGTAGAAGGGTGAAATTTGGCAGGCTTATTCCTTACAGCTTACTTACAAAAGTTAAGCAGGTTTCATTTCGAAATTCTACGCATAACGGTCATACCTGAATCCAGCTCAGTCACAGTGAGAGGCGGAGTTGCGTCCTTCATCGTCACGCCTCCCACATAATTGAGTGCCTACCCATATAAGGCCGTCCGTCGGCAGCAATCCAATCCACTAAATATTCGCGGGTGAAGGACTGTGCTTATGCAAACAAAGATGAGATAGTCAGGGATAGACTAGTGTTTGGCACAAACTCAGCGAAAGGGTGAGAGAAACTTTTAAGTGCCGGGTCTGAGCTAACATTAAATAAAGCCGTGGACATTGCAAGATCGCACGAGGTAGCACAAGCACAGCTGAGAACCTTCGATGCATGTACTCCGAGCGGCTCACGTGAACTGACTGTGAACGCAGTATGCAGAGAACAAGGAAGAGCTCCAAAGAGCGCTGAGCAAAAAACGCATTACACAATTGAGAAGGCAGCAAAAGAATATGAAGCGAGTGACGCATACAAGCATATTCATAAGTGCAGCTACTGCGGAAACAAAGCACAGTGTAAATCGTAAGTTTAAATTAAGTTCATAGACAGGCTGCCATTGGCGTTTGTCATGCTTATGACGAATACGATATTCACGAGATACAAGTTTAATGAGAAGACGCAGGGTATAAACAAGACTTTTGATCACTTTGTAACGAAGTTAAAATTGCTGGTGAAGGACTGTGCTTATGCAAACGAATGGGAAGACAAGGTGTAAAGCTTAACTTTAAATTAGGTTCATAGACACGCTGCCGCTGGCGTTTGTCATGCCTATGACGAATACGACATTCACAAGATACAAGTTTAATGAGAGGACGCAGGGTATAAATGAGACTTTTCATCACTTTGTAACGGAGTTAAAGTTGCGGGTGAAGGACTGTGCTTATGCAAACGAAGATGAGATGGTCAGGGATAGAATAGTGTTTGACACAAACTCAGCAAAAGTGTGAGAGAAACTTTTAAGTGCCGGGTCTGAGCTAACAATAAATAAAGCCATGGAGATCGCACGAGATAGCACAAGCACAGCTGTGAACCTTCGATGCATGTACTCTGAGCGGCTCATGTGAACTGACTTTACAGAACTGCGAAAGGTAAACCCGTGCATGCAGTGTGTGATGTCTCAGATAAAGAGGAAGACGAGCTGTTTATTGATGCAGTAAGAAAGGAACAACCCTCTGAATCTGAACAAGTCTTTGTAGACATATCAATAGGAAAGCAAGGTGTAAAGCTTAAGTTTAAATTAAGTTCATAGACATGCTGCCACTAAATATTCGCAGGCAAATCCACAACTTAATACCGGGAATGCCTGTTAAACATCTTAGATTCACGAGTACCGATTTGGGTAGTGAACACTTCGATAAATGAAACCTGTTACAGTATCTTTACAACAGTTGACAAACACGGAATGTAACTTGAACACAACACATCCTCCAAATACGAACCTGATTGAAACAAATAATGATAATCAAATCCTTGATGACAGCAACATTCATAACAGTCACAAAACAATTACATTGACAATCATGTTAGTTATTTTTAAAATGTTTCCTTTTCTTTTTCATAACTTCTTTAACACACTACTTCTCCGCTGTGAAGCGCGGGTATTTTGCTAGTTCCATCATAAGTCTAGAGATTCTGGTCGAGGGGAAGGCCTTGGAATAATTCATTGTAACAAAATGCAAATCATGTCTAAACATTTAGGCGAGTTTATATCCTTTGAGGCATTCATTTTAAATATTAAAACAGATTCCAACACAATTATAGTGCTAGTCTACAGACCACCAGGGCCATATTCATTGTTCATGACTGAATTTAGCAACCTTTTATCTGATTTGGCTATAAATTATGATCACGTAGTACTGATGGGGGATCTTAATGTACACATTGATGTGGAAACTGACACTTTTAGCAATGTTTTACTTATTTGTTAAATTCAGTAGGATTTTGTCAGATTGTCAAAGGTCCAACTCATAATCATAACCACACATTAGATTTAATTATAACTTACAAAGTTGAAATTCAAAATTTAAATATTATTCCATTAAATGAAGTAATTTCTGATCACTACTTAATTACATTTGATTTAGTCCTGCCCTTGCCATCGCACTCACAGATTAAAACAAAGAAAGTACAAAATCTAGATTATAATTCTACTTCAAAATTTATAGATACTTGAGTAAGTCAAGTGTAATTGTGGAAAACCATTTAGATCTGTTAACATCAAATGTAAACGTGGAAAACAATTTAGATCAGCTAACCTCAAATTATAATGTGACCTCGACAGATGATCTGGACACAGTGGCTCCCCTTAACGCGCACACGTACCGGTCCCGGGACATAACAGCGTTTTAAAAACGTTACAGTAATGTGTGCATGCCCATCTGCCATGCATCTCGACACCCTACCCATCAAATGAAACTTCAAAGTCTCGTCTTACCGATGATATAAACCATTTTGACACACAACAACCACAGCACTGACACTAAAGCCTTTTTTACAGAGAAGTACATACTTTTAAGAGTTGACTTTCCCTACCTTTGAAGACCCCCTGCAAGTCAAACATCAATATTTCCGAGCAGTATTGATCCCATTGTGTCCGTAAGGCTCCAGCGAATATAATCCAGTAAAACGATTAGGTCCAAAATACACGATATATCCTCAAAGGGACAGAAAACTCCAGAAAACGTTTCATAACTTGAGACTAGCTACGTAATTTTTTTTCATTTCTATTGATCATATCAGACGTAATTTGTTTCTGTCGGCGATAGCCATGCTACCGCATGTAACACGGAAGTGTTAGCTTCTGATCGACACCTAAGTTGGCCAATTACGACGGGTCTGGGGTTGACTGGCACCTCGTATAGCCAACGAGTGTCACAGACAGCTGAACGATGACGTACAACTCCAAACCCTGGTAGAATCTACCAGTTTGATTGGACACTGTGACTGACACTCAAAACTTACAGCCAATGAGCAGCCGAGCATTTTGATATGTAACTTGCCATACTAACTTGTAAACAAAACGATCGGAGCTGCGAAGGTGGCATTTGTGCCAGTCTGCAGAGTTGGTGCGTGGTTGTTTATTGTGATTTCGCCAAGTTTTTCGCATTTTAAATATGAATAAAGTAGATAAACGTAAATAACGCTCGATTAAATAATAGATGCATGTACGCGCGTGAAAGTATCAACGGCCCAGGGACATCTAATGGCAGAGAGAGACATGTGACACGCCCTTGTGCTTTCTTCTTGCTAGTGATTGCTGCCATCAAGTGGCACATGGAAAAATGCTGAGCTGTGTTGTAACAGTTTGTAAAAGAAATATATATAGTTTGTGTGCATTTTATAAAAAAAGTAAAAATAAAAATATAAATATATTTTTGGCCCATAAGACTTGTATTGACTATTTTACATAGAAATGTGTACTTTTTATTGTTTTTATTATTTTTATAACTAATAGAGTGACACTGTGTGTAGATATAGATTCCTTTAGGTGTAAGCTTTCAGTAGAGCCCTCATTGATATCTGTGGGTTGAAGCATTCAAAAGTTATTACACTTTTTCCATACGTTCCAAAATGTGATAATGGTCCCTCTAAAAGCCCTGGGCATGCCCACATAAAACTGGTGTAAAAAATGTCATTTTTACAGGTATTCTTTTCAAATTTGAAATGTGAGTAGTCAACAAGTTATTCTGTTGGTACATAGTGTGTTTCTGTCCCCACCTACCTACTGCAGCTTTATTTTCCTTTATTTTCATAAAAAAACTTAGGCAAGAACAAAAAAATTCGTTTTTTTTTGTGAGTTCTAATGTGCATAACTTTTGATCAGTCGCACCTACAGTGATTCTGACTACTAAGGGTGAAACTAGAGAATGTTACCTTTACAAAGAGACCAAACATGTGTTTATACTCCAGATAGTTCAATAACAGCAATGATTCTAATTTGGAGAGGTCGAATTACAAGCGATTTAGCAAAAATGACCCCGCTTGAAAAAAAAAAAGTGATCAAAGTACATACAGTGCATCCAGAAAGTATTCACAGCACATCACTTTTTCCATATTTTTTTATGTTACAGCCTTATTCCAAAATGGATTAAATTCATTTTTTTCCTCAGAATTCTACACACAACACCCCATAATGACAATGTGAAAAAAGTTTACTTGAGATTTTTGCAAATTTATTAAAAATAAAAAAATTGAGAAAGCACATGTACATAAGTATTCACAGCCTTTGCCATGAAGCTCAAAATTGAGCTCAGGTGCATCCCGTTTCCCCTGATCATCCTTGAGATGTTTCTGCAGCTTAATTGGAGTCCACCTGTGGTAAATTCAGTTGATTGGACATGATTTGGAAAGTCACACACCTGTCTATAGAAGGTCCCACAGTTGACAGTTCATGTCAGAGCACAAACCAAGCATGAAGTCAAAGGAATTGTCTGTAGACCTACAAGACAGGATTGTCTCGATGCACAAATCTGGGGAAGGTTACAGAAAAATTTCTGCTGCTTTGAAGGTCCCAATGAGCACAGTGGCCTCCATCATCCGTAAGTGGAAGAAGTTCGAAACCACCAGAACTCTTTCTAGAGCTGGGTAGCCATCTAAACTGAGCGATCGGGAAAGCAGCCTTAATCAGGGAGGTGACCAAGAACACGATGGTCACTCTGTCAGAGCTTCAGAGGTCCTCTGTGGAGAGAGGAGAACCTTCCAGAAGGACAACCATCTCTGCAGCAATCCAACAATCAGGCCTGTATGGTACAGTGGCCAGATGGAAGCCACTCCTTAGTAAAAGGCACATGGCAGCCCACCAGGAGTTTGCTAAAAGGCACCTGAAGGACTCTCAGACCATGAGAAACAAAATTCTCTGGTCTGATTAGACAAAGATTGAACTCTTTGGTGTGAATGCCAGGCATCATGTTTGGAGGAAACCAGGCGTCGCTCATCAACAGGCCAATACCATCCCTACAGTGAAGCATGGTGGTGGCAGCATCATGCTGTGGGGGGGTAGGAACTAGGAGACTAGTCAGGGTAAAGGGAAAGATGACTGCAGCAATGTACAGAGACATCCTGGACGAAAACCTGCTCCAGAGCGCTCTTGACCTCAGACTGGGGCGACGGTTCATCTTTCAGCAGGACAACGAGCCTAAGCACACAGACAAGATATCAAAGGAGTGGCTTCCGGAAAACTCTGTGAATGTCCTTGAGTGGCCCAGCCAGAGCTCAGACTTGAATCCGATTGAACATCTCTGGAGAGATCTCAAAATGGCTGTGCACCGACACTTCCCATCCAACCTGATGGAGCTTGGGAGGTGCTGCAAAGAGGAATGGGCAAAACTGGCCAAGGATAGGTGTGCCAAGCTTGTGGCATCATATTCAAAAAGACTTGAGGCTGTAATTGCTGCCAAAGGTGCATCGACAAAGTATTGAGCAAAGGCTATGAATGCTTATGTACATGTGATTTCTCAGCTTTTCATTTTTAATAAATCTGCAAAAACTTCAAGTAAACTTTTTTCACGTTGTCATTATGGGGTGTTGTGTGTAGAATTCTGAGGAAAGAAATTAATTTAATCCATTTTGGAATAAGGCTGTGACATAACAAAATGTGGAAAAAATGATGCGCTGTGAATACTTTCCGAATGCACTGTAGAAACTCTCCCTGGTTTAATGATAACACTCGCGCTCTTAAATTAGTGTAGAAAACTGGAGCGCAGATGAAGAACAACAAAGCTACATGTCTTTCAAATTGCATGGACAGAAAGTGTTAAAAAAATATAAAAAAGCTCTCTTTAAAGCTCGCTCAGAATACTATTCTACAATAAAAGACAGCAATAATTAAAATCCTCGGGTACTGTTTAGAACAATTGCCAAATTAGCAAATGGGAATTCAGATCTACAGTGCAAAATCCCAACAGATATTAGCAGTACAGACTTTATGAGCTTCTTCAATGAGAAAATTAAAAATATATGATCCCAGATCTCAGCATCACAGTACAAACCAAATACTAGCTTAGCAGACCCTGCCTCACATTGCATTCAGCACTTTAGTAATTTTAATCCTTTAACAGAGCAGGAAGTCTTAACTTAAATTTCTAAAATGAAGTCCACTACTTGTTCCCTAGATCCAGTGCCAACAAAACTAGTAAAAAGTGCAATGGATGTTCTTGCAGCGCCAGTTCTAAACATTATCAATAGTTCATTACTGCATGGCACAGTACCTGATGCACTAAAAGTGTCAGTCATTAAACTGTTACTTAAAAAGTCAGACCTGGACCCACACATACTGAATAATTATAGGCCTATTTCAAATGCATCGTTTCTCTCTAAAATACTAGGAAAAGTAGTCGCCAATCAGCTTCAGTCACACCTTACGCATTACAATTTATTTGAGAAATTCCAGTCTGGTTTCCGCACTGGTCATAGTACAGAAACGGCACTAACGCGAGTTATAAACGACATTCTGATATCCTCTGATGAAGGAAACTCCACTGTAATGATGTTGTTAGACTTAAGTGCAGCATTTGACACCATTGACCATTCTATTTTACTGCACAGGCTAGAAACTGATGTTGGGCTTACAGGCCCCGTGCTCGCTTGGTTCAGTTCTTATTTATCAAATCGATTCCAATATGTACAGAAATGTGCTGACAGTACTCCATCATTATATACAGAAGTTCAATATGGTGTCCCACAGGGCTCAGTACTCGGACCTTTACTGTTTTCACTTTACATGCTTCCACTGGGATCTCTCATTAGGAAACATAATGTTAATTTTCACTCGCATGCAGATGACACCCAGTTATACCTTTCATTTAGATCAAATGGAGTTTCTCCAATGTTGTCTTTAATTAGTTGTGTTAGTGAATTAAAAGAGTGGATGGATGAGAACTACTTGTCTTTAAACACAGATAAAGCAGAGATGTTAATTGTTGGAGGGAATGACGCTGATCACAACAATATTCTGTCATCATTTAACTCACCATTAATTTTACTGAATCAGCCCGCACTCTAGGAGTTATCTTTGACTCTAGCATGTCACATTACAAAGGACCCAGGAACCCCAATAGGGTTCCCCTTCTGTAGTACAATTCCCAGGCAGCCCTGCTGGTGTCCAGACTGGACTGTAGTGGGGTGGGGTGTTTGGAGCACTGCCAACTCTCATGCTGGGGGACGAACTGTTCAAAACATTCATTGTCATACACATACAAGTAGGAGGCAGCTAAAGGGCCTGAGCAATTGTAATACCACCACCGACTAGGGGGTGGCAGAGTGTGCTGATTGTCTTTCTCGGTTACTTGCAGACCATTCCCGGGAAATCCCACCAGGTTCCAACACCCTCGATGACATCACTTCCAGGTCTGGTCCCAGAGATGACGTCACTTCCTGAACGGGCCTTTACAGCCACCATCTTTCTTGTCTGTGATCAGTTCTGTTTTGGACGCACTCTTGTGAACGGGAGGTTGCCCCAAATCTTTATCATGTCTTTTGCCATTATTTATCACACCATTCATCCCTCATCCATCCATTATCTGAGTATCCCAACTGAAACAGTAACTGAGGACCATCCAAGCCGGATTATGCCTCCATTCTTGTGCTTCGTCCATTACCGCCTCCCAGCTGGGCAGGACATTATCCTCAACCTTAGTCGAGATGCCCATCCATCCAGTCCGGCACTTTCATAAGTTGCTGTAGTATATTTTGTAGCTTGACTTACTATCATGTGCAAAGCTCTATGCTTTATACCCCTAGAAAGCTATGCAAGTATGGTTAAAGGATAGGTCTGATATTTTTTAAGTCAAAGTTGTTTCTTTACAAACATACTATATATTCATTTGCTACACAAAAATGTGTTCTAAAATTAAGTGTTTTCTGAAAATGTAAATGAATTTCTTGCTCACACTGTGCACTTTACATAATGCTAGTTGTTAGGCGGGCTTGTGTCAGACTCGGGCATTTAAATTCTTCAGCGATCAAACTGTAAAATGTTGCCACCTAGTGGCTAAAGAGTCCAAATATCACAGCTCCAGTTCCTTGTGCCACTGGACCCCCCCTCTGAGTGACATTAAAATATGGAAATTAGTTCATTGATCCAGTAAATGTCTTCGGAATATGTGTACTATGTCATAAAATCCCATGGTTGTTATTTCAGTCCCACCGCTCCCTCTTTATAGTATACAGTATATAAAAGTCTACATACCCCTGTTGAAATGGCAGGTTTTTGTTAATGTAAAACAATGACACCTAGATAAATCATGTCAGATCTTTTTTCTAGCTTTATTTTAAAATTGCAACCTATGCAAAGATGGTGAAAACAAATAACAAACCGGTCAGGGCAAAATAAATAAATAAATAAATAAAAATCAAAAGTCCACTGTGGAATGGGACCCGGACACAGACAGGCGGACATTGTTTTTGCACCCAACACACTCATTTATTATATACACTATTTACAACAAACAGTCCTGTGCACAAACCCAGTGCCTCCAGCACCGATTCCCAAAAGTCCAGGCCTCACAGTCAAAAATGCCTCTTCTCCTGGCCGCCTCCAGTCCTCTCTCCAGCTCCATCCTTCTTCCACCCGACTTCCGCTGCTGAACGAAGGGAGGCAGCGGCCCCTTATATAGGAACCCGGTGTGCTTCCCAGCAATCTCCTGCGGACACACCCCTGTGTGGCGGAAGTGCCGGCTGTGCACCCAGAAGCCCTTCGGGTGTCCCTGCTCCTCTTCCCCCCAGCACTTCCTGGTGTGGAGGAAGTGCTGAGGTCCAGGGTTGTTCAGGCACCGGGCGCCTGGCGGCGCCCACGGGTCCCTACAGGGTTGGGCTTCCAAGCCCTCTACCCGTGGCCCCCAACACAACCAGTGTGGTCGCCCCCTCGCGGTCTGGAGGAGGTACAAGCCCTCCTCCGGTCCTCCTGGGCGTCCCGGCTGGGCTCCACCCCCAGCCGCATGCGACACCACAAAAACCCAATTGCATCACATCTATCAAATTGACGCTGGCAAGTAGTAGGACAGGCACCTTTATGGTTTAGCTGGCATGGAGGAGGGAAGGCAGAAGATGTATGGACTTGCTGCACATCTTTAAACATTTTTAGAGAAGCAATTATGGTTAGCACCACAAATAGGATAAGTGTCTGTCTCTGTGTCTGTCTGGCTGCCTCTTTAATTCCAAATAATGGAGAATCACAATTTTTTTTTATTGATATAATATTTTAATCCCCAAGGGGAAACAATCTTTTTGCATGACCTTTGGGGGTCAGAGCATTTGCAGTAATAAAATGCAGTGCATTTCTCATTCCAACAGATGGCGCATCACCAATATTAGCACTGCATTCATGAAGCCCATACCAAATGGCACGTAAAAGAGACATGTGCATTGCAATTGTTATTCCAACAGACAGGACATCACAAACATTTGTAGCAATGTGTTTTATTTCAATAAATGCTTGTGACACGCCATCTGTTGGAATAAATGCAGTGTATTTTATTCCTAAATGTATTACAAAATACATTCCAATAGATGGTTCACTGCATTAATTTCTTGGATTTCAAACCATATAAGATGGGTAGCATGAATGTATTATCATCACAAATGTTTGCAATGTACCATCTGTTGGAATGACAAATGCAATGAATATGTTTATGTTATATGCCATCTGGTGTGGGATTTGTAAAAGCATTGTTAATGTTTGTGATGTGCCATGTTTTGTGACAAACAGCAGTTTGTGAGGTTGAGGGACTGTGTCCCCAGGGATGGTGGTGTGTAATACTGGAGCACCTCAGGTAACTGTCCTGTCTTCCTTCCTGTTCACCTCTCTAAACAAAAGACTTCCAGCACAATACTAGCACTTGCCCTCTACAGATATTGTCAGATGACTCATCCATCATAGGCTGCTTTAATAATGGAGATGAATAAGAGTACAGGAAAGTTGTGGTGGAAAGTCTCGTGGTGTGGGGACAACAACCTGCTACTCAACATCAGCAAGACAAAAGAGCTGGTGGTGGACTTCATGCATGCCAAGAAGCCTTGGAGACCAGTCAGATATTCAGGGGTAGGACGTGGAAGTGGTTCAGAGCTACAAGTACCTGGGGATTCAAATAAACAACAAATTGGACTCGTCTGACAAAACAGTAGCTCTGTACAAGAAGGGTCAGAGCAGACCGGACTTCCTAAGGAGATGTGTGCAGCAAGCTGATGGAAATGTTCTACCAGTCCATAGTAGCCTGTGTGGTGTTCTATGCAGTGGTCTCCTGGGAAAGCAACCTGAGCTCTAAAGACAAGCAATGCCTGAGCAAACATATCAGGAAAGTCTGCTCCATCACTGTGTGAACCCTGTGTACATTGGAATCTGTTGTGGAAAAGAGGAGGGTGGAAAAATTTGACACCATCATAAAAAAATTCTCCTCCATCTCCTCCAGGAGGCGTTCTCTTGGACCACTTTTAGCCACAGGCTCACTCCACAATGGTGTGCTAAGAAGTACCTCTGGGGGTCCTTTCTGACCATTGCTATCAGGTAAGACATTGTTACCAAGTTCCACCCAATGTTCTCGTTAAGCTTATTTTTATTAATTTGATTGATTGATTGATTGATTGATTGATTGATTGATTGGCTCTATTATCTGTCCTGTAAGTCTGTATCCTTGTTTTTTATGTTTCTACAGCTGTCATCTTAATTTTCCCTTGGGATTAATACAGTTTATCTAACCTCATCTAATCTTTTAAATTGACAAATGCTATGCATTTAATTACAACAAATGTTTGCTGTTGCGCCATCTGTTAGAATGACAGAGACATAGCTAAATGGACACACAGATACACAGACACACAGACACATGTCCTTTAATTAAGGTGGATAAATATCTGGAATGACTTGTGTTTGATGGGATTGAAATCTCATCACCTAATTGTTGTGCCCAAAATACTTGAGACATTAAATACATCTTATGTACTTTTTGGTGCCTCATTTATTTTATGTAAATGAACATTGTAATAAATGTTACTGAATGAAGGAACAATGAACAGAATGACAACTGATTCCAGACTTTTGGCAGGCAATGTAAATACACCCCCGTCCACGCTCATTAGCGTGAATGTTTAAAACAATAGCAGTGTCTTTTATAAACTGCCAGATTATTGTTTGTAGAGAGTGCGGTTTGGCCTTGACCCATAGGAGCGGCTGATGACTAAAGTGATGAGGCAAATGTGATTATTAATATTACAACTGGAGCACGACATGACAGCCAAAACTCTGTATATGCACACAGAGCAGATAATTCATTTTTAATAAATATTTTCTTATAAATTAATCGGAGACAGAGGCTGCAGGCGGTCTGTCTGCTTTTCAGGAACTCCTTACGGAAGGGGAGAATTGCGAACATTCCGGTTGAATGTCAGGCGTGGGGATCTAATCCGGAGACACGCAGGGCCTCCTCACTGTCCTGTTACACTAATATGTGGGTGAAGCTGCAGGGGATGGCTAGTATATATATATATATATATATATATATATATATATATATATATATATATATATATATATACACACAACAACAACAACAACAACAATATTTATTTCTATAGCACATTTTCATGCAAATGATGTAGTTCAAAGTGCTTTACAGGATGAAGAAAGAGAAAAAAGGCAAAATATAAAAATAAAATTAGGCAATGTTAATTAACATACATAGAATAATTAACATAGAATAAAGAGGACAATAAAAAAAAAAAACTCCAGATGGCTGGAGAAAAAAAAGAAAATCTGCAGGGGTTCCAGGCCACGAGACCACCTAGCCCCCTCTAGGCATTCTACATAACCTAAACGATCTTAGTCTTCATGGTTTTCAGGCTTCACATGGAAGAACTTGATGATGGTGGTCATATGGTCTTCTATATACTGTATATCTGTGTGTGTGTGTATATACATATATAGTCACTCAAGCCCATCAGAGTATTTCCTGATAGGCTCAATTGAGGTATAATAACCCAACATTACTAACATTCTCTTCTCCTTCTCTCCCCATAGTGCCAAGAGACCAACCAGTGAAAGCACTTAGCTCTGCCCCTTCTGGTTCATCCGCTATATGTCCAATGAATGATCCCAAATTCTGCTGCTGTCAGATCAGTTTTGTTTATATTTTGCCTTAGTGCTGGAAACATCACGCCAAGAGGAGTTTCTTTTATTGGACATTTTTTGTTGATTAAATGGGATGACCCGGTTGGCATTTCTCTATTTCTCTATTCATTTTGTAAAGCACTTTAAGCTACATTTTTTTGTATGAATATGTGCTATATAAATAAATGTTGATTGATTGATTGATTGATCTCAACTTTTATCATTTTCTCTATTTCTGCATAAATATGACCTAAAACATCATCGGATTTTCACTAAAGTCCTAAAAGTAGATAAAGAGAAACCAGTTAAACAAATGAGACAAAAATTCTAAAGGGTTCACAAACTTTCAAGCACAACTCCACAAAGAGCCATAGCAAGGTTTGGGGCAGCCACCTGTATAATTGGTTTCCTGGCTGCAAATTGACGTTTTAAACGATTGCACTGCTGTGCACAAAACCGAGTCCAAAACAGAACTGAGGGATTAGGGAAAAGGTGGAGGCTTTTAAAGGGGAAGACAGGAAGTGAGAACAAAGGGGTCGGGCTCAGGAAAGTCTTCAGTCATAGGTTCAAGCCTGGATGTGACATCACAGGGGCCGGAGCTGGCAAGGTCTTCTTCCATAGGCTCAGTCCCGGAAGTGACGTCAAGAGGGCCAGGTGGAATCTCCCGTGAATGGTCTGCAGGAAAGGGAGAAAAAGAGTCAGTGCACTCTGCCACATCCCGGTATGATTCGGAACTGCCCTTACTCAAGCCCTTTGGCTGTCTCCCATGCGTACGTGTGTGACTATATATATATATATATATATATACATACTATATATATAGGTAAAATTCTGTTACAACGAATATCTTTACAATGAAATTTTCATTACAACGAAGTATTCTTATGGTCCTGACAGTTTCCCCATATGACACGAGTCTATAGAAATCTCATTACTACGAAGTACATTCAGCAGATACTCTCATTACAACAAACTGACCTTGAAATGCTTGAATGAATCAGCCAGAGAGCAATTAGTTCTGTGGTCACAGCTCAGTTGTGCACAACGATCCCCCAAACAGAAACACTGTAATTTTCTTTTCTTTCTTTCGAACTTTCCTCGTACTATTTTGTTTTTTTTTTTTTTTTTGCTGTTTTTGTTTTGGGTGGTTTTCAGTGATTCCTTTTACTTATCGTTTGTCAACATTTGAAAAACATCCATTGGAATTTAACTCATTGTCACCCTCCTATAGAAACGGCAGACACGAAAAAAACGACAACAGTTCATATTAGAAAAAAAAACTTTACATTTTTGCTGCTCTCGATTGCAGCAAAAAGAAAAAAGACGTTGCCAGTGAATTCGGAATTTTGACGTCAACACTGTCAACTTTCTTGAAAGACCGAGCAAAAAAAGAAGAAAAATCTTGGGTTGTAAATGTATGTGAACTGCTGCATTTGAAGATGTCAAAAAAGTTGTTTTTATGTGGTTCAGTGATGCTCGCTCAAGAAACATTCCTATTAACGTGGCATTCATTCAAGAAAATGTGAGGTTTCTAAACTATCTTGGGACCTCCTCCAACTGGACAACACACCAAAGAGCGTCCCGAAGTGCGATCTCCGTGTCTATGAAAGACTGTTTATCTGTTGCCAGGGCAACAGCAGGCTCACAACTCTGGGGTGGCTCTTCACCGAAGCAAACAGAAGATCTCGATGTGTGATGCAGGGCACAGCATTACTTGACCACTAACCAGGCCATGACCATGCCTGACTGCTGTGTCTGAGTATAGGAGAGTGACAGATCCCGCTACAATAAATAACTGTGCTGTTCCTGTTTAAGCTGAATAAAGATGTTTTTTTCTAAAGTACCGAAACTAAGCCTCGTGTTTTGGGGTGCAAGACAGGGACTTATAGCGCACCCACAATCTTTTAGGATTTGCTTCTGTGGTGCCTCACTGCAGCATTGTGAGCCTGCTATATTCAGGCCCCAGCAACGGACAAACAATCTTTCACAGATGCTGCAATCGGATTTCGGGACGCACTTCAGTGTGACGTTCCCGTTGGGTGGGGGAGGGGATACCAAAAGTGTTCAGAAACCTAACAATTTGAAGAAGAGGAAAAGAATGATTCGGCCTCTGATTGATAACTGTGCTGCCCACAACAGGCTTCTGTATTTAGATAATGTTTGCATTGAATTCCTCCCACCCAATTGCACAACAGTGCTTCAGCCAATCAGTTTGGGTATTATCAGCACCCTGAAAGTGCATTATCACAAGGAAATGCTGAGAAAGATTCTCATCATCATAACTTGCTGGCAGAAGAACATTAAAATTAATGCAAAAGAAGCCATTTAAATTGATTGCAAACACCTGGACACAAGTTAAAGAAAGCACTATAGTAACAAATACATAATCTCATTACAATGAAATTTTCATTACAACAAAATATTTTTAGGTCCCTGGCAGTTCGTTGTAATGGACTTTTACCTGTATATATATATATATATATATATATATATATATATATATATATATATATATATATATATATTGTGGAGGATTGCCGGCTTTCCAATGCCGGTCCGCACCCCCAGGCCGCCAGGAGGAGCTCTCCCGACAGCAGGATCGTGCCCCGAGGTCCAGCAGGGCCTTATGGACCTTGTAGTGTTTATACACAGCCCTGCTGGATACCTTGGGGGCCACCAGGAGTCGCTGTGGGGGGGCTTATGGGCTCTTTTGTACCCGGGAGTACGTCATGGTCATGTGATAGAAAGGAACGACGTGCTCCCGGGTTGAAGAAAAAGACTGTTTGCCCTGACCCGGAAGGAATAAGGAACTGTGGACTGTTGGGACAGGAACACCTCCAGGTCAGGGGCTATAAAAGGAGAGTGCCTCAGTCCAGACGCTGAGCTGTGCTGGGTGGGAGAGGAGCAAAGTGTCTAGGTGAGGAGGAATGATTAGTGTTTTGTTATTGGTGTTTAATAGTGATTTAATAGTTAATGAGTAGTGTGGAAGGTGCTTGGTGCACTGTTTTAAAAGAAAATAAAAAGGTTGTGGACTTTTAACTGCGGTCCTCCCTGCGTGGAGTTTGCATGTTCTCCCCGTGTCTGTGTGGGTTTCCTCCGGGCGCTCCGGTTTCCTCCCACAATCCAAAGACATGCGGGTTAGGTGGATTGGCGATTCTAAATTGTCCCTAGTGTGTGCTTGGTGTGTGGGTGTGTTTGTGTGTGTCCTGCAGTGGGTTGGCACCCTGCCCAGGATTGGTTCCTGCCTTGTGCCCTGTGTTGGCTGGGATTGGCTCCAGCAGACCCCCGCGACCCTGTCTTCGGATTCAGCGGGTTAGAAAATGGATGGATGGATGGACTTTTACCTGGTGTCTGGAGTTGTACCCAAGGGTTCAAGGGTGCACTACTGCCCCCTACTGCCACTATATATATATATATATATATATATATATATATATATATATATATATATATATATATATATATATATATATATATATATACTGCGGTGGGCTGGCGCCCTGCCCGGGGTTTGTTTTTTCCTGCCTTGTGACCCTGTAGTTAGAATATAGCGGGTTGGATAATGGATGGATGGATATATATATATATATATATATATAAATATACTGTATATATTTACTGTATACTAGGCAGATTTTCCCTGACCCCCTTCCCCCCACCCTGAGGCTTGCATTGTGCCAGCCACTTCACGTCTCTGCCGTGTTGTGAAGGGGGTGGATGGATGCACGCTTTGGAGATGCTGTGTGTTTTGCTTCTTGCGCTGAGCGTCGATCATTTCAAAGCCTGTACAGCAGCTGTCCTTTGGTGTCACTGCTTTGTCTCGTGGGGCATTAAAATGTCTCTAGCGGGATGTCAAAGTGTCTCTCGCGGGTAGGTGTCTCCCCGAGATGATCACGTCTTGCGTGATGATAAAGTGCCACCCTGAGATAATCACGTCTCAACCCAAAATCCATCCATCCATCCATTTTCCAACCCGCTGAATCCGAACACAGGGTCATGGGGGTCTGCTGGAGCCAATCCCAGCCAACACAGGGCACAAGGCAGGAAACAATCCTGGGCAGGGTGCCAACCCACCACAGGGCACACACACACACACACCAAGCACACAATAGGGACAATTTAGAATCGCCAATCCACCTAACCTGCATGTCTTTGGACTGTGGGAGGAAACCGGAGCGCCCGGAGGAAACCCACGCAGACACGGGAGAACATGCAAACCCCACGCAGGGAGGACCCGGGAAGCAAACCCGGGTCTCCTAACTGAGAGGCAGCAGTGCCACCACTGCGCCACCGTGCCACCCCCTCAAAACAAAATGTTTTATATAATACATATATATACATATATACAGTATATACGTATATATATATAAAATAGATTAGAATGCCTTTTATTGTCACTATACACATATACAATGAGATTAAAAGCAGCTCCTTCAGTGCAGACATATATGCAGAATACAACAAGTAAATAAACAAATAAACAAATGGTGCAAAAAGTTGCAAAGAAGTTTCAAAAAAGTTCTGCGACATTATATACATATGGAAAGAATAGTAACTATTGCACTATTGGGTTATTATTGCACATAATTTAAATGAGAGTAATGATATTGTACAGTATACAGATATTGCACAGTTAATATCAGTACCATTTAGATATTGGATGTTGCACAGTTAATGGTTAGAAGGAAGTCCAGAGGTTGGGGGGTTTAGACTGTGTAGTCAGTGCATGTGTGAGTTTAGAATGGTTATGGCTTATGGGAAAAAATATATATATATTGTGACACTAGGGGTCGCTGTTGTCCCGTGAAACCCACAGACAACACGACCGGACACCAGGTAAAAGTATCAGAAATTAATTTTAATATCTCCAATACTGCGCACAAAGCACCTCCACCTCCACAATACTCAATAATACCCAATAACAATAATCAATCAATACAATAATCCTCCTCTCCACCCAGCAGCTCCGTCATACTCCCTCCCAACTCCAGCTCAGTCTGCTGGGTTTCCCACAGTCCTTTTTATAGTGCTCGACCTGGAAGTGCTTCTGTCCTTCAGTCCATGTGATTCCTTAGCACTTCCGGGTCAGATGAAAACTCCTCTTTTTCTTCAGCCCGGAAGTACTTAATTTCTTCCGTCCTTGTGACTAGGGAGTACTTCCAGACAATAATAGAAACAATCGTGTCTTCCTGCAGCGTCCCCTGGCGGCCCCCACAGTATCCAGCAGGGCTATGAAGCCGAACTCCATTGTCCATGATGTCCTGCAGGATTTCGGGGCACCTCCATGTTTCAGGGAGTACTCCATCTAGCGGCCTGGGGGTGCTGGCTGGGATAAACTGCCAGCCATCCCTCACAATATATATATGTATAAAGGCCAGTATAGGAAGTGACGTTATACAGTTTATAGGCTGGACCGAAGGTGACGTCATCATAAGCGGGACTAGACGTGATGTCATCAGAGACTGGGGCCTGCGAGATTTCCCAAGAATGGTCTGCAATGGATTGAGAGGGACAGTTAATGCATCACACCTCGCCCTGTTAGGACATGGAATTGCCATTATTCAGGCCCGTCAGTTGACTCCTACTTGCACGTGTGTCACAATATATATGTGTATATATATATATATATATATATATATATATATATCACACATATATGTCTCATGTGAGGGATGCCATGCAGGGAATGGCATCCCAGCCAGGTAAGAATCTCAATATCGCTTCACCTGGGATGGTCATGGCATGGAAGGACAAGTGGAGAGAGTTTATACAGTTTATCCTCCAGCCCCACTGGGTTATGTTATGTAGTCTGTTGGCCCAGCCCTGTTGGATTTTTTGGGCGCTGCTAGGGGTTGCTGAGAGGACTAGCAAGCCCTAATTTTTTGGGCTCCAAATTCAACCGGAAGTGCTCCCAGGCCACAGCTTCAGGACACCAGAAGTGTACCCTGAGTTTACATAAAAGGAGCAGCACCACTTCAATTTGGGGGCCAGAGTAAAGAGGAGGAGGATGAAGCTTGCATGGATGAGCAGAGGAAAGAGAGAGATAAAGAGTAACAGAAAGTGGAAGAAATTGTAATTGTGATTGTGGTGTGGGAATATCTTCCTTATATGAGTTTCACACAATAAAAACCCTTCAATCATTGATTTTGGGAGTTTGGGGAGCTGCAGTGCCCCCTGGGGACCGCTATATATATATATATATATAGCAAAATTTATATACAGTATATATATATATATATATATATATATATATATATATATATATATATATATATATATATAGTATATATATATATATATACACTCACCTAAAGGATTATTAGGAACACCTGTTCAATTTCTCATTAATGCAATTATCTAATCAACCAATCACATGGCAGTTGCTTCAATGCATTTAGGGTGTGGTCCTGGTCAAGACAATCTCCTGAACTCCAAACTGAATGTCAGAATGGGAAAGAAAGGTGATTTAAGCAATTTTGAGCGTGGCATGGTTGTTGGTGCCAGACGGGCCAGTCTGAGTATTTCACAATCTGCTCAGTTACTGGGATTTTCACGCACAACCATTTCTAGGGTTTACAAAGAATGGTGTGAAAAGGGAAAAACATCCAGTATGCGGCAATCCTGTGGGCGAAAATACCTTGTTGATGCTAGAGGTCAGAGGAGAATGGGCCGACTGATTCAAGCTGATAGAAGAGCAACTTTGACTGAAATAACCACTCGTTACAACCGAGGTATGCAGCAAAGCATTTGTGAAGCCACAACACGCACAACCTTGAGGCGGATGGGCTACAACAGCAGAAGACCCTACCGGGTACCACTCATCTCCACTACAAATAGGAAAAAGAGGCTACAATTTGCACGAGCTCACCAAAATTGGACAGTTGAAGACTGGAAAAATGTTGCCTGGTCTGATGAGTCTCGATTTCTGTTGAGACATTCAAATGGTAGAGTCAGAATTTGGCGTAAACAGAATGAGAACATGGATCCATCATGCCTTGTTACCACTGTGCAGGCTGGTGGTGGTGGTGTAATGGTGTGGGGGATGTTTTCTTGGCACACTTTAGGCCCCTTAGTGCCAATTGGGCATCGTTTAAATGCCACGGGCTACCTGAGCATTGTTTCTGACCATGTCCATCCCTTCATGACCACCATGTACCCATCCTCTGATGGCTACTTCCAGCAGGATAATGCACCATGTCACAAAGCTCGAATCATTTCAAACTGGTTTCTTGAACATGACAATGAGTTCACTGTACTAAAATGGCCCCCACAGTCACCAGATCTCAACCCAATAGAGCACCTTTGGGATGTGGTGGAACGGGAGCTTCGTGCCCTGGATGTGCATCCCACAAATCTCCATCAACTGCAAGATGCTATCCTATCAATATGGGCCAATATTTCTAAAGAATGCTTTCAGCACCTTGTTGAATCAATGCCACGTAGAATTAAGGCAGTTCTGAAGGTGAAAGGAGGTCAAACACCGTATTAGTATGGTGTTCCTAATAATTTTTTAGGTGAGTGTATATATATATATATATATATATATATATATATATATATATATATATATATATATATATATATATATATATATATATATATATATATATATATATATATATATATATATATAAACATGAAGTGTCAATAGATGGTATTGACTTCTTGCACATTGATGTTTTGAAGCCACTCCTGTGTAGCTTTGGCTTTCTGCTTGGGCTCGTTGCCTTTCTGGAACACCAATCTTCTCTCAAGAGTGTAAGTTTCTTGCAGACTTTATCAGGATTTCATCCAGGATTTCTCCATATTTTGCTGTATTCATTTTCTCCTCACAAGCCTTTCAGGGTTGCCAAGAAGCTTCCCCACAGTTTGATGCTACCAACACCATGCTTCACAGTAGGGATGGTGTGTTTGTTATAATGTCCAGGATTCAAACGTGGTGTTTAGTCTGATGGCCAGAGAGCTTTGTTTTGCTCTCATCATACCACAGAACCTTCTTCCAGCTAATTTAGTCTTCTATGTGCCTTCTGTAGAAATGTCATGTACGTTTTTTCAATTTTTTTTTTTTTTTATATTTCTTTTTCTGCAATGAAGCTGAAAATAGTGAAACACCTGGGCAGAGAAAAATGGCAGAAAATGCCCAAATCCGCTTGAGTCAAGCTTGTCATGTCAAACCAGGCTGGAATTGCTGCCAAAGTATTGAGTATAGTGCATGAATATGTGTGGTAATGGGATAGTCTGGTTTAAAAAATGTGTAAAATCTTGTTTTCACTTTGTCATTCTGGGATATTGAATGTTGTTTGATCAGAAAAAACATGTACAGTAAAACCTCGATTATCCCTCACTCAATTAACCGTCAGTCCCCATTAGCCGTCAGGGAAAAAAAAAGACGCACGCCAGAGTCTACTTATTATTTACCTGTTAGTTTTACTTTGTTTTAATGTTAAAGTTCTGCAAGTTTTAAATTCCGTTATATTCTGTTTTGTTAATATATTGTGATTTGCAGGCATAGGACTAGGGGAGGGGCTTCTGTTTTGCGTTGGACGGACACGCCTCCTAGGAGATGAGTGACAGGAGATTTAGGAGAAAAGGGGAAGGTGCGGCGGAAAGAAGTTTGGAGGAGGGAGTCGGAATAGAGAAATACAGAATGGGAGTTGGCAGGAGATAAACTGATTGGGAGGGAAAGCTTTCTTTTATTGTTTTGGTGGTGTGCTCTGTAACCCAAATAACGGAGTATAAAACAGAGCGCCGTTTGTTACGGAACGAAGACTCCAAGTAAAATGTAAAAAACCTGCAGTACCTCTGATTTGCATTTGTCTATTACGCTAGTCATTACAATATTATATACATTAATTAACTTTGTTGATACTATATTATATTTTGTTAATATAGTTTTTTTTTTTTTTTACTTTCTCATATACGATAGGGAAACTATAGTAATCATTCAAAAATTCGATTTTGAGATTTTGATGAATCTCGACGTTTTAAACTTCCCCGAGTCCGGAAATACCATTTTTGGAATTATGTCAGTATCTGTGTGTGTGTTTGTGTGTGTAAACAGGATAGCTTGAGTGCGCCTTCACTTAGGTTAACCAAATCTTGCATACAAGTATTAGGTAAAAAACGTAGATTTCTATCACCGTTTGGGCTATTTCTGTTAACCGGAAGTGGTAGTTGTTTTTTTCATGCCGCTGCAGAGTTCGATTTATTCCACTTTACGTTTATAATAATTGTTCAATATGTTATTCATGTGATTTGATTTGTTGTTGATGGATCCTTAATGTACATAATATAAAAATATAATCATTGTCTTTCGGTTTACTCCTCAAATATCCATCCCCGATTTTTTTTTTTTTTTTTGTAAATAAATACGTCTATTCGCTAATCTACTGTATATCGTTTTTAAAGTAGCAGTTCTGTTATCCATCTTTTCTCTTATCCGTCACGGCCTCGGTCCCGACCCCTGACGGATAATCGAGGTCTTACTGTATTTAAATTAATTTAGCATAAGGCTGCAATATAACAAAATGTAAAGAAAGTAAAGTGGTCTAAGTACTTTCTGAAGGTCATAAACTGCTGCTGCGTTATGAACAAAAAACGTATTCCTTTCAATGATTCTTTTCCTAATGTTATTTATTTTATTTTTTTTTTTGTCATTTTTACTTCTCAAAAACATTTTTTTAACTAGTATCATTGAAATATGTCTTAAAAGATCTTAAAAAAAGCAAATCTGTTATCTACAGTCATCTTGATAATAACAATGCTAAACTGGTCTAAGTGTGTGTGTCTGTATCAGTGTGCTCTGAGCGCCCTGTCCCGGTTTTGTTCCTGCTTTTTGTCCTATTGCTTCATGAATCGGCTCCAGCTTCTGTGCAACCACGTTAGGAAGATGGAGGAAGGGAACATCTTGAGTTTTACTATTTCAGTATTTTGGCGACCTCTGCTGGCCATATCTCGGACTTAAGCGCGGGTTGCGCAGTTGGGGCGCGACGTTCTGTTTGGAAGGTGCGGGTGAGCTTTTCAGTTCAGCGTGAGTCTTCCAGCTATTCTGGAACAAGTTTCTGTTAGATATTAAGGAGGGCACAACTTTAGGTACACTGCTCAAAAAGGTGAAGAGCACATAATTCCCCAAGTCTAACACCAAGTCAGTTAAGCTTCGGGGATATCAGTCCGTCCAGTTAGGAAAAAGAAGAGATTAAGAATCAAGGTCCCGACGTGCTCTAGTGGGACCAGTGCTCACAGCCCATCACCGTGCAGCTCGTTTGGCATTCATCAGGGAATACCCCAATTGGCTGCTCCGCCATTGGTGCAACCCATTCTCTTTACAGATGAGAGCAGGTTTCCCCTAACACACGTGGCAGACGTGAAATGTCTGGAGATGCCATGGTGAACGTTATGCTGCCTGCAACATCATCCAGCATGACCGATTTGGCGGTGAGTCAGTGACAGTCAGGGGAGGCATATCATTGTAGTGTCACACAAACCTTCATGTGCTAGCTACAATATCATGACTGCTGTTAGGTATGGGGATGACATCCTCAGAGCTATTGTCAGACATTACGCTGGTGCAGTGGGCCGTGGGTTTAAACAGGTGCTGAACAATGCCCGTCCTCATGTGGCCAGTGTGTGTAGGCAGTTTCTGGATGATAAACATGTTGATGCCATTGACTGGCCTGCACATTCACCAGATCTGAAACCAACAGAGAACCTCTGGGATGTTGTGTATCTGTGGATCTGACCACACCAAGTAGTTTCACAGACTGTCCAGGAGCTCACTGATGCCCTGATCCAGGTCTGGGAGGAGATCCACCAGGACACCATCCACCGTCTTATCGGGAGTATGGAAAGTCATTGATGGGGGTGCATACAGGCACGTGGGGCCACACACACTATTGTGTCACATTACGGGTTGCTGTGATTAAATTCATAAAAGTTGGATCAGCCTGAGATTTCAGTTTTTGACTTTGATTTTAAGTGTGATGTTGAATCAGCCCTCAGTGGGTTGGCAATTTTGGTTTCCATTAACCGTTGTTGCATCATTTTGTGCTCAGAGAATTAACACAGCATTACTTAGTAAAGATTTTACACTTACATATTTTGTTAATCGAGATCCGATGTGTGATTTAAGTGTTCTCTTATTTTCTTGAGCAATGTAGATAGATATGAAAGGCACTATATAATAGATAGATAGATAGATAGATATGAAAGGCACTATATAATAGATAGATAGATAGATAGATATGTGAAAGGCACTATATAATAGATAGATAGATAGATATATAGATAGATAGATAGATAGATAGATAGATAACTGTTGGTATAACGAAGCCCAACATGTCACTTTTCTGCTGAATTTGTGTTTGTCTAAAAGTCCTCAGTGTTGGTGTGTCACAGAGAGGACGTCCAGCATTGTTTATAATGGCACTCAGTTTTTTTTTAATTCTCTCATCCTTTATTTTCTCCAGGGGGTCCACAGTGCCTCCCATAACTCAGCTTGCCCTTTACATTAGCTTGTTAATCTGGTGGTCCTCTCTTGAAGTGATGTTACCAGCCCTGCACACCACACTGGCCATCACAGAGTTATAGAAGATGTGAAGGATGTCACGTCCCACATTCAAGGACCACAGTCTCCAAATGAAGAAGATTCTGCTCTGCTCCTTCTTCTCCAGTTCCTGTGCATTCTGATGGCAGTTGAACCTGTCACTGATGCAGATCACCTCCACATGCACTCCCTGAATGGTGACCGGTCGTGGAGGCTCTTTGAAAGTCAATAATCAGTTCTGTGGTTTTATAGCTGAAAGGCAAAAGAAAAAATAAAAAGCCATTCCTTGGAATGTGAGACTTGAAGTGCTAAAGTGTAGGTAAAGAGATTTATTAAATAAATGTAATGTCTTAGGAGGGCTTGGATGACTAATGCTATTATTAAGTCTAATTCTGTCAATTGTCGTGTATTTTGGTGATCATTGAATAAAAATAGGGATCAGTCGTGGAGCCTGCAAATTTTGTATAAATTAATGGTAATTAGGTGTTCACATTATGAAAATTTACAGCACAAGGGGGCTTTCAGGAACAGATTAGATTAGTTAAGCGGGGGGAGCCCAGATATTAATTTGGAACAATGTCATGTTAAGTGCCTGAGGTAATTACATAGGGAGTCAGTGGTGGGAAGTGCACTCACTGAACAAATGATTAGAAACACCTGTACAGCTGCGTATCTATGCAAATATCTCACCAGCCAATCATGTGGCGGCAGCACAATGCATCACATCATGCAGACACAGGTCATATGTGATATGAAAGGCACTATATACAAAGTGATAGATAGATAGATAGATAGATAGATAGATAGATAGATAGATAGATAGATAGATAGATAGATAGATAGATAACACTTTATTTGTCCCCTGGGGAAAATTTGGATTTTTACAGAAGTTCTTTAGATAACTAAATATTAATACACACACATTATTGTCTGAACACACACCAGAATGACTAAAGAGAAAGAAGATTTATAAACAAAGAAAACTTGTGACTTAGCAGTTATAATTAGATATATTGCTGTTTCTATTAAGGAGCCCCCTGTGTTGCATTTGTTGACACACTTCTACTGAATAATTCATTGGCTACAAGTCCTCAGTGTTGGTGTGTCACAGAGAGGATGTGTGTCATTGTTCATAATGACACTGAGTTTTGTTTTAATCCCCTCCTCCTCTACTTGCTCCAGGGGGTCCACAGCACGTACCATGGCTGACTCTGCCATTTTAACTAGCTTGTTGATCTGGTGGTCCTCTCTTGAGGTGATGTTACCAGCCCAGCACACCACACTGGCCATCACAGACTTGTAGAAGATGTGAAGGATGTCTCTTCCCACATTAAAGGAACACAGTCTCCTAAGGAAGAAGATTCTGCTCTGCCCTTTCTTCAATAGGATGGATAAGAATTAAGTATTATATAGAATGGGATGCACCAGAGTCAAATCAAAGAGCCTGAATAGTTGTGTCAATGGGATATTTAACTTTTTATTTTATTTTTAATACATTGATACGTTTTGATTTCTCATTCCAGGGTATTGAGTGTAGCTTGATGAGGAAATTAATGAATTGAAATGATCTTAACATAGCCTACAACATAATTAAAAAATAAAATGTGAAGGGGTCAGAATGTACTTTATGACAGTGAGTTAGCCTTCACCTCTAGAGATAGCCTGCATGGGTGAGATGTGCTTCTCTATCTCAGTCGGTGTAAGTTGTAGTAATCAGAAGTCCAAGTACAAATCTCTGGGGGATTCAAACAAAATGCAGAAAGCTGAATATTCCCCCTTCCTATCTGTACTTTTTGTCTAATACCCATTAACATCATGAAGACCACTTTTGTATGTAACCTCTGGTGTCCCAGTATGTTAATCTATTCATTTTCTGTCCCTCTTTGTCCAATTCAGTGTCACCAAGGACTGGTGCCTATCCCAGCAGCATTTGGGCACAAGTCAAGAACTAACACTAGACTATTCACCAGTATACATATACTAATAGGAATATAAACAGGCATCCAGCAAACCATTTCATTTTTCTCATGATTCTCATTGTTCATAAGTTCATCCCAGGAGCCACTCAGACAATCACAACCACATGTTCCCGATTTAAAATCACAAACTGACCTAACAAGTCTTGAGATGTGGGAGGAAAACCAGAATACCTGGAGAAAAAACTATGCAGACTTGGCCAGGACAGGTCAGGGAGCATGCACTGGTACGGCACATTGCCGCATTCACCACACGATCAGTTCAAGATCCTGGTTGGCAACCCCCCAGGCAGACACGCGGTCCAGTCCCACTCTCTGGAAGTGGCCATCTATCTGCCACATCCAGGTGTTACATGCGTGTACCCTTGGCCTGGTCCAGCCGATCGGGTTCTCAACAATGAGGATCCTGTGAGCCAGATCACCCTCAGGTAATCGCGCCACATGGCCACAGTGCCGTAACTGACGTTCTCTCACAATGAAGGTAATGTACCTCATTCGAGATTCCATGAGCAACACATAGTCAAACCAGTGGTACCCAAGTATTCTCCAAAGAGACACAGAAATGAAGGAGTCCAGTCTTCATCTCAGGTCACTGGATAGCGTCCTTGTCTCACAATCATATAACAAAACAGGTAGCACCAGGACTCTAAAAACTTGGACCTCCATCCTTTTATGCCACACACGCCTTTCCAGAGACCTCATGATCCCCCCCATGCTCTCCCAATCCATCTACTGACTTCATAGGAAGAGTCACCAGAGTCATGAATGTCATTGCTGAGGTAAGTAAACCTCTTGATGTAGTCAACGTTCTCTCCACAGACAGATGCACGGCAGATGTGCCCAAGATGTCATTAAAGGCCTGCATCTTGGTTTTTATCAGGACCCTCACTCAGTCTCTCGAGAGCCCCAATCAGAACCTCCATTGACTCCACAAAGATCACAGCATCGTCAGCAAAGTCAAGATCTGTGAACCTTTCTTCACCAACAGATGCCCCACAGCCGCTGGACCCAACGACCTTGCCCAACACCCAGTCCATACAAGCATTGAACAGACTAGGAGCAAGAACACACCCCTGATGAACCCCAGAATCAACTTGGAGAAACGTAGAGGATCTGCCTCCACTCTGCACAGCACTCACAGTACCAGTGTACAGGCCAGCCATGATATCCAGCTAACTTGAGGGGATCCCACAAAGTCTCAGGATGTCCCATGCAGACTTGGGAGTCCTCAGGTACAGGAATTAAACCCTGGGGTCTGGATCTGTGAGAGAGAAGTGTCATTCTCTGTGGCAGTATGTTGCTCTAAATTGATAATTATTTTAATTATGGATAAAAGATGAGACCCCCACCCCACCAGATACAAACTGTGTCTGTCAGTTTGGCCTTCTGCAGCATTCATCAGCATCCCTCCTTGTTTCTTCCAGTCTAACTAATAGTCTCTCAAGAGGCATTATGTCAAATGCTATCCAAACCGCCAAGTAAATTATTGTACACTTCCTCAAATCCCTTTCATCCATCATCTCCTTCGTAAAATCCTTCAGGCTGCTCTGATAGATGTGGGCCTCCCTAACGCAAGGCTTATTCTTTTCCAGAGCAACTGACCTTTTAATAACTAATTCGCAGTTTTCTTCTCCACAGGGCAGCCTTCTATCAGAGGTATTCCCCTTTGGCATTCTATTAGTATTTAAGAAAGTGCAAAAAAAAATCAATTTAAGAAGATAAAAAGGGAAATAAAGATCCCTCAGGAAGTTCCATTAAGCTCACCAAAATTTCCAATCTATACAATGCATCAAAAGGAAATGTGACATTCACCTCCATTTCATCATTCCCAAAACAAATGACAAACTAATTGGCCTTAAAAAGCCTATGTGTAAGTTATGCTTTTAAGTGACACACTGGTTAGATGGGCATCCCGACCGGGAAGCGGGATGGTTATTTGCCCGGACAGGAGGCTTCAGGAGGTCAGTCAGGCATCCCAACCAAAGAAGGGAAAGGGGCCATACCCAAATGGGACTTCCCAAGGGGATACAGAGAAAGAGATTCCTTACCCGTACTACATGGTAATGCAGCTGGTCAAGATGCTCTCAGTAATTCAGCTATAAAAGTTGTAGAGGATCTTAGTTGACATACCAAACTTCCTCAGCCTCCTCAGAAAGTACAGCCTCTGCTGGGCCCTCTTGACCAGCTGTGTGGTGTTAAGTGTCCAAGTAAGGTCCTCACTGATGTAGGCGCCCAGATATTTAATGTTGCTCACCCTCTCCACTTAAAGCCCTCGGATGAACAGTTGCCGGTGAGGTCTCCTCTCCTTTCTCATGTCCACTATCATCATCTCCTTCATCTTGTCTGTGTTGAGGGTTAGGTTGTTGGCCTCACACCATGACGCCAGACTGTCCACCACTCTCCTGTAGGCCACCTCATCCCGACCAATGATGCATCCTATCTCTGCGGTGTCATCTGCAAACTTTAGGATGATGTTATCTTTGTGAGAGGCGACATAGTCGTGGGTGAACAGGGTGTAGAGGATGGAGCTGAGGACGCATCCCTGTGGGGTGCCTGTGTTTGTGAAGTCCTATTACCAATCCTGACAGACTGGGGCCTGCCAGTCAGAAAGTCTAGGAGCCAGTCACAGAGAATGGAGTGCAGGCCAAGTGCGGACAGTTTATGGAGGATAACCGTGTTAAAGGTGGAGCTGTAGTCAGCAAAGAGCATCCTGATGTAGGAGTCTTTGTTCTCCAGATGGAAGAGGGAATAATGTAGTGCGGCCGCAACGGCATCTGAGGTGGACTTCCAGAGTGTCCGGTATGCTGCTCTGAATGTGGGCCAGCACCATTCTCTCAAAACACTTCATGATGATTGGAGTGAGTGCTACCGGCCTGTAATCATTCAGGTAGGTGGGTGGGCTTTTTTTAGCAAGGGGGATGATGATTGTAGTCTTAAAGCAGGGCGGAACGATGCTCTGACTGAGGGAAAGGTTAAAGATGGAGCAGAGAACATCAGCCAGCTCGTTGGCACGTGCTTTGAGAGCCCGCCCAGGGATGTTGTCTGGTCCAGCTGCCTTACGGGTGTTAATCTTCCTTAGTGCTTTGTGTACCTGGCCTGAAGAGACTATTGGGAGAGGGGAGGGGGGCTGGGTGGTCCAGGTGTGTGTGTGCCTCCATTCTGTGCTGTTGCTGGATGTCTCAAAGCGGGTATAGAAAGTGTTGAGATAATCCAGCAGACTGTCTGTGGAGCTGATTGTGCTGGTGGTGGTCCTGTAGTCTGCGGTGTGCTGTAGGCCCTGCCACATATCATATGCCCAGAGTCAGCAGTAGAATAGAAGCCCTCCAGCTTCTCTCTGTACTGCCTCATCTGCTGTAATGGCTTTTCTTAGTCTGTACTTGGCAGCTTTGTACTCCATCTCAGTGCCTGATCTAAATGTAAGAGAGCGGCCATGTAGCATGTGGCATACCTGACTCTTTATCCAGGGCTTCTGGCTTCTGCTAGAGGCTGATTTAATTCAAACTAAAATCATCTTCCAAATAGACTTACATTAAAACTTATCAAAAAGCACTTTCCATTGTTTACCCACCATCTATGAGATTTGCTCTTGGCCTACTAAAAAAGTTATCCATAGTCTGTCTCTCTGTAGAAAACCTCTGAGTTCATTCACTGATTGGATATAGTCCATTATTTGCATATGTAAAGATACAGTAACAGGAATCAGTGCCAGTTGAAGCCCATTTGGAGCCCTCGGAGGGGTTGACGGACATCACTCCTCGCCGTCTGTAGTGGGTAGTCAGTATTATTGTTAGATTTTGACGACAACTTCCCCTTCACTTTCCAAAAGATGTCCATCTGATCACAGGGACCAACTATGTCATATAATGGGTTGACCGGCTCTGATAGGAATTATAGGTAAATGTTTATCAGTTTTAATAATACTTCTAGTTCATTGAATTTCTGTGTGATTACTTTAAGTTTGTCGATTTGTTTAAATCACTTATGAACTACTAGCAAAATACCCGCGCTTCGCAGCGGTGAAGTACTGCCTTAAAATCTATACTAATAAAAGGCAAAGCCCTCACTCACTCACTCACTCACTCACTCACTCACTCACTTCATCACAACTCCAACTCCCGTGTGGGTGGAAGGCTGAAATTTGGCAGGTTCATTCCTTACAGCTTCCTTACAAAAGTTGGGCAGGTTTTATATCGAAATTCTACGCGTAATGGTCATAACTGGAAGCAGTTTTTCTCCATTTACTGTAATGGAGATGAGCTTCAACGCCGTGGGGGCGGAGTTTCGTGTGACATCATCACGCCTCCCACGTAATCACGCAGTACATAGAAAACCAGGAAGACCTCAAAAAAGCGCTCAAGAAAACATGAGTTATATAATTGAGAAGGCAGCGAAACAATAAGAAGCGAGCGAGTGACATATACAACCATATTCATGAGTTCTGCTACTTCGGAAACAAAGCACGATGTAAACCTACACTTTAAATTAAGTTCATAGACAGGCTGCGCTGGCGTTTGTAATTTAGTGCCTGCCCATATAAGGCCGTCCGTCAGCGGCAATCCAATAGCAAACTGCCACGGGTAAATATTCACGGGTGAAGGACTGTGCTTATGGAGAGGAAGATGAGATGGTCAGGGTGGTGTTTGACACAAACTCAGCGAAACTGCGAGAGAAAGTTTTAAGTGCCAGGACTAAGGTAACATTAAATAAAGCTATGGACATAGCACGAGATGGCACCAGCACAGCTGGGAACCTTCGATGCAAGTACACCGAGTGGCTCACGTGAACTGGCGCAGTGCACAGATAAAAGCAACAGTTCCAAAGAGCTGAACAAAACCGAATTACACAATTGAAAAGGCAGCAAAAATATGAAGCGTCTGATAAGCATATTCATAAATCCAGCTACTGCGGAAACAAAGCACACGGTGGAAAAAGTCAATGTCCCGCTAAAGGAAGACAGTGTAAAAAAAACCCGTGCATGCAGTGTGTCAGGTCTCAGATAAAGAAGAAGACGAGCTGTTTATTGATGCAGTAAGAAACGAATCGATGAATGAAACCTGTCATCTTTACAACGATTGACAAACACGGAATGTAACTTGAACACAACACATCCTACAAATACGAACCTGATTGAAAGAAATAATGATAATCAAATCCTTGATGACAGCAACACTCAGTAACACTCACAAAACAAATACTGTATATTGACAGTCATGTTACGTTATTTTTAAAATGTTCCCTTTTCTTTTCTACCTTTTTAACACACTACTTCTCGCTGCGATACGCTGGTATAAATATATGTATATATATATACCCGATCTACATACTCGAATAATGGATACTTTATTCGCCATCAATGATTGTTTTGGTAAAGCCATACTCAGTGTATTCATTAGATGAACGGTAAAAAGTAAGAGCGAGGGGAGGATGACTCATTGAGGCATGCAGGCTGTAGTCTTGGCGTCAACTCTATCTGAATTGCGCGATCACATTTGAAAAAATATATCTTTTCAAGTTCTATTTAGTCCATATGTGTCAAACTCAAGGGCGCATGGCCACATCCGCCCGGCGTAATTATATCCGGCCCGGAGATCATTTTATATACTGTATTATTGTTATTAAAGCCCGGGTATATGAAGCACTGGTAACACAATAAACTACAGATCCCATAATGCAGCGCTTCAGCTGCCTTGCCGAACACTTACCGCTTACTACAGTTATTGCGCACTGAGTTTGCACGGCGCTTTGGTGACTTTGAAGAACAAAAAAAGTCCGTCTACATGCGGCTCGAACCTTGTGCATGTTTGGTAGCACATATCTGTGTGAGAAGCTCTTCTCAGTGATAAAGACTAACAAAACAGCACACAGGAGTCGCCTCACTGATGAGCACCTGCAATCCATCCTGAGAATCTCCACAACACAGAACCTCACACCAAACAGAAACGAACTTGTGGCCAAAAAGATGCCAGGCGTCCAGCTCTAAAATGACATATGAGCAAAGACAACTGAATGATTTGATTTGTTATTGCACGTAAGAGCGGGAGTCAACTGTTTTAACAAACAGCGTATTGTACTGATACGAAATAGCTGTGTGTGTATATATGTAGATGTGTATGTATGTATATGTGTGTATATATGTGTGTGTATATATGTAGATATATATGTATGTATATATGTGTATATGTATAGATATGTATATATACGTGTATATGTTTATGTGTGTGTGTAAATATATATATATATATATATATATATATATGACAACAACACTCATCACTCACAACAGTGACAAAACAATTACATTGACAATCAGGTTACGTTATTTTCAAAATGTTTCCTTTTCTTTTCATTGCTTCTTTAACACACTACTTCTCCGCTGCGAAGCGCGGGTATTTTGCTAGTTTTTATTAAAAAGAAAATCTTTTTAAACTGAGGGAAAATATACCAATAATTATTTGTTAAGGATCTCTTTATATACCACGTTGTCAGTTCGGCCCTCCTTACGTAATATGACCAAGATGTGCGCTGAGGTTACTCTTGAGCATGCAATGTACAGTTGGCCATGTGAACAGTAATCTTGTTTCAAATCTCACAGCTTGGATTGCTGCTGTCATAATCGGTTTGAGTTTCATGGTTTGTTTCAATTACGACGGTATTTGCAGGACTTTGTTGAAGTGACATTCGCCATCTGTCAAGCATTGTAAGCACACAACCGGTTTCATCAATAACTTCACATACAGCTTTTGAGAGTTTAAACATTCATAAACATCAAAGTGTCCACTACTGAAATCATCACCTGTGAATCTAAGATGTTTAAGAGGCATTGGCGGTTGTCGAAAGGTGTAAAATATTTGGCCATTTCGGTACACTTGAAAGCGACAACTGAACAATTCAGCGGCAGCCATCAACGCACATGCAGAACCGTAGGTGAAGGGCTTAAGCATTTCACTCTTCTAGTGCTCCTGTGTAGTATAATTATCTCCTGCACCATCATCAGTCCACACCTTGAACCTGTCCCAGTCATTCAATACATAAGACACAATGTTTCTCCAGATATCAAGAGTGAGCCTGATATGGCCGTGCAATATGTAACACAGAGAATGGAAAAGGCAGGTGCCATCTCCGGGCATGGAAACCACTCGATAAGTGACAGTTCTTTGATCAATGGTGATCACCTCAATAGACATGTTAATGCGGGTACGGTTGGAATGATAAAGGAAATGGGTATCTGAACAATGTAAAGTAAGTCTAAAATACCTACACAATAACTATAATCATAATAAATGAACAATAAAACAGAGGAGAACCCGTGGATTAAATAAAAAGGCTGTAGTTATCAGCAGGGAGACGTGAATCCCGTGGCAAAGCAAGGAAGGGAATGTATAGACCGGAGCGACGGATGGCCTTATATAGCCAGGGAGCCAACAACGTGGGAGGTGTTGGGATGGGGGACCCAACACCGCCTCACACGGTGACCGAGCTGCAGGATATGGACATATATATGTACGTAAGTAAGATTCAGTTAGCGTTGGGAACCCGCATACCAAATTTCTTGAAGATGGGCCCATAAGTAACAAAGACCGTTGAAAAGTTCAATATAGCGGCCGACAGTGGCGTCATACCACTGAAATAAGTACGTACATCGGTTTCGGTTAGCGCAGGGAAGCCGCCTACCAAATTTCGTGAAGATGGGGCCATAAATAAGAAAGTTCAACATAGAGGACGTTGTCGATCGTTATGACCGTTACGCATAGAATTTCGAAATGAAACCTGCTTAACTTTTGTAAGTAAGCTGTAAGGAATGAGCCTGCCAAATTTCAGCCTTCTACCTACACGGGAAGTTGGAGAATTAGTGACATTGGAAAGTTCAATATGGCGGCCGACAGTGGCGTCATATCACCGAAATAAGTATGTACATTGGTTTCCATTAGTGAAGGGAAGCCGCCTACCAAATTTCATGAAGATGGGGCCATAAATAAGAAAGTTCACCATGGCGGACGTTGTCGACCGTTATGACCGTTACGTGTAGAATTTCGAAATGAAACCTGCTTAACTTTTGTAAGTAAGCTGTAAAGATTAAGCCTGCCAAATTTCAGCCTTCTACCTACATGGGAAGTTGGAGAATTAGTGATGAGTGAGTGGTCAGTCAGTGAGGGCTTTGCCTTTTATTAGTATAGATACTAGAGGGCTTTGCCCCCTGTTTGCTTTGCTCGCCAAACCCCCTGGACTGCTCTACACGTCAATCACTTCACATCTCTGCTGCTTGCATATGTGGATTTCAAATCTTGTCTTGTCCCTGGATTTTTTTTATTATAATAGAAAGATATGTTAAGAAGCTGCCTTATTAAGAATATAACTATACTGTCACCATCATCATCAGGTACCTGTTTAGTTGTGAATTAAAATAAAGATTTACAATTAAACCTATAACTAAAGTAATAATTTTGTTATGTGATCTTCTTTCGAGAATCATTAAATAAAAATAAAGTCTGTCAATACTGCCCAGTTCCCACGGGTTTTCTGAAATGTCACCCCCCTCAGGAGCATATTTTTCTGAGACAATTTTGTAAATCAAAAATCTGAAATCAAACATCCTCCTTGACATTTGCAAGTTGTCAGGCCACGGGTTTGTATCTGCAGTACATCCTCTATATTTCGTTCTTCCCAATCCTGGCTCCTCTCTCGTGTCTCCAGATTTCTATCTACAGATCTGGTAGTGCCGAGTCCACTCAAAGCGAAGTGGTTGGCGGGGCACCATTTATAGTTTCGCCTGTAAAGATGCCTGCTGCTTGTACCCAGTGCTACCGGCATAGACTCTGGACCCCAATAAACCTGACTGGGATTACGCAGATCTGACAATGTTACGTTATTATGTCTTTTTAGTTTTGTTAGCTGCTTTGCTATAAAAGATGCTACATAAAGTGATGACTGCCTGATCAACGTCATTTGGGTATTACAATTAGTTCATAAAGAGGACACTTTTTAATGCCAACGTAAGTACTTAAAAATACAAATAGAAAAGTACAGTACACGTCTGAGAAATCACTCAGCCGATGTATGTATTTTATGCGTACCAAAAGTCAGGCGATGTCGTTACGTTCTGTAGAATTCCCAAAAATACTCTCCGCGGGTGTCTTACCTGCAATTTAACTTAAACAAATTCAATTTGCTAGAACTTTATTGACACTGCAGTCACCATATGTTAAGAACGGTGATCACATTGACTTAGTGGTACCTCTTCCAAGATGGCGCGTTGCTATAGTGACTGTGAATCATAGTCTCGCGATAGTTGTGAGAGTCTTGGTGCTAGCTGATTGCCCTGTAGTTCTAAAGAAGATGGCGGCTCGCGGCGCGTTTCAGACGGCGCAGACAGGCGGGAGCGGTCCAGTACCGGCGGCAGGGCCAGGACCTGGACCTGGAGCGGGAGCTGCACCGGGTACACCAACCGGTAGGATGGCACAGGTGCCAGGAGCCCCCAATCATCTATACCGCTCCCCCATGCCAGGACCAGGATACCCGGTAAGAAGTTGTAGCAGAAGGATGGAACAAAGGGAGGTGCTGGGGGGACGGAGGAGGAGAGGCCAGTGCGTTAGAGGTAACGGAGCATCGGGTTGGGTACAGCGGTAAGCGGAGTTATGAAGGCTGAGGGAAACTAAGACGTGCAAAAGCGGGAAGAAAAAATAAGGGGGGGAGGATTCGTAGATAAGTTCTCTGTTAAATGAAGAGATCAACAGTGCAGAGCCTAAGGGAATCGTTAGGGGCCCAGGCACAGCAGTTCAGGAAAGCGTTTAGCACGTAATAAATAAACGGGGGGAGCTGCACATTTCTTGATTCCCCCCTAGTTCTTTAACAAAGAAAAAAATAGCGTTTTGCTTGGAGAAAATCGAGCCCAAAACCAGCGTGATTATCACTTTTCATTGTAGGCTTGTATGCAGGAAAGTAAACTACAACGGACCTCCTTCACGGTGTGCTTCTTATTTGTGATCCCCATCGGGTTGCCCGGAACTTTCGAGTGAATTTCTCCCCCTCAGTAGCGAGAGACTACCGAGGACTGAAATGTCAGTTATAAGTTCTAAGCAGACAATATGTACAGAATTAATAATGCGTTTGCACAATGGGCGGAGTTGATTTTACATTTTTTTTATCTTCTGTAAAACTGTAAATATATCCCCTGGGGACTAACGTAGATCGATATAAAGGTACATGTATCTGTCTATCATTGTTTACTTTATGAAGAATGTGAAGGAAATCAGACCACACAGATTTCTTTAAAAATGACCCGGTCGGTAAGGTTGAGGCCCATGCTTCTTTCTTGTAAAGACCACTCGCTTGTTTTAGCTCTCTTAAAACTTACAACTTTTTACTTGTTCTTCCTGCTCAAATGTTGAGCACTCATTGTGCAACTTCAGCTCACTGATGTATACATTCAAGAGTTCTTTATTTGACACCTTCTGTACATCGTTATATATGTACAACATGTAATGCAATTTTAACCTGGTTTGCTACTCTCATTATGGACAAGATATTAAGAAAACAGATGTTGAGAAACCGTAATGGAAGTAAGACTAAATAAACTTAAATTTTAATTGTAATACAGCTAAATAGATTTTAAATATAAACTAGCATACCTTAGCAAATTGACATGTGCCCCTTATTATATTATGACACATGATTCATTAAAAAGTATTTGCAAGGCAGAGTTGTTATTTGAATAACATTTCCTTTTACAGTAAGTAAAACAATAAAAGTAAATGAAAATAAATATGAAGCAAGAGTTTGTTCAAGTGACACCATCATGGAGGCAGTACTCAAAAGATGTTTTAGGGCATGTCCGGATTGAGTATCCTTGTGTCCCGAGAATAGAAGCTCCTCTTGAGCCTCTCTATTTTGGAGATAAGATTGCAAAACCTTTTGCCTGATTTCAGAAGGTGATACAGTCCATTTACTGGGGTAGAGGGGTCCTTGATGATTTTGGTAAAATGACATTACAGGATGGGAAAAGCAGATGTCCTGGTGGGCTCTGTTGCACACACCACCCTTTACCGGGTTTTGTAGTGTTGGGCAGAGCAGTTGCCCAAGCAAGATGAGGTTTCTTTTTTTTTTTTTTTTTTGTAGAAAGTTTTTAGGTTCCCTGGGGAAGACCCGAAATTTCTCTACTTGCCTTATATGGTTGCAGGCATTGTTTTGCCTTTTTGATCTGAACCTGGATATGCTGAGTTCATGTTGGGTCCTCCAAATTATGAGTTCCAGGGTACATGACGCTGCTCACCCTTTCCTCTGTAGCCTCATTAATATGGACCGGTGTGAAAGAGTGCTGCTGCTTCTTGCAGAAATCCATAACCAGCTTCCCAATTTTTTAGATGTTTCATTTGAAGACTTATTGCTTGGCACCACAATGCCAGGTTCTCCACTGTCTTCAGATAGGCCGTCTAACCATGGGGAAAGTGAGAGATGAGTCATATCATCACATAGGTGTAAAGGGAACACAGAATGGAGCTCGGAACAGATCACTGAGGGTCTCCAGTATTGAGGATAATATTGTTGGGGACACTGCATCCCACTCACGCCACCTGGGGTCTGCCTGTGAGGAAATCTAACACCCTCTCCCAGAGGCATAGTTTCATTTCAGTCTTAAGTCCCTAAGTTTGGTGACGCAAAACATAGCATACCATTCCCTTATTTTGGACCAGTCTTTATTTAATGTAACCTTTTTAAAAGAGAGAGCTCCATCACAAGGCACTGTTGAAATAATTCAAGTGCATTTGAATTAATAAGGTATAACACAGGATCGTTTAAAATTAAATCGCAGGTAAAATGTTTAAATACACTACTCGCACTGCAGATGCCCAGACATTAAGTCTAAACAGTAAATAAACCAGGTGGGCTTAAGTCTAAACAGTAAATAAACCAGGTGGTCTTATTTTTGTTGCCTCGGTTACCTTCTGGTCTTCACTATATTCTGTGATTTTATTTAGTGTGTTCTCTGAGCAAATATAACTGAATTTTATAATGTAGAATGCCTTTCAACTCCTATTCCTTACCTTTGAGAGAGTATTTGTGTCCTATAAGACTGCTGATAGTTAAGGATAAGAGTTCAGGGTGGATTGATTTTGAATGTCTTGCTTTAAAATAAGAAGTATTTCTTCCACCCTTGTTTGCTGTGTGAATCAGAATCCGCAAGTCAAGTATTTATGGAGTTTGTATGTTCTCTCCATTTCTGCATGGCCTTTTCTCCTCCAAATCAATTTATATTCTTGCCTACATCTCAAAGATCCGTGTTAGGTTGAGAGGGCCAAGTTGGCTTGTATAATAAGCAAATGTGAGTCTGCTCTGCAAGTAGCCTTCTGCTGTCATTCCATTTTTCTTCATTCTTTGGCATCAGTGCTGCTAGGATTGCATTGACTACTGTGCCCTTTAACCAGATTGAGCAGGTTTACTTCTGGGTAGCTGAACCTTTCATTGTAAACCCACGTTACAAGTTTTAATATTCTGTATTATTAAGGGAGGCACAATTTCTATTTGTTTCTTTTTAAAAATGGGAGTTATTATAACAGGTTTTAATATTATTTATTGGTAAGGAAGGCACAAATTATATTTGTTTCTTTTTAAAAATGGGAGTTATGTGCTTGTGTATCATAGTACTTGTGCAACGTCAGACATGCAATATTAATCTGAAATGGCCTATTTACAATTGGTATTATGTCTTCATATAGTTCTAAATAGAGGCAAGTGGGGTATATACAATATAATATTTAACTTTTAGTGCAGTAATCTACTGGTATGCCTCAAGAAAGTTGTTTATTAGATTAATAGTTTAAAAAAAAAAGGATGAAATGTAATTTTGCAAGTTAAGCTTTAAAATTTATGGTTAGGTGTGTTTTTTAAACTTGTCCGTCTTTATTTTTAGTAGTTTCATTTATCAAAAGCGGCAGCAACATTTGCTTGGGATAGGGCAGTGGAGTCGGTACACAAAATCTCAGACTCCTCAAATTTGTAAACAGACTTAATATATTTACTATGTTGATTAGCCCTCTAACCTGTTAAAGTTCAGGTTTAAAGGCTGTTGCAATGTTGTTGTGGCCTACAAACACAGAGTAACATTAACTTACAACTAAACTTACAAAATTATAAACAAAGCTATATTTTTATCAGAAGTCTAAAAGGAGAAATTGTTTAATCAAATCAGTATACGTGAGATTGGAAATTTTAACATTATTTTACAATTTGCAATTAGTCAAAATGTACCGACTTTGACTCCCGTAACCCAATAATTACTTTTGACTCACTGCCCTAAATTTGCCAAGCACATAAGTACTGTCTGCTATTTACCAGTTACCCTTCATAATGGAACCTGGCATGATTCACTATGCATGTAGGTTTACAGAAATACCATTTTGAAGAGTTGAAAACAGAGAAGAGAATGTTCATAAAGTAAATTGGCAAACATTTTGGCAGGTGCCAAATGGTCCTAAAACTGCAGTAAGTTCTCAAAGACTATGGAGTTCGGTAATGGTAAGGTAAACATGTATACTTATTTATGGACCATGTTTTGGCAAGCCAAAATGCTGTATTAAAATATTTAGAATATTACATTTATAGTTATTTCAACAATTTTTTAAACAATAATTTGCTCATCTAATCACCTCTGGCAAGCTTTTCACTTTATGACCAGCAATTGTTGATTCCATTCTTGCTAAGTAGCTTCACAACTTTTGGATCACTTTAATACTCCCAGTTAACCAAACCCAATGAAGAGACATAAAAAGCTCCAGGATGTCTATAAATGAAATTCATTATAATTATTATTACCTTGTATGAGTAATTACACACATTGCTTTCAAGTACTGAAAGCCTGCCTTGGTTATTTTTGCAGGTAGTGTTTTGTAAACTATACACCTTTAAATATTTATACATTGTAACTTACATGTAGAGCACATGAAATGTTTTATGAATCATGGAGAGGTAGATCGATGAAAAACCAAGACTCCACTTGGATGTGTTTTTCACAAAGAATGCCATAGCTGTACACGCTTTTCAGATTTAAGAATAAAGAGATTGGGTAAGACTAGTGTAGTTTTTGACTCGTGGTACATTCAAGAAAGTTGAGCTTGAATACAGTACACAGAAATATGCTCTTTAACACATTCATTTAAAGGAATTGATCTGAATTTTAAGAAAAGGAGGAAACCGCATTTGACTTTTGGCAGATAGTGTGGCCAAAGCGTTGCCTTGTAAATCACGATTCTGCTCATTTGATCACCACTTTTGACTTGCTGAGTAACCCAGAGCAACTCCTATAACATATTATTTATTTATTCTTTTTAAATAGCTACTTCGTTATAGTTCTGCCAGTGATGCAGATGGGAGTTGCAGATTCCCTTTTGAATTTCGATGAAGAGCCCATGTGGTTTCAGAAAACTTAATAGCTAACATGTTAAAGACAAATGTCGGTGATATAAAGCTAGATCGTCATTGTCCAATATTGCATCCTCGTCCAAGATTCTTATGACTGGTTTACTTGCTTCTCAATCAACACGATATTGCTTTTCTTCCCTTTTGTGTGAATAGCTAGACAGTTTTTTGACTTTATTGATGCACAAATAGGCTGTGTAAGCTTTCTGAGGTTACTCTAGATTTTGACTGGGGATCATTCATTCAGCATTTCTTCACTTATTCCGTTGAGCCGCTAATTTACCGGTACATTCCTGATGCAGCTTTCTTGTGTGAAAGTGGCTGTGTAAAGGCAGCTTGTAAACCTGTTGTGAACTATTTAGAGGCTTTGCAGTTAATGACGACAACAATGATTTATTTTGTGTGTAGCCCAAAATCGCACAGGGAATGCCGCATTGGGCTTTAACAAGCCCTGTTTTTTGTCACAGCCCTATAGCCTCGACTCCCTAAGAAGACAAGAAAATTGCCATGGGATAATGGCAATTCAGAAATAGACCCTTTTCCAGGCAGGTTGTGCATGTACTGGGTATCAAAAACTGGGATAAATACAACGCCCAAAACAGGACACAAGTAATCCACTTAACAGAAATAGGTGGCCAGTCTATCATTGCCATCTCAGAAATACAATAGTGCAATAGTAATAATACAAACTACAAAGCAAAATATGAGAATAGATTATATTGCATACTAGCAAAATACCCGCGCTTCGCAGTGGAGAAGTAGTGTGTTAAAGAAGTTATGAAAAAGAAAAGAAAAAACATTTTAAAAATAACGTAACATGATTGTCAATGTAATTGTTTTGTGACTGTTATGAGTGTTGCTGTCATCAAGGATTTGATTATCATTATTTCTTTCAGTCAGGTTCATATTTGGATGACGTGTTGTGTTCAAGTTACATTCCGTGTTAGTCAACCGTTGTAAAGATAACAGGTTTCATTCATCGAAGTGTTCACTACCCAAATCGCTAAAGGCAAGGAGGCGTGTATTTTGAATGAAAAGGGAAAAGACAGCGAAGGAATGGAAAAATGAGAAGGAAAACTGTTTAAATAAAGAGCCTGGAAGGTGAATGGAAAGAAGCAGCCAGCGGTAAAGCAAGGAAGAGTCCGTAATAAGGACGGTTGGGTGCATGTAGAAGGTGTAACAATAAGATTGTTAAGCCTTATGATAATGTTCCCGCATGGAGGGTTTAGAGAGATGCACCGGGAGAAGTATAGAATAGGGAACACCGTGTGACTGTTCTGCTGTTCTCTTTCGACTGTTCTGTGGCTCTGCATATTTGTATGCACCTCTCTAAACTTGCATCACTGGTTCTGCACACAATTCAGTCACATATAAGGGAACTTTTAATCTCCCCGAAATTGCATGTGCCTGCTAACACTCTCAGATCTGTGATGTAGTCGTCTATTTTTTCTCCCCTTGCCTGATTTCTTGAAAGAAATCTGTACCTCTCTACAGTTTTGTTTATTCTCGAGTTGTAATGTGCATCAAATTTATGTATCATCAAGCTCATGGTTAACTCATCAGGTCTTACATCACCGGTCAGCGCCGCTCTTTCCAATAAGATAACGGAATAATCTGACTTTAGTGTTTTCCTCTGCCTCCGGCATTGCAAGTTCTGTGAATAATCTGAACTCGTCCTTCCATGTTCTCCATGACTTCACCAGGTCTCATCGAGGCTTAATGTCAGCAGCGGTCTCAGACCCTCCATTTTCCTTTCGTGGAGCGTCTCTGCGTCCTGAACCTTTAACAGCAAACTGGCATGACTTTTGGCGCAGTTCCGTCACCTATGCTTCCACCATGTTTCTCTCTCGAGATTATTAAAGGGCACAGACTCAACGCTTCCAGTTTATATATGTTTATTTCACAGTAGTTAAAGCCAGAACAAAGTCAGTTCACGTGAGCCGCTCGAAGTACATGCATCGAAGCTTCTCAGCTGTGCTTGTGCTATCTAGTGCGATCTATCTCTTGAATATCGTTATCATCTTAGGCATGACAAACGCTAACAGGAGCGTATCTATGAACCTAATGTAAAGTTAAGCTTTACACCCTGCTTTCCTATTCGTTTGCATAAGCACAGTCCTTCACCAGCAATTTTAACTCTGTTACAGCAATTTTAACTCTGCTACAAAGTGATCAAAAGTCTCGTTAATACCCTGCGTCTTCTCATTAAACTTGTATCTCGCAAATATCGTATTCGTCTTAGGCATGTCAAACGCCAGCGGCAGCCTATCTATGAACTTCATTTAAACTTTAAGTTTACACCATGCTTTGTTTCCGCAGTAGCTGCACTTATGAATATGCATGTATGCGTCACTCGCTTCATATTCTTTTGCTGCCTTCTCAATTGTGTAATGCGTTTTTTGAACAGGTTTCATTCATCGAAGTGATCACTACCCAAATCGGTACTCGTGAATCTAAGATGTTTAACAGGCATTCCCAGTATTAAGTTGTGGATTTGCCTGTGAATATTTAGTGGCAGCGTGCCTATGAACGTAATTTAAACTTAAGCTTTACACCTTGCATTCCTATTGATATGTGTACAAAAGGCTTGTTCAGCGTCGGAGGGTTGTTACATCACACATTGCATGCCCGGGTTTACCTTTCCCAGTCCTGCAAAGTCAGTTCACGTGAGCCGCTCGGAGTACATGCATAGAACGTTCTCAGCTGTGCTTGTGCTCTCTCGTGCGATCTTGCGATGTCCACGGCTTTATTTAACGTTAGCTAAGACCCGGCACTTAAAAGTTTCTCTCGTACTTTCGCTGAGTTTGTGCCTGACCATCTCATCTTCGTTTGCCTAAGCACAGTCCTTCACCCGCGAATTTTTCACGGCAGCTTGTCTGTTGGATAGCTGCTGACGGACGGCCTTATATGGGCAGGCACAACTCCGCCTCACACAGCGACCGAGCTGTAGGCTATAGCCGTATATATGGACGAAAGTAGGTTCCAGTTATGACCGTTACGTGTAGAATTTCAAAATGAAACCTGCCTAACTTTTGTAAGTAAGCTGTAAGGAATGAGCCTGCCAAATTTCAGCCTTCCACCTACACGGGATGTTGGAGAATTAGTGAGTGAGTGAGTCAGTCAGTCAGTCCTTCCTTCCTTTGCCTTTTATTAGTATAGATGAGGATTCAGATTTGTTCAGAGTCCTGGAGACCTCGGCCAACAAGCTGACTCCCCCCTACTAGCCGTTCCACAGTTGAGTTTAACATATGTAACATGTATGTGTAATTTTACAGTAAGCAGTCATCTACCCTCTTTATAGTTTAGAAATTCTGTATCTCCTTGTGTTCTAATTTGTATTTCTTTAGAAATATTGTAAAAGCAACACAAATGAGTTTGGAGAATTGAGGATTGGTGGCAACTAGGGCTGGGTATTTGTACTGATGGCCTTATTTGATTTTGAATCACAATTCTTGACTGAATTAGCATGCACTGATATTTTTGAAGTGGTGCCTTTTTTAGGTAATACTTAACCGTGCATAGAGAACATTAATATGATACAACAAATTTCAGTAACACTTTATTTGAAGGTTGTCTACATAGTAACTTCATAGCATATGCATAAGCATAGACTGACTTTTAAGAAGAAGTAATAATAATTTTAAGTGCAAAATTTACCCTTAAGTTTCCAACTGTGTACCCGTGTTCTTGATGAACTCATTTTAAAATAACAGCCTCGATCCATTGTACTAATTCCCTTTATCATTTTAAACACTTCAGTAAGGTCTCCTCTTAATCTTCTTTTGCTTAAACTGTAAAGGCTCAACTCTTTTAATCTTTCCTCATAATTCAACCCCTGTAGCCCTGGAATCAGCCTAGTCGCTCTTCTCTGGACCTTTTCTAGTGCTGCTATGTCCTTTTTGTATGCTGGAAACCAAAACTGCACACAGCACTCAAGATGAGGCCTCACCAGTGCATTATAAAGGCTGAGCAGAACCTCCTTGGACTTGTACTACACAGATCGTGCTTTATATCCTAACATTTTGTTAGCCTTCTTAATGGCTTCTGAACACTGTTGGGAAGTCGATAGCTTAGAGTCCACTATGACTCCTAAATCCTTCTCATAAGGTGTACTCTCAATTTTCTGACCGCCCATTGTGTATTCAGACCTCACATTTTTACTTCCTATGTGTAATACTTTACATTTACTAACATTAAATGTCATCTGCCCAATTCTGTATGTAAGTCCTTCTGCAATGATATAATGGATTTCAAATTATCTGCTAATCCACCTATCTTGGTATCATCTACAAACTTAACCAGCTTGTTACTTAAAGTGCATCCGGAAATTATTCACAGCGCATCACTTTTTCCACATTTTTTTTATGTTACCACCTTATTCCAAATTGGATTAAATTCATTTTTTTCATCAGAATTCTACACACAAACACCCCATAATGACAACGTGAAAAAAGTTTACTTGGTTTTTGCAAATTTATTAATAATAATAAAAAAAAATTGAGAAATCACATGTACATAAGTATTCACAGCCTTTGCTCAATACATTGTCGATGCACCTTTGGCAGCAATTACAGCCTCAAGTCTTTTTGAATATGATGCCACAAGCTTGGCACACCTATCCTTGGCCAGTTTCCCCCATTCCTCTTTGCAGCACCTCTCAAGCTCCATCAGGTTGGATGGGAAGCATCGGTGCACAGCCATTTTAAGATCTCTCCAGAGATGTTCAATCAGATTTAAGTCTGGGCTCTGGCTGGGCCACTCAAGGACATTCACAGAGTTGTCCTGAAGTCACTCCTTTGATATCTTGTCTGTGTGCTTAGGGTCGTTGTCCTGCTGAAAGATGAACCGTCACCCCAGTCTGAGGTCAAGAGCGCTCTGGAGCAGGTTTTCATCCAGGATGTCTCTGTACATTGATTCAGTCATCTTTCCCTTTATCCTGACTAGTCTCCCAGTTCCTGCCCCCCACAGCATGATGCTGCCACCACCATGCTTCACTGTAGGGATGGTATTGGCCTGGTGATGAGCGGTGCCTTGTTTCCTCCAAATGTGACGCCACACCAAAGAGTTCAATCTTTGTCTCATCAGACCAGAGAATTTTGTTTCTCATGGTCTGAGAGTCCTTCAGCTGCCTTTTGGCAAAATCCAGATGGGCTGCCATGTGCCTTTTACTAAGGAGTGCCTTCCGTATGGCCACTCTATCATACAGGCCTGATTGGTGGATTGCTGCAGAGATGGTTGTCCTTCTAGAAGGTTCTCTTCTCTCCACAGAGGACCTCTAGAGCTCTGACAGAGTGATCATCGGGTTCTTGGTCACCTCCCTGACTAAGGCCCTCCTCCCCCGATCGCTCAGTTTAGGTGGTCGGCCAGCTCTAGGAAGAGTCCTGGTGGTTTCGAACTTCTTCCACTTACAGATGATGGAGGCCACTGTGCTCATTGGGACCTTCAAAGCAGCAGAAATTTTTCTGAAACCTTCCCCAGATTTGTGCCTAGAGACAATCCTGTCTCGGAGGTCTACAGATAATTACTTTGACTTCATGCTTGGTTTGTGCTCTGACATGAACTGTCAACTGTGGTACCTTATATAGACAGGTGTGTGCCTTTCAAATCATGTCCAATCAACTGAATTTACCACAGGTGGACTCCAATTAAGCTGCAGAAACATCTCAAGGATGATCAGGGGAAACAGGATGCACCTGAGCTCAATTTGGAGCTTCATGGCAAAGGCTGTGAATACTTATGTACATGTGATTTCTCAGTTTTTTTATTTTTAATAAATTTGCAAAAATCTCAAACTTTTTTCACGTTGTCATTATGGGGTGTTGTGTGTAGAATTCTGAGAAAAAAAATTAATTTAATCCATTTTGGGATATGGCTGTGAATACTTTCCAGATGCACTGTATATTCCTATCTAATTAATTTTTATATATATATATATATATATATATATATAAAATATAAAAATAGCAGCGGCTCTAGCACTGCCCCCTGCTGGTCACCACTCTTAACATTGGCCAGTTCTGATGAGGTTCCTCACACCACCACCCTCTGCTTCCTGTGTCTGAGTCAATTCTGCACCCATCTAAAAACATCACCCTGAACTCCCACTTCTTTTAGTTTGATGCCCAACCTCTCTTGTGGCACCTTATCAAATGCTTTCTGAAAGTCCAGATAAATAATATCATCTACTCCTCTTTGATCAGATGCTTTTGTTGCCTCCTTATAGAATTGCAGCATGTTAGTAAAACACAACCACCCTCTTCTGAGCTCATACTTGACTGTTCAGAATAACTCCTGTCCTTGCCAGATGTTGCTCAATCTTCTCCTTAATAATTCCTTCCATTATTTTTCCTGTGATGCATGTTAAGCTTACTGGCCTATAGTTGCTTGGATCTGTTACATGTCACCCTTTTTATATAATGAGATGAAATTTGCCATTTTCTAGTCCTTCGGGATCTCTCCAGTGCGCAGGAGAGGTCAGGTTCATTTTGCAAGTTGTGTTCCTTTTGCCACTCTTGGTTATTAAAGAAAGCAATGAAAGGCTTGGAGTAATAAGTCAATTTAGTTTTGTTCTAAAATACATTTGCAATTATAGTACTTGTATTTAGCACATTGACCTGTTGCTTAGTCCTCTTCATCAGGTAACAACTCCAAAAGCATGTCAAGTATGTATGCAAAAGCTGGGTTTGGTAGTGAAGTCAAAATTTTAGTACTGATGTAACACTAATCCAGATGTTTGAAGGCTTACTTGGAGAGCGTAGGTGAGTTTCCTCTCTGGCACAACAGACACTGTCCTACACAGCATATGTTTTGCGTTCTGGATCCTTTCATTCTCGTAAGGCATTGTGGTTGGAATTATATCAGAGACCTCATACTTTTGCAGTACAGAGTGTCAACAATGTCTCTTTACAATTTCAAAATTTTATTAAAAAAACAAATGAACAGACAAATCTGTGGAAATGATACAAAATGAGGAGTAGATATTGAAATTATTTTTGCCTTATTTAATACACCTCTATATGGGCACCATTAGTTGCATGAAGCACATCAAGACGGTGCTCAATTTCTTGCCATGTTCTCTGTAGCATAGCATCATCAATGGTGGCAATGGCATCAGTGATTTTTTGCTTCAGGTCATTATGTCCTATATCTTTGTTCGATACACGATATAACATAACCCCACAGAAAGAAGTACAGGGGCGTGATATCTGGTGAACGAGGTGGCCAGGGAATTGGGCCAGCCCTTCCAGTCCAACAATCTGGAAATGTTTGATTCAGGAACCCACGAACATGCAGTCCCCATTGTGGTGGTGCACCATCTTGCTGGAAAATGACGGTTGGTTGAAGGTCATCCATTTGTGGGGTCACATATTCATTCAAGGTAAACATTTGCAGTAATTGAACTCTCGTTGAAGAAAAATAGACCAATGATTCGATTGCACATGATCCCACACCATACATTCACTTTTGGACTATCTCGGTGAAGTTCCCTAGTCACATGGGGGTTTTCTGAGCCCCAGATTCTCACATTATCTATGCCCAAATGCAATGTGTTTACAAACTTTAAATAATGACTGAGCACTTAAGGACAAATTTTATTAGCATATCTCATCAGATGCCTTTTTTGTAATTTTTTGAAATTGTAAAGAGACTTTGTGGACAACCTGTTTATTGCTTCATTCAGTATGCCACTTCAGAGCATTGGCTTTCTTTGTAGTTTGGTTACCTTTTAGTCGATACAGAGGACTTAGACTGATTTTAATTTTACATTTCAACATATCAAGTAATGGACCTGAAATGGATTGTAAATGAAAGTATGCCAGTGTTTTCAAATGAAATCACAATTTTTTTTTCCCCCTAATCTAATTTCTTTTTTGCTTGTTTCCAGCGTCCTGGAATTCCCCCGGGTAGCAGAATGACCCCACAAGGACCTGCCATGGGGCCGCCAGGGTATGGCACCAGCCCAGTGTCTCGTCCTGGCATGCCACAATCGGTAATGGATCAGTCCCGTAAGAGGCCAGCACCCCAACAGATTCAGCAAGTGCAGCAGGCAGCCCAGAATCGCAACCAGCAGTAAGTGACTACAGCTCATTTTATTTTCATATTTTTATTATTATAGTGCTTAATGTAGTTTCTGTGATCCTACTGTATTTGAGCCCAGGTTATTAAAGTGATGAGTTTAGTGAATCACTAATCACTACCAACCCCATTTTAGTTTGTTGATGTGCCTTTCTGCTTTGTCGTGTCCTTGGTAACTTTTTTTTCTCCTTATCTCTTGGTAGTGCTAAAAAGAAGAAAATGGCTGATAAAATTCTACCTCAAAGGGTGAGATATGATTTTTTCTATATATATATATATATATATATATATATATATATAACTAACTGCAAATGTCAATTGCAATCTTGGTTTTAGAGCTGCACAATGTTCTTTTATGCGTCACTCGTCATGTGTTTAATGCCTAGTGTTTCCTGTCTATGAATCCATTTGACAGATACTGTATTGTCATTTACATACAAATGACTGTCAACTGGTTTTCCAATCACCTTTTATTTGTTTGGGTTAAATGAGGGAGAGTTGGTGTACCTGGGAAATTTTCATCATGTGGTCCTGCTGAAATACTTGCTGTGGTTACTAAAAGACATCTAGGCCCCGTTATTCAGGAAAAGCCAAAGGGGGGAAAAAAGGACCATTAATGGAGTATCTTGTTCTTTTCTACTTAAAGAAAACTTTAAACCTCTGAACAACCAAGACTGTGAAAAAGCGATATGGGATATTTTCTTTGTGCATTTGAATGCCCCTTTTTTCCACCCTAACAGAATACACCAATGTGATTTTTTTTTTTTTTTTAAATAGCTTGTTGCTTTGTCGTTTTGACTTTTTTTTTTTGTAGTGATACTTTTTTGCTCCTTACCTGTGATTTCAAAAGATTACACCCAAGGAAATTTGCAATTTTTCAGCTATAAATTAGCACCACCTTGATTTTATTTTTAACGTCTTACATTATATCAGCCTTGGAACATGCAATGTAAAACAATGCCCTATGCTGGAGCTACCCAGCTTTCACTTTCAGGCTCCGCTTGCAGCTATGTTACTACTTTGCTGCAAGTACTGGCTTACCTCCAGAGATCTTTAAAGTTATACTAAAATGTATTGGTTTAAAATTGATTTTATTTACAATTTGAAAATGTTTAAAGTAATCAATTTTAAGGGCTGTCACAAGTACAAAGATAACAAGGACAGAGTTAAAAGATCAGAGTACTGGTGGTGTAAAACCAAAAGTAGCCCCAATTCTTTCTGCAAATAAATTTCTACCACAATACACAGTTAAACATCTTATTAAAGAAACGTCCTCTAACAGGACAATTCAGTAATCAGGCAGGAGAAAAGCTGTTCATTGTATTTTTAATTATTCCTCCGCAAAATGCCTCAGAGGGAGCATTTTTAAAAAGCAGTCTGTTACAACATGGTCAGAATGGTCTGAGAAACAAAGAATAGAGGTTAATTTTATAAGCTATTGGATTTACGTACAGTGTCAATCAGTACATACATTTTACTCTGGTTGGTTCATTAGTTTACACCCAAATTATTTATATAAGAAGTCTGTTATATTCTGGTGGTTCTTATACATTTGAGTTGTGCCACCACCCTTGACATTTCTGTGCATATAACAAACTGTCCATTCTTGTTTACAGGACATCTTCTTAGTTATCCTTCAGTTCATGTTGTATATTACATCAGCCTTTCTTCTGGTACATTCTTTATTTGACCATCTCAGTATATTTCCTAAACCAGTTCTTATATTTCAGTGTACATTTTGTTGTTCACTTCATCTTTATCTGGTTTCCTGGTGTGCCTGAACAGGTTTCTGACATTTATTAAGCCTTTATGCCATTTATTTAAGATGAGTGGTATGTTACCCTAAAATTATTCTTCCATGGTATTTAGTCAGTAAAGTTGCAGATAACTTAGAGGAGAGCAGAGAAGTACAAAATGTAAGAAGTACCAAGGTGCATTGTTTGAAAAGGCACCTGAGCATCTTAGGATTTAGATTGGTTCATATGGCAAGTAGGAAGTTTAAACCTATTCACAGCTTGAGAACTGAAAATCTGTCCGGTTTTAGCAGAAATGGCAAAAGCAGAGACTGCAGATGCAAAAGTAAAATAAATCTATATAAGGAACAAATAGAAGATCCAGAGGTTAAAGACATTGAGGACTGAGAACCAAGAACACTCATTCAGTTGTCTTTATGTACCAAAAATGTATTGCACACAATATTTTAACACCAGATTTATAAGTATAACAAAAGGCCAACTATCTTTTAAATCAATGTTTCTCCACCCTTTTGGTTCCACAACATGCTTTTTTCCAAGCAAGTGTCTTCACAAGCCACTCGTGAAGGTGTTTCCCCCATGGTAAATTGAGGGGGAAGAAGGTTGAGATGAATAATTAAATGTGATCCTTGGAGCAGCAACACACTACCATTAGAAGCAACAGCAACTTGTGACCCCCCAAGTGGTTGAGAAACGCTACTGTAAATGCTGTATTAGCTGGACAACAAGTTAAAATATGTATCATTTGATCGTGTCAGTCTCGTATGGAATTAGGTAGTATGGTAGGATATTACTTTGGAAAATCTAGGTGAATCACATGTGTTTAATACAGATCTTCCGATGGGACATAAAAAATAATTTCTGAGCACAAGTTTGCAGGTCTTTTTTACAGAAAGGATCATAATAGAGCTGTGTAAGCAACATGTTTTGTTAAAGCTTTATAAGTTGGAAACCAATTACTCTTGTATATTAAAGTATGATATATGTTAATAAGTGCTATTCATTACACAAAAATGTGGAGCGGACACTGAAGGTAGGTGCTGTCAATGTACAAGTCGCACATATAAGTTTAAGCTTAAGACCTATTCTTTTCTAGTCTGCATATTACTGGTAGATTAACAAACACTCCCCACTTTCTCACAGTACGTTTTGCTTATCAATGTACATACACTGCAACCAAGCAAAGCACTGTGAATGTGCTGGCATCTCCTCGTCTGCTCGGAAACTCTGTGTAGAAAGAGGGTATTACTAACAGCTGACCAGTGAACGTCGCTGCACTCTTTGATTTAGTGCAATTGTATTAAATGTTGATTATTACAAATCTCTTCTTGTTCCCGCACCTTTGTGATCCTCTTAAAGAAAACAGAAGCTTTGGAGTGAGAAATTTTGCTACTTTGTAGAGCATGTGGATAAGAAGAAGAATATGTGGAGTTAATGTGAACAGTTTGAATTTTTTATTAATATCTGAAATCAGTCATTGCATCTTTGAACGGTTTCAGAAAAGCGACGACAGTTATATCTTTTTGTTGATGTTACCACTTGTCATATTGCTGCAACACTGAATTCAGAACTAGAGCTTGTCTCAGCAGACCTGTTTGAGTGACCTTGTAAGCTTGCCTTGTTGTCCAGTATGTTTATTACACCTGACTAACCTTTTTTAATTCACATTATACAGAGGCTGTGAAAGTTTGGGTGCTTTCTCAATCACTGCTGCTGTAAAAGCACGTGAGAGAATTGTGTCAAGACTCTGCACACTACAGTTTAATGTGGTGTAACCACACAAAGCAGCGATCTTGTAGGCATCTCGCTAGTCAATTCTGAAAACTCTTCAAGCAGTAAATCGCAAATGTGCGAGCTTCAAACAGGGTTGCAAAAAGCACCCTTGACAGAAAACTGAAGCTCTCATTAATATAATAGATGGTAGCAGATATGAAAGAGCTTTTCTCAAAGTTTTTGATCCAAATATCAATTGTGACAGCACACTCCATTATTAACAGTCTCTAGCATGTCATATACAATATCCTTTCTCAGTTTTTGCCTTTTTTTACCACATGCTGTGATACAGTTGTCGGATGAGGCAGTATCTCTTTAAACCCTCTCCAGACACTGTGTCGTAAAGCCCTTTTATCCTTACTAACAAAATCTGTATGTTTATCCTGTGCATCAGTTTTAGCGTTAGCTGTTACTTTTGATAGATTTGGCAAAAATGACAGTTTTGTTTGACACTTCACTAGTGCACATATATATATATATATATATATATATATATATATATATATATATATATATATATATATATATATATATATATATATATATATATATATATATATATATATATATATATATATATATATATATATATATATATATATATATATATATATATATATATATATATATATATATACATATATATATATATATATATATATATATATATATATATATATATATATATATATATATATATATATATATATATATACATATATATATATATATATACATATATATATATATACATATATACATATATATACATATATATATATATGTGTGTGTGTATATATGTATGTACAGTCATATGAAAATGTTTAGGAACCCCTCTCAGCCTGCATAATTATTTACTCTACTTTCAACAAAAAAAAAAAATAACAGTGGTATGTCTCATTTCCTAGGAACATCTGAGTACTGAGGTGTTTTCCAATCAAAGATTTTTAGTGAAGCAGTATTTAGTTGTATGAAATTAAATCAAATGTGGGTCCCCCTGTAATTTTTCTGATTTGAATGCATGTAAGTGCTCAATACTGATTACTTGCAACACCAAAATGGTTGGATTAGCTGGTTAAGCCTTGAACTTCATAGGCAGGTGTGTCCAATCATGAGAAAAGGTATTTAAGGTGGTCAGTTGCAAGTTGTGCTTCCTTTTGACTCTCTTCTGAAGAGTGACAGCATGGGATCCTCAAAGCAACTCTCAAAAGATCTGAAAACAAAGATTGTTCAGTCTCATGGTTTAGGGGAAGGCTACAGAAAGCTACCTCAGAGGTTTAAACTGTCAGTTTTAACTGTAAGGAATGGAATCAGGAAATGGAAGGCCACAGGCACAGTTGCTGTTAAACCAGGTCTGGCAGGCCAAGAAAAATACAGGTGCAGCATATGCACAGGATTGTGAGAATGGTTACAGACAACCTACAGATCATCTCCAAAGACCCATAAGAACATCTTGCTGCATATGTTGTATCTGTACATCGTTCTACAATTCAGTGCAGTTTGCACAAAGAACATCTGTATGGCAGGGTGATAAGAGAGAAGCCCTTTCTGCACTCACGCCATAAACAGAGTCGCTTGTTGAATGCAGATGCTCATTTAGACAAGCCAGATTCATTTTGGAACAAAATGCTTTGGACTGATAAGACAATAATTGAGTTATTTGTTCATAACATTAAGTGCTTTGCATGGCGGAAGAAGAATGCCACATTCCATGAAAAACACCTGCTACCTACTATCTAAGTTGGTGAAGGTTCCATCATGCTGTGGGGCTGTGTGGCTAGTTCAGGGACTGGGGCCCTTGTTAAAGTCGAGGGTCAGATGAATTCAACCCAATATCAACAAATTCTTCAGGATAATGTTCAAACATCAATCACAAAGTTGAAGTTACGCAGGGGTTGGATATTCCAACAAGACAATGAGCCAAAACACAGTTCGAAATCTACAAAGGCATTCATGCCGAAGGAGAAGTACAATGTTCTGGAATGGCCATCACAGTCCTCTGACTTCAAAAAATTAATGGGGGAATTTGACGCAGGCTATCCATTCCTTGTAGCCATCAAATTTAACTGAACTGGAGAGATTTTGTATGGAAGAATGGTCAAAAATACCATCTATCCAGAATCCAGACACTCATCAAAGGCTATAGGAGGCATCTAGAGGCTGTTATATTTGCAAATGGAGGCTCAACTAAGTATTGATGTAATATCTTTGTTGGGGTGCCCAAATTTATGCACCTGTCTGTCTAATTTTGTTATGATGCATATTGCATATTTTCTGTTAATCCAATAAACTTAATGTCAGTGCTGAAGTACTACTGTTTCCCTAAGGCATGTCATATATTAAAAGGAAGTTGCTACTTTGAAAGCTAAGCCAATGATAAACAAAAATCCAGAGAATTAAGAGGGGGTTCCCAAACTTTTTCATATGACTGTATATGTATGTATATGTATCTGCGGTGGGCTGGCACCCTGCCCGGGGATTTGTTCCTGCCTTGCGCCCTGTGCTGGCTGGGATTGACTCCAGCAGACCCCCCGTGACTCTTTGTTAGGACATAACGGGTTGGAAAATGACTGACTGTATATCTATATATATGTATGTGTGTATGTGTACATATATATACATATAAAGTATACATATACATATGTATGTATGTGATAAAATGAATGAAAAATCATTCGATTTTAATTTCCCATACTGTAGTACCTGCCTGTTTACGCCTGCACATGGCCGTGAACTGCCCACTCCTGCCCTCAAAATTGAAACTCAGTCCCATGTCTCAAGCAATTGCATTGGGTCCCATGAGTTCTGCAGTGCAGATGTCTACCTCAGAGCATAAGCTGACCACTATTGAGAGAATGTCAATTTCATTTATATTCTCCTTCGTTTACATTTGAGAGAGGCTTGAATTTGTACTGAGGATTCACACAGAACGTTTTTTGTGTGTTTATTTGTAAGTTTGTTTCCCAACCATTTAAAACAGTTTGAAACTATACAAAGGAAAGAATACAGTATAGAGGTTGTTTTTGAGGATTTATATTAATACCTACTTTATTTATTTGGAACTGACCAAAGAATTTACTTTGTATTCTCTTGTAGAATTTGAAAGCTTTAATTGGTTTTAGATTTTAGGATTAAGATTTTATTTATTTGGTGTTGACCAACAAATTTAGTGTGTTCTGTAAAATTTGAACTTTTAACTGACTAATCAGAATTGAGACTTTTTTATTTTGTATTTTATTTGTTTGTAATTGACCAAAGAATTTAGTTGTGTACTGTATTTTGATTGTGTTCCCCTGTAACACTTGAAGCTTTTGACTGGTCAGAATTAAGATGTTAGTTCATTATATATACCCGTTTTATTTATTTGACATACAGTTGGTTAATGTACTACAGTACATTTGTCATGTTCAAGTTCTGACAGAAAATAAATATTTAAACCAAAATTAACTTTATCATATCTTCACATCTCACTTAGGAGTAAAAAGGAACCTTTAAGCTTGATATATCTCAAATTTTTAATCTGCTTACTGTTGTCTTCCATTTACAGATCAGAGAACTGGTCCCTGAATCCCAGGCTTACATGGACCTTTTAGCTTTTGAAAGAAAACTGGACCAAACAATCATGCGCAAGAGACTTGACATTCAAGAGGCCCTCAAACGGCCTATTAAGGTATAGTGCCACCATAACTTCCATCTGTATGTATGTTGCTTTCTGACCATTTGGTTATGAGTGGTGGTGTTTTTTCAGACCTGCTAAGTGAATGGACAAAAAAATGTCATCCAGCTATGAAGGAATTTTTAAAAATACAAAAATAAACAGAAATAAATGGACTTAGCATTTTTAAATATACTCCTCTGGGACAAACACACACCACTAATATTGTAGTAATGGAAGGTTTTACCATTGTTGGTAATCTTCTGGTATCAACAATAAAGCCGACCATTAGAGAGGTTTTTCTGTCCTGTATGCAGAAATTATTCTCATGCAAACTTCTGTGAATCAAAGAATATTTTCAAACTTGGTTAATACCTTTCAGGATCTGGAGTGCCTTAGCCTATCCGTGTAGCATCAGCCGGATGGTGGAAAAAAACTTTTGTGAATCAACAATGAAATATGTTTTAACCATTAAGAGAGTAAAAAAAGACTCAATCTGATCATAGTCTTCCTCTTCTTTCGGAAGCTCTCGGGTTGCCACAGTGGATCATCTTCTTCCATATCCTTCTGTCCTCATCTTGCTCTGTCACACCCATCGCCTGCATGTCCTCTCTCGCCACATGCATAAACCTCCTCTTAGGCCTTCCTCTTCTCCTCTTCCCTGGCAGATCTATCCTTAGCATCCTTCTCCCAATATACCCAGCATCTCTCCTCTGCACATGTCTAAACCAATGCAATCTCACCTCTCTCACTTTGTCTCCCAACCATCCCACCTGAGCTGCCTATAATGTCCCGATTTCTAATCCTGTCCATCCTCGTTACGCCAATACCTCCAGCTCTGTCTCCTGCTTTCTGGTCAGTGCTGCCGTCTCCAACCCATATAACACAGCTGGTCTCACTACCGTCCTGTAGATCTTCCCTTTCACTCTTACTGATACACGTCTGTCACAAATCAATCCTGACACTCTTCTCCACCCATCCCACCCTGCCTGCACTCTCTTTTTCACCTCTCTTCCCCAATCCCCATTACTCTGTACTGTTGATCCCTAGTATTTAAACACCTCCATCTTCACCAACTCTACTCCTTGCATCCTCACCATTCCACTGACCTCCCTCTCATTTACACACGTGTTCTGTCGTGGTGGTCCTACTGACCTTCATTCCTCTCCACCTCTGCAGGGTCTCTTCAACCTGCACCCTACTATCGCTACAGATCACAATGTTATCAGCAAACATCATAGTCCACGGGGACTCCTGTCTAATGTCGTCTGTGAACCTGTCCATCACCATTACAAATAAGAAAGGGCTACTCAAGCTGATCATAATATATATGCAAAGGTTTAAAACTTGTCTACTATTTTACTCTGGTACATGTTAACCTTGGTATTTTAGCCATGCTACTAAAACTGATTATGTAAGCATTGCACGCTTTCCAGTTGGAGATAATGTGACACATCTTTTAACATATCAGGGGACAATTAGTCTACATTTCAATCAAAATGTAGCGACAATCATGTGGGTGACACTTTGGTACAGTGTTTAATGTTACTGTCTCCATAGATCCTGTGCATGGTTGTTGACCTTGTAGAGTGTGCACAGTTTCCATGTGTTTGTATGAATCTCACCCAGCCATACCGTAACCCCAGCCCCCACAAAAGAAACTTACTCCAGTTTTCTTCAAACATCTTCTCTGTGCCATACATTGCCAGGATATATTCTGGCAGCCCCAAGGTCATTTACTGGGATAAACTGGTTTGAGAGAAACTAGTGTACTACATTGCATGACATGTTCTATGTGTATCTTTCAATAATCTCACAAAAGGCAAGAAAAACCCATTGTATAAGAATAATTTGGGGTGGTTATAGTGGTTCTCAAGTACAGTACTGGAGTATCCCAGTGAACTTCACCTTTTTTTTTCTCAGTTTTTTCTTTAGTTGTCTTTTTCTTCTTTCTACTGAAAGTTCTGCTAGCATTTACATTTAGAAGAAATTCTGAATTTTTGTTTTTAATGCATAATTATACCGGCCTATTCAAAATGAAAGTGCAGGTTTCAAAAATGTATTTCAAACAAACTGTATAAGTCAGAAACACATTCTGCACATCCCTGGATAGAGGAAAGTTCAAAGTTTGGTCCTGTGGTCCTTGAGGTTGGATACAATCAACATGAGCCCCATGTGTAGCGTGACAAACGTCAAAACGGTAGACCATTTCTTGCCACACACGAGTCAACTGATCCCTAGTTACTGAATTTTCATCTGACATGTGTGGACGACCAGTGCTTTTACGCTTGTATATGCCACCTTCTACTTATTTTTTAGGCCACTCGTAAATTTGCTTATGACAAGGCAGCTGTTTGTTGAAGCATTAGCGGAATTCAACTTGCACTTGAACACTGGACTCTCACTTTACAAATTGTTGCACGCAAAATGGTTTCTCTTGTGGTATTGTCGCCATTTTACTATAAATGAGAAACAGTGCTTGGTGGCATTCACTGGTTCTTTTAGTTGGGCTTTTAAACTTTGAACTATCTGGTTATGTCCGAAATGTGTTTCTGTCTTGTTCAGTTTGTTTTTGAAGTAAATTTTTGTAATCTGCTCTTTCATTTTAAATAGCCCGGTATTTTATCATTTTCTTTGTAATTCATCTCTTTAAGTCACAAGCTATTATATAAACTGTATAGTAGATTAAATATGGTTCTTGGTCAGTGTGTAACCTACTGTGGTGGGTGTTGTTCCCAGGTGGTGCTCCAGTCTTAGCCAAGCACTGGCATCTTAGTCTGGTCCTGTGTAATCAAGAATGCTGTTACTTAGGATATGCCTACCTTAAAGAAATACTCTACCCAATTTTTTTTTTTTTTAAATGTTACTTATGATGCACAAGCACAGCTGCTGTTTAAGCATCAGAGGCTGAGCAGGGCTAGATGCCTGAGTGGCAACGGTCCATCCAGCAGATAGATAAAGCACATTCTTTGTCAAGTCTTGAGGGAATTTGACAAAGAGGGTAGAAACATTCAGGGGAAAAAGTACAACACTCACTAGTGCATTGCTTAGTTTAAGTGATCTTGAAGAGTGAGTCAGTGGATAAGCTTAAAGGGACAGAGTTCGCTGACACAGTAATACCAGCAGTGTGCAGGTTGCAAGGAAACAGCACTTTACCCGCAAAATGTTGTGCCTTTTGCCTTCTGTACTCTCAGCTGACTTAAACTGTCGCTCTGGTTTGTGGCCTAGCGGTGAATTGGATTACTACATGCTGGAACTTTATCAGCATATAGTGTACCAAATACTAAAGTACATGATGAAATAGCCATTTTAATAAGGACCACTCACTGCCCTAGTGTGTATATGTCCTACAAAGTAGCTTTTCTGTTAGATGTTGATCAAAGGTTAGTTAAATGCTGGCATGTTTTTATTTATTTATTTATTTATTTTTTTTTTCTTGCAGGTTGTGTATCAGTGCATGATGCAGTTCATTAACTTAAAATATGCATGTCTAAATGATAGAGAAGGGATGCACAGTTACCACAAAATTTATAATCGATTATTATTACCGTTATAATTTCATTTAATTTTGATTATTAACACTACAATAAAATGCATTTTTGTTGCCAACTGCGTAGACTGTTTTCTCCCTTAATTTTGCAGGGAACCATTTACAAAACTGTTATTGTGAAATTGATAAATGCTGGAGTAGTGGAATAATTAAAAAAAATAAATACAGTATATATATATATATTTATAGCATATACAGCATATAGATAGATATATATATTTATAGCATATACAGATATATATTTATAGCATATAGATAGATATATAGATAGATATATATAGAGATATAGATATATATAGAGATATAGAGAGAGAGATATACAGTGTGTATAGAGATAGAGCTAGAGATAGATATAGGTCATCCGGAAAGTATTCACAGCACATCACTTTTTCCACATTTTGTTATGTTATAGCCTTATTCCAAAATGGATTAAATTCATTTTTTTCCTCAGAATTCTGCACACAACACCCCATAATGACAACTTGAGAAAAGTTTACTTGAGGTTTTTGCAAATTTTTTAAAAATAAAAAACTGAGAAATCACATTTACATAAGTATTCATTGCCTTTGCTCAATACTTTGTCGATGCACCTTTGGCAGCAATTACAGCATCAAGTCTTTTTGAATATGATGCTACAAGCTTGGCACACCTATCCTTGGCCAGTTTCGCCCATACCTCTTTGCAGCACCTCTCAGGCTCTATCAGGTTGGATGGGAAGCGTTGGTGCACAGCCATTTTAAGATCTCTCCAGAGATATTCAATCAGATTCAAGTCTGGGCTCTGGCTGGGCCACTCAAGGACATTCACAGAGTTGTCCTGAAGACACTCCTTTGATATCTTGGCTGTGTGCTTAGGGTCGTTGTCCTACTGAAAGATGAACTGTCGCCCCAGTCTGAGGTCAAGAGCACACTGGAGCAGGTTTTCATCCAGGATGTCTCTGTACATTGCTGCAGTCATCTTTCCCTTTATCCTGACTAGTCTCCCAGTTCCTGCCGCTGAAAAACATCCCCACAGCATGATGCTACCACCACCATGCTTTTCTGTAGGGATGGCATTGGCCTGGTGATGAGCGGTGCCTGGTTTTCTCCAAACGTGACGCTTGGCATTCACACCAAAGAGTTCAATCTTTGTCTCATCAGACCAGAGAATTTTGTTTCTCGTGGTCTGAGAGTCCTTCAGGTGCATTTTGGCAAACTCCAGGCGGGCTGCCATGTACCTTTTACTAAGGAGTGCCTTCCGTCTGGCCACTCTACCATACAGGCCTGATTGGTGGATTGCTGCAGAGATGGTTGTCGTTCTGGAAGGTTCTCCTCTCTCCACAGAGGACCTCTGGAGCTCTGACAGAGTGACCATCGGGTTCTTGGTCACCTCCCTGACTAAGGCCTTTCTCTCTCGATCGCTCAGTTTAGATGGCCAGCCAGCTCTAGGAAGAGTCCTGGTGGTTTCGAACTTCTTCCACATACGGATGATGGAGGCCACTGTGCTCATCGGGACCTTCAAAGCAGCAGAAATTTTTCTGTAACCTTCCCCAGATTTGTGCCTCGAGACAATTCTGTATCTGAGCTCTACAGACAATTCCTTTGACTTCATGCTTGGTTTGTGCTCTGACAAGAACTGACAACTGTGGGACCTTCTATAGACAGGTGTGTGCCTTTCCAAATCATGTCCAATCAACTGAATTTACCACAGCTGTACTTCAATTAAGCTGCAGAAACATCTCAAGGATGATCTGGGGAAACAGGATGCACCTGAGCTCAATTTTGAGCTTCATGGCAAAGGCTGTGAATACTTATGTACATGTGCTTTCTCAGTTTTTTTTTTTTAATAAATTTGCAAAAACCTCAAGTAAACTTTTTTCACATTGTCATTATGGGGTGTTGTGTGCAGAATTCTGAGGAAAAAATTAATTTAATCCAGTTTGGAATAAGGCTGTAACATAAAATGTGGAAAAGAGTGATGCCCTGTGAATACTTTCTAGATGCGCTGTATGTATGCATGTACTGTATATACATATGTAGGTATTTATATTAAATGTGTATAACTTTTTTATCGTTATTTTTGCAACACAATACATATTTTAAATTACTGATATTCAAATAAAAGTAAAATTTTAAGTATAACACAAACTTTTTTCCTTGCAAAATAAATGTATAAATATGGGGAAATGTTAAACATGAGAATGTTAAATTGGGGCGCCGTTTTAATAAGAAAACAAAAGTTATGTGTCTAAGTAAAATCAAAGCACAGAATAAAGCTTTAAATGACAGTATAAATATAATAAGAAGTTAATGTAAACACACACTTGATAGTACTTTTGTGTAGGTATGTAAGAGAGTCAGATGCAAAAATATTACTACATAGTAAGCTCAAAGTTTTCAGATGGAAATTCATTGTTATATGATACTACGATTGTCATTTTAGAATGGGCCACAGTGCTCATACAGCACCATCAAATCCCAAAAAAAAATAAATTCATATCTAAATATTTTTCAAGTTTACCAAATGCTTACATAGTATTTGCACATGATCAGACAATGATCTGTTACCTATATAAGATATTACTGTTGAAACTATACAGTGACAATTACATGCGCAGTGTTTGTTTTTAACATAAATGTCATAGGATGCTCAACCAATTGCTAAGCACGACCTATACCCAAAACTCTGGAGTCTGCTCCAATCATCGATAGCAGCTGTTCATGACATTTGCCACCTTGCCTGTACTCGTGAAGACCTGATGCTTCTCCTGCATGCTTCAGGCAACTAGTGTAACTCTCCCCTTGAGCAGTTTCGTGACTTCTTATCAGGAAAGCATCTGCTTTTCAGTGTAAATTCTGCATTAGTATAATGAACCATTAAACTTGGTCACATTTCATAGTTGTGTTAGATTGGTGCTACAGTTTTGACTTCGGTCCAGCTTTCGGACCTTAGTTAAAAAAAGCAGTTCCAAAGCAAGTAACTGATAAATCCAAAACGCAGGTTCTCCACAGTACATTCCTGTACCCTCTTACTACCCATGAAGCTCCAGCCATATTAAAACAATGTTAGGGAACAAGGGGTTTATTGCTGGTGAAGTCCTGATCACATTCAATCAATCAATCAACATTTATTTATATAGCACATATTTATACAAAAAAATGTAGCTCAAAGTGCTTTACAAAATGAATAGAAAAATAGAAGACACAATAAAAAATAAACATAAGTCAACATTAATTAACATAGAATAAGTAAGGTCCGATGGCCAGGGTGGACAGAAAAAACAAAAAAAACTACAAAAGCTGGAGAAAAAAAATAAAATCTGTAGGGATTTCAGACCACGAGACCGCCCAGTCCCCTCTGGGCAATCTGCCTAACATAAGTCAAACAGTCCTCTTTGTATTTAGGGTTTTCATGGAAGGACCTGATGATGGTCACGTAGACTTCTGGCTTTCAGTCCATCAATGTTGGTGTATCATGATGCTTTGAGTAGGTGGTGGTGGCGCAGGCTGCCACCACAAAGAAACTGGAAAAAGAAACAGAAGAGAGAGTTGGGGTCAGTACGGATTTTAGAGCCACTGTGAATAGTTATTATGAAGAATTGAACATACAGAGTATCGGGATTAAGTTAAAGTGAAGTTATAAAAAGGCCATGTTAAAGTAATGTGTTTTCAGCAGTGTTTTAAACTGCTCTACTGTATCAGCCTGGTGAATTCCTATTGGCAGGCTATTCCAGATTTTAGGTGCATAACAGCAGAAGGCCGCCTCAACACTTCTTTTAAGTTTAGCTTTTAGAATTATAAGGAGACACTCATTTGAAGATCTAAAGTTACGATTTGGAATATAACGTGTCAGGCATTCCGATATATAAGATGGGGCGAGATTATTTAAGGCTTTATAAACCATAAGCAGTATTTTAAAGTCAATCCTGAATGACACAGGCAACCAGTGTAGTGACATCAAAACTGGAGAAATGTGTTCGGATTTTCTTTTCCTAGTTAGGATTCTAGCAGCTGCATTCTGCACTTGTTGCAAGTGATTTATGTCTTGAATTGTCATTGAAGGAGTAAGATGGGGTTGGGGGTTTATACCCTGTCAAGTCCAGCATATTCTCTTCTGAAGTTCCAGTCACATTGACCTGTGTATTTTTTTGTATTGTGGACTCTACAAAATTGAAGTTTTTTTTCACAGCTACAATGGCCTGTGGAAGGGGATCGAGTGGAAAACTGACTTTTAAAGGACTGAAAATCTTGAAATACTAATCCTGTACTGTTTTAAAGTTTGGGATCTACCTTACCACCCTGTTCCGTAGGAGTTCTCAATCACACATCAGTTGTGATTAAAGTAACACTTGGTTCTGATCCATTTTGATTTTTTTTTTTATGACTTTTGGAATAAAGTAAAGACAACACACCTTGGGATAAGTAATTAAAGGAGGGGATGACATATTCTTACTCCGGATGTTAATCATTTTTTTATTTTTTATTTTTTTAAACCTTTGTTGCACACAGGGGCCCTGTACTATGGTAAATGAAACATGGTGACTTCTGTTATCTGAATTAGGCTTTGATACTTTGCTAAACACCAAGCATGTATTATAATGTAAACAGGTAATTAATGGTCATCTGTGTAGCGAATCAATTGTTGCTTGGCCTTGGTGGTGTTTGCTTATCTTTCATGAACTCTTCATAATGGATATGGTCAAATTTTAGATCAGGGGTGGGAAGTTTCAGTCTTGGAGGGCCGCAGTGGCAGCAGGTTTTTGTTTCAACCCAACTGCTTAATAAGAAGCACTTAGTGCTCAAGTATCACTTCTGCTTCACTTTAGTTGTCTCGCTCATTAAGATTTTGAACACTTATTGCTTATTTTAGTCTTAAACAGCTGTAGTCTTGGTTTTAATTGCTCCCTATTAACAATAAGATACAAATGACAAAATAAACCAGCATTTCTCCATTTAGCTTGTTTCCATTTCCACCAGTGTGTATTTATCATGCACTATTGGGTTTAATTAAATACTTGGAAGAAAAGTGAAGAGAAAAAAGTGAAGCACTGAGAATAACTCATCTGTTTTAGACTTCAAACCATTTGGATGATATCCTTAGAAAGGAAAAAAAAATCTTAGGATATGTGAATGACTTGAAATGGCAGAGTTAAAGCACTAAGAAGCCATGAAATTAAGTAATTGACAAGGATTGGTTTTTAACTATACAACTGGGTTGGAACAAAAACCTGCAACCACTGCGGCCCTCCAGGACTGAATCTGCCCACCCGTGTTTTAGATGATTATGTAAATGTTTGCATGTGGAGCTGCATCAGATTGCAAAGAAGGCTTTTTTATCAACATACTATTCAAAAACAAAATTCCGCATTACAAACAATTCTCATTTTGGTGCTAAATTATCTTTACAAAAAAAAAAGTGCACATAGGTTCAACATTAGGGTTAGGGTTAAACACTTCTCTGTTTTTCTGGAGCCTGCTGCAAACGGAAAATTAATTCACTTTTTAAAAAGATGTTAGGAGTCGGACTCCTAAAAAAGTGTTCACCACAGTCACCTGTAATAATATGATGTAAATTACCTGTATGAATATGATGCAAATTCCTCTGTTTTGCCAGTGCATTTGTGCTGAATTAATATGTCTGTGTTTGATTATAGTACCCCTTTGCTGTTTAGGGCCGCATGTAACTGGGAAACCTCAGTCTCACATAGAGTAGGAATGTTAAATTGAATGCAGTAATTGGTAGATTTTGCAATTAGCATATTACAGCAGTCGTAATAATTTGATTAATATATGAAAAAATGTGCAACCTTACTGATAGCAATTTCCATAGCTACTTTACTGTATAGTGTACAAGCCTTCTGTATTATTTATGCAATGGTGTACAAACCTGACCCCTTGATTAACACGTGCTATTTCACAAACTATTTGGGCAGTGGAAATTTCTAGAGAATTTCACTTGTAGCCTTCAAATGCATATCACATTCACGTTGCATGTCTGTATCGGAATTAGTACCATATGATAAAGTGGTGTAAATGAATTTCAAAAGCTCAGATGTCATGGTGTGTTTTTCTGTTCATACTTTTCTGAAAACAACAAATTTGTATCACATGTGAATGAAAAAATCAGAATTGAGCTGCAGCAAGAACTGTAGCCTTAATTTTGTGCCTTGTTGCAGTTTGATCTCTCAAATGCCAGAAGGCCTTTTATACACTTGATGTTTCCAGTGAATGAAGTATTAGATCTTTTTTGGTGAAAACTATGTCAAGGGTGTTTCAGGCAGAGGACCAAACAGTTTTAAGAGACAAATGTGTATTTATACATAAGATACAGAGACAGTTTAAAGAACACTTGGTTCAAGTCCATTTTCCTTTAGCCCTGAATTTATTCATGTGTAAATCAGCATTCAAAGTGCCAAATTAATTTTACATTTTTTATTGCATCTGCCGCTAGAAATTATTTTGAGAGTTTGTTTTATGTTTTAGTGTTAATTTTTGCTGGTTGGTGTCCAGTATTCTATACTGAGATATTGAAATACTTGATGTAGGAAGTCTGTTACTGGCTAATGACCATTTTGCACAGCTGAGATTTGAAGTGGTGGTAATTAAGGTGTAAAAGAGCATGTAATAGAATTGGTGATGCGTGCTGGTGTTTTTGAATCTAGACAAATACCTTTTCCATTTTAAAGGTGGCACATAATGTTCAAATCTCAATTATTTCACTTTGCTTTTTTTCTCCTCTCTGTTCTGCAGCAAAAGAGAAAGCTCAGAATTTTCATCTCAAACACTTTTAACCCAGCCAAGCCTGATGCAGAGGATGGAGAGGGAACTGTAGCCTCTTGGGAGCTGCGAGTTGAAGGGCGCCTCCTGGAGGATGTGAGTACTAGAGGGCAATTGCATGCTGCCTAGAACACTTGGAAGGAATTGTGCTCTGGCCATAGGGCTTTGTAGGGTGTGGGTGGTTTTACTCTGATTTAAGCTTACTTACTAGGATCAGTGTTTCCCAAACTCGGTCCTGGGGACCACCTGTGGCTTCAGGTTTTTGTTCTAACCAGATTCCTAATCAGTGATAACACCTGATAACACTGAGCTCATTTAATTAGCTGGTATTTTTTTCCTTCGACATTCAGAAAAGCATAGCAGTATGATTTTTACATTTATAAGACATTTAGAAATATTTCTGCGTTTGCTATAGATTTAAATGCTTAACTCTCTTTTGTTGATTTCATTATACTTTGCAGTTTCTCTGCGCAGCTTTTCCCCCTTTGTTGTATCTTTAATAATGACAAATTAAAACGAGATCAGACACGCTGGCAAACACTGAATAATCAAAGGCTGCAACTACTTTAGAGTCCGACCCACTAATTAGTAAATAATGGATTAATTAAACAATAAGAACACCTTGAAAAGTAGGATGAAAATCAAGTTAAAAATACTGTTAAAAAGAAAAACAAAATACATTATTCCTATATATCTGCTTGGTACATTTTAATATTTTTTTTTTTTTAGCAAACTTAGTTTTCTAATTTATATATTGTTCCCTAAACAAACAACTTGGGAAATATCAGTTCACTTAATTAGCCCAGGATTTCAATTCAAAAGAGAAGCTGGTTGGGATAAAAACCTGCAGCCACAAGGGGTCCCCAGGACCGAGTTTGGGAAAAACTTTACTAGATGGACACCCAGGTTACATTTAATAGGTTTTTGAGATGCTTTGTAAATGTGAAGTCCACAAGTGCGTAGTGAACAGTTTAGGTGAAAAAGCAGCTTTCAGTCTTTCTGGGCAGCGCATGCTGCTGGAGTGTCTCCTGAACTTAATAAAAAGAAACAAGTAGGCCTCTATCTATCTATCTGTCTCTCACATTGCTTGTGTCACGTAATCCTCCTATCAGTTACCTAAAGTCGTTTTCTTACAAATATTGTTATTGCTAAATTGATACTTCTGGAAAAGTCAGTAAATATCATAAACATGTACCACAATGCACATAGAGGTTTTTATATTGCAGGTCTACCCATCCATCCAGTTTCCAACCCACTGAATCCGAACACAGGGTCACGGGGGTCTGCCGGAGCCAATCCCAGCCAACACAGGACACAAGGCAGGAACCAATCCTGGGCAGGACACACACCAAGCACACACTAGGGCCAATTTAGAATCGCCAATCCACCTAACCTGCATGCCTTTGGACTGTGGGAGGAAACCCACGCAGACACGGGGAGAACATGCAAACTCCACGCAGGGAGGACCTGGGAAGCGAACCCGGGTCTCCTAACTGCGAGGCGGCAGCGCTACCTCTTCTCCTAATTCATTTTTTAAGAGTTCAGTCTTTATAAAAACATCGCTATGTGAATTACTTTTCCTGCTTATAAGATGCTCTGATTATTATGTAAGTATCAATTTGACAATAGTAAAAATATATATTTTTTGCATGTTGTGAACAAATTACTGGATAACTGACAAGAGGATTATCCTACACAAGTAACAGGTTCTACTTCCTCCTCCTGTATGCCGTTATTCAACATTGGACACCATTGGCTTGTATTATATCATAAACATTTTTACCTCTATTCTGCATGAACACATGACAAAATTTTCTCAGTCATCACTACAAAGCACATGGGGTAAACAACATATAGGTTTAGTATTCGTTTAGTGGTGCTGGTTATTTATTTATTTTTTTTAAGCAAAACTGACATTTTTTTGCTTTTCTCTAGTTAATGCAAATTATTTACCTAATTAGTTTTTTTTAGAGTGTGTCAGAAACGAGGCAACAGTTTACAGTGAGGGAAATAATTATTTGATCCCCTGCTGAATTTGTAAGTTTGCTCACTTAGAAAGAAATGAACGGTCTCTAATTTAGATGGTGGTTTCATTTCAGTGGAGAGAGACAGAATTTCAACCAAAAATCCAGAAAAAACACATTACATAAAAGTTATAAATTGATTTGCCTGTCCTTTGACAGCTGTTTGGTGTTGCCCATGGTGGTGGAGAGGTTGAAATGGAAAAAAACGAAAAAAAAAAGGTGTGCTTAATACACATCACGAGTTGAGATCAGGAGTATCTGTAATTGATTGATTTATGTGACACACAGCCAATCTATGGGAACCAGAATTCTTGCTGGCTAATAGAGGATCAGATACTTATTTCACTCAATGACATGCAATTAGCTACTGATATTGAAACAATTGTAATTTGTTTAGGAATCTTAGAAATACAGAGTATAAAATAAACCTGTTGTTGTTGGCTTGCAAATTCTAAAGTTGATGTGTTGATGTGAGGGGTGATCAAAATATTTTGAGTTTACCCTATTAAGAGAAACACCACTTAAACCACACACTTTATTTTTCAACATAGTCATTTTCATTATTTAAACACTTGTATTGTTTACAAAGCTTGTTTGCCACTTAGTGTTTTATCTTGCTTGTGCAGCTTTTATTGCTGACTTGAGGTTAGGAAAAAGGTGCTAATTCTGTTAGGTGAAATCTGGAGACTTGAGTGGTTGTGGCATCTGTTGAACTCCACAGTTTTGCAACTCATGCAGAGCAAGTACGGGCATTGTTGAGAAGCAGAGGGTTGACAGCTTTCCTAAACAACTCCTGCAAATGACCATTTGAGGCATGTAACCTGTTTGATCTAAGGGCGCCCTGGTCAGATTTTTTAGGACAATTGTCCGTCACCAATTTCATTTTGCTAGAATTGGGAGATTTGTGCATAACAGGAAGTGTAGAAGCTACATGTTGTATACATTAAAATGTTAACTTTACTATTTTTACATTTTAACTACAGAGCTTTTACTAACTCATTTTTTATAAATAAAATTATGTAGGCTTATTATAAAGGGATCCTTAAATAGTAAAATAACTAAAAATCCATCTTTGCTTTAACTAATAAAGCATGCACACATAATATTGTATCTAAAATATGTGTCGTATAAGAAAATTCTTGTCATAAATACAAGCCACAATTGTAATAAAATGTTCATAAGCCGTTCATCAAGAGGATACAAGATGAACCTGCTGTTCACGTTTAAACTTATACATAGACAAATGTGGCTTTTAAGCTGGCAATCCTGTTACTTACAAAGCAATGATGGAAACGCCGTCTTTATTATCTTTTTTTTTTTTTCTTCCTCTAATAATTTTAACTACTATACCAAACACAAGCTCACTCACCATCTGTTCTCCTGAAAGAAGCATCTGTTTTAACAAAAGACAAAGTGAAAAGTTCTGAATTTAGTAAAGTAACTTTTTTTTTTTTTTTTGCAAGTATTTTCTGCTAAAGACACGCCTGTGTGTTCTTCCACTCCAAGTTCAGCTAGACAGCATATACATCTGTCGCCCATTTTCAAGCACCGGCTGGCTCGTCGGATTGCTTTTTCTCACTCTATTATTCCACTTTCTTTATAGCAATATTCCAAATTCCAGTCTTCTCCCTCTTTAAGTCGGCCTGGCTGCTCCCTGTTTACAACAAGTTCTTCCTCAGCACAGGAATACCTTGAGTTAAAGAGCACTACAATAAAATTGTTGTAAGACTTGGAGAACCAAATACCAAAAAAAAAAACTTTTTTCAGATCATATAATTTACTGATTACAGATCAAACCATTTGGATTGAAAGTAGGCCAATTTAGTTTGGCTGCTGATCTATCAGAGCATCACTAATCTGGACTACCCTCTCACAATCAAAAAACTGAACATGGTCATGCTGGCATTTTCATGTCATTTAATGCTTTTTTGGTTTTGAAAAAGTGAAAAGTAACTTGTCCATAAACATACAGTATTCCAACAGACCATGAATGTGATATTGTTCAGTTTTGTGCACTTGTGTACATTTCAAATATTTGTGTTAGTAAAGGTTTTCTGTATCCTGGTTTAGTGATTCCTTACTTAATTTCTTCTACAACTAATTAAAGGTTCTAGAAATGCTAACCGAGTTTATCTTCATTTCAGACGGCTGTTTCTAAGTATGATGCAACAAAGCAGAAACGGAAGTTTTCTTCTTTCTTCAAGTCTCTTGTGATTGAGCTGGACAAGGATCTTTATGGGCCAGACAACCACCTGGTGGAGGCAAGTAGAGGAGGGCTGAGTGTTTTACATGAAGTGCTGTGTTTCAGATAATGAGCTTCACCAAACACAATCCTATTGCAATGGAAATTTGACTTTGTCTTTTTTGTTTTTCTTATTCTTGCACGCCCCTGCAGTGGCACAGAACAGCCACAACACAGGAGACTGATGGGTTCCAGGTCAAAAGACCAGGTGATGTTAGTGTAAGGTGCACAGTACTGCTAATGCTGGATTACCAGGTAAATCAACAGACATTTATCTTTAGTTTTCAAGAGCAGTTTTTAAATATGAGAATGAGGTTGAACACGATTTACAGCTCCAGAGAGACACTGAAGTGGTACTCTGTGTTCGTGCACACATGCAGTTGTGAATTGCAAAATGTGAACGAGTTACCGAAATCGGCATAATATAAGATATAGGGATTCCTCTAAAAGGCACTGTGGCCAATTCGTGTATCCTTAATGTTTTCCGAACTTTCTTTAAGAGGTGGTGCCAAAGCCCAGAGCCTTTCACAGCAGCAGAGGAAGCAAAGTATGAGTCAGTCTATGGCAGGCCACACTCAAATGTTTAAACTTTGTCTGACCTTGTCAATTTAGGGATTACTACTCTTTCATAAGTAAATTTATAAAAATAAAAGAATGTGAAATCTCTGCACATTCACAATACCTCAGAACTGATCTGGGGTCCAGGCACTGTAAGGCAGCAGTACTGCTCAATGGTGCCACCAATATATAAGGTGTGCAGTAGGGCTGTCAAATTGTAAAAAAATAAATAGGGTCTGAATGCTCCTATTAGAACTTTTAATCTACTTTTAAATATTGACTTAAGTGCTACTTCACACATGCTTATACTTCACTTGCCTTTGTATGCTTCATTATCATTATTTGCTTTTTTATCTTATGGTGCATCTCCAAAGCATGACGCACTTATGACTCATGCAGTGGCACAGCATTCACTTGAAAAACATATCCCTTCATTTTCTGTGCTTGGAAAGTGACATATTGAAATATGGAACCCATACAAAATTGCTCATGATTACTTAAACATGTTTAATGCACTCATTATTTTAGTCCCCTGCATCCTTTTCCAGTCCTCCACTCCACTATGTCCCTTTCTGGTCCTTGCGTACAAAAGATATGAAGTCTGTGCCCATCTATATTTTACAGTGTATAAGTCAAAGCATGGTACATCTATACATGTTTTACAAATGGATTAACTGATAATTTTTTTTATTTTGAAGTTTTATTAATTTTATTGTAATCATTCCATATAATTTTTTTTTTAAATATTATGATGTATTAATAGGCAAACGCTTACAGCAAGTTAAGAAATTTGGGTACTAAGGAAAAAAAAATACAAAGCATAATTTAAAATAATGTAGGTTATAGTTTAAAAAAAAATAAACAAATAAAATAAAAGTTTCCTGTGAAAGATATCAAATTGGATTGCTATGCATACTGTATAAAAGTTTGTAGAGCTGGGTTCCAGTCAAGTGCAATGGTGGGGTGTCTGTGGTCAGAAAATAACATAAAGGATTCTTTTTCCCCTTTCAAAGTTCAGCAAGAAATACCACATGTAACCTTAATACTTAACTTTTCTTTACATCCTTCTTTTAGCAAATATGTGTCAAGCCAGCAGCTTTCAAAAGACATGCATTGGTTTGAGGAAGCCAAGTATGGTTTCCTGACACTGAAAATGCCAGTTTTGAAGCCATTATAATAATGAAAGAAAAATGAGAAATATGGTCATTATTGTCCATTATGTTTAATGTGAAAGGAAACCAGCTTTTATGTGCCACAGTAAATGCTTATTAATTTTAACATATAACCATAAATCAGGGATCACATATTCAAGAGTGAAATAGAACCGAACCAAGAGCAGAAGGATACTCGCAGGATGCTGGAGACTTGCCGTGCTCACCTGCTTGTGAAAGAGTGTTTTTATAAATAATGATGCAAACTAACAGACATTATAAAAAGGCTGCTCTTGGAAATGATGTGCCAAACATATGCAAAAGAAGCAATACCATATGTGGAGTAACACAGTGCCAATATTAGTGTGAGATAAAACAAAGGGTCATTCTTTGATGATTGAATGTTGTTTTCATTTAGATTTGTATTATGTTCAATCTGACAGCTGGGCTGTACAGACTGTAGCTTCTACATATAAAACAGCCAAAGTTAACAATTTTGGCTTCAGTTCTAGTTTAAGTGAACCTTGTGTCTACCTTTTTGTTTTATAAGGCTCTTTTAAATATAATTTGACTCTTTCCCTCTTTTAGTTCTGGCTATTCAAAGCATTTAAATTCTTTTGTTCCCTAATCAGTAAGGGAAATACAGTAGATTGTTTTTGTTGTTCATTGGGATTATACTTAATTGCACAATTTTTTTAGGGAGGTATTATAATCACAGATTCTACATTGCCACAGGTTATTGCGCATATGAGAAATCTATCGAAAAGGTCAGGTTATTTATAGAACAAAAAATTGCCTTACTAATTTCTTGCAAGTGACTCTTGACCAAGAATATGAAATCCACCCCCACTCTCCTAAATATAAGGCTTTTTTTGTCTGCTGTCTGGTTTAACACTTGGTTTCTGATGCTTTTTATATTAACCAATAAGGAGTGCAATTCTATATAAAATATAATCACTCTTCTGCATATACTTGCAAAAAAGTGTCTGTACTATGTTGCTTTATAGTGCCAATGTAATGTGCTTTGAAGAAGAAGAGTAAGGTATTGGGGTTGAATAACTTGTCTTGAGATTTTTCCGCAATATATCAGTAGAGTATACTCTTGAATGTCATCTGTTCACATTCTCATCTTCTGTTGCACCTCTACATTCCCACAGCCTCCCCAGTTTAAGTTGGACCCACGCCTTGCTCGAATGCTTGGCATCCACACGCAAACGAGACCTGTCATCATTCAGGCTTTGTGGCAATATGTTAAGACTCATAAGCTGCAGGATCCCCACGAGCGGGAGTTCATCAACTGTGACAAATACCTCCATCAAGTAAGAGCAGCATAAAAGCTTGGCATTTACTTCTTTTTTTATATTTTTATCAATGGACTGAAATTTTACAGTTGCAGTTAAGGTCTTCAAGTTACACAGGTTGGTTGACTACTGTATTAACAAAATATGTTCCTTTATCTGATTATACTGTATCCGTAAGGTGCTCTTTTGCTGTTGTTCAGCGCAAGTGATACATTTATTCATTTTCTAGCCCACTTATCCAGTTTAGTGTGAATGTACCCAGTAAGCTGCAAACTCGCATATAAACACTCACTCAGTATGAAAGATGTTTTATAAAAAGAAGTATGTGAAAATAATGTTATTAAACATCTTGGCCTTGATAATTCTTTTTCAGATTTTTGAGACTCAGCGAATGAAGTTTTCTGAAATTCCACAACGACTCCATGCCCTGTTGATGCCACCAGAGCCCATCATCATAAACCATGTGATCAGGTGATTTGAGCTTTGTTAGTAATAATATCCCGATTATTGGAAAGTGAACTTATTTTAAAATGTTTTTTCCTCATTTCCACTCCCTTCATCTGTGTTCATTTCAGTTCAACCTCATGGCAATTTTCTCAAAAAAATGGTCTTGGAGCTCATTGGAAAATTTACATGCACTGTGGGTTCATAAAATATTTGCCATTTGAGCCCATCCAGCCTACAGTCAATAACTCAAAAGACAAATTGAAAAGTGCTTTCTGACAGGTTTGCAAATTTATGAAAAATATCAAAAACCAAAATTTCTCATTTATTTATGTTTTCAGACCCTTTGCCTCAGCAATCCACTTTTGGTTGGCTGCATACTGTTTGCTTTAATTATCCTTAACCCTTAATGGGGCACTAATTGAAATACTTGGAAATTCAAAATTTCAACCCTAGAGTGTTATTGGAAGTTATTACAAGACTTTCATACTATTTGTTAAATCTAAATTGACCCTACATGAGCATGCATATCCTCTGTAAAAACAGCAATGTTTATTTATATAGCACATTTTCATTGAAATGGCGTAGTTACAAGATGACTTGTGACTATTTTCATTTTTATGTTGCTTATCAAGGTCAATAAAGTTAAAATATGATTCCTCGCCAGCTAGGGTAAAAAAATTCCAAAAAGTGTATATATAAAAAAATGTAAGAAAAAACACATACATTTAAAGGAACATTTGTTTAGGATTTTTTTTTTTGGTTAGGAATGTTTTTTTTTATTCTTTTCTTTCAAATTTCCACACGTATCAAAGTCCAGTCACTTAGGCAACTGCTTCTTGGTACTTGAAGCAGTTGTGTTCTGCATTGAGGCACAGGTGGACCTTGCAGACCACATTTAACCTCAAGATATTCCACTTGCTGCTCCAGTACTTGTAGGTCTGGCAGTTGGTATAGAAAGGGACATGGAACAGGGCCAGGTCAACCTGCATAGAATAATCTTGGCTTCTTGTGGCTGCAGTGTTCCTGGACAGGCTTTGGGACATCATCAGAGGTGCTGGGCTGTCCAGAAATGCTGAGCTTCTTTGAGGGTGAGAGGTGACAGCCTTCTGGCCGCTGGCACGCCTGAACACCTCGATCTAGAGATTCTTTAGTGACTCTAAGCAACAGCCTTGCAGTCCCAGACTCCCACATGTAGTTGACCCTGGTATTCGTGAGGCTAACATCAGTTGCATATGCAAACATCCACATGTAGCATCTCTTGGATTTCATGCGGGTACAATAGTGATGAACCAGCATGTTGCTCTTGTCAGTGTCCCCTATGTTAGCATTGTAGCTTTTGATGACAGCAGAGTAGCTTTCCTGTTCCTTCCTCTTAGTGTCACTACAAAACCAGTAGACTGAGGACATGGTCTCTACCCCCCCATGTCTGTTGACAGCAGAGTTACGATTTTGTTGTCCTTCCACCTGAGGTCTAGAATTGCATCATCACTGGTGACATAGTCACAATTACCACAAGGGACAGCCTTCATCTCCATCTCTTTGATGGACTTGAGTGGAGGCTTGCCTATTCAGTTATCCCTGGCAGTCCCCATGTACCTGTAGTTCTTGTCCTTGAAGTACCGCATCATCTCTAGGCTGGTGAAGAAGTTCTCCTCAAAGATGGCTGTTGTGGTGGAGGAGGACATGGTGCTGACTACAGTGAAGACTGTCTGGCTTGTGGCATCTATTGCTTTTTTGTTCAGGCATCAGGGGGACACACAGGGCCTCCAGTGTAGTCTTTCCCATGCTGGCATAACACCATGTCATGAATGAAGCCATCCTCAGAAGCCCTGGCAAATAACTTGAAGCCCCATTTGACAAACTTGTTTTTGATGTACTTTCTCCAGTTGCCACCTGCCTTTGTAGGAAACCATGACCTCATCCATAGACTGCTTGTTGCTCACTCCTAAAGGTAGTAATCTGGAGGCTGAACAGTGGCCAGACCTTGAAGAATCAGTAGTTGGTTATACAAACCTGTGGCACTATCCAATGCATATTTGAGTACTATTGTCATACATTATAATGCATTATTTGTAAAACAAATACTATGTATGACTTACTAGACACATCGGGTGTATGTCTAAAAATAGACATGCTATCATTTCCTGCAGTCTTAGATAAACGGATCATATGATTAAATATAAATCAGTTTTCTTGCCAAAAATGTAACTAATTTCTAGATATCCTACGCAAATACCTATCTCAGCATTTAGCATAACTATTCATATAATGTGCGAGTTTCATCATCTTACCATTGTTGGTTTCAATGTTCTGACTGCATTTGTGGGTGTTGGTTAAGGGCACACAACTATACTTCATGAACTCCAGAAGAATTCTGAAGTTTGAAATGCTCTGGGCTGCTGATGTTCACTGCCTGGCTTGTCGATATCTATGTGGTTCTACAACCTCATGGATAGGCTTTGGGAGGCCATTGTGGATGTCCGTTAAAGTTATCCAGTACCATTATTTGCTCAATAAAGAACTTGACTGGAGTCCACCTGTGGCAAATTGAATTGACTGGACATTGTTTAGAAATGCACATATCTACCTGTGTTTATAAGGTCCACAATTTGCACTGAATGTGAGGGCAAACACCAGACCAAGAAGTCCTAGGAACTGAATTAAATTGTGATGAGGTACATAGTAGGGTATGGGGATCGAAGCATTTCTAAAGCTTTGAGTGTTCTCAGGAACGCATTGTGAAATAGATCATGTTTGAAACCACCAGTGCTCTTTCTAGAGTTGGTCATCACACCAAACTAAGTAACAGGGCAAAAAGAGCTTTGGTCAGGGAGATGACAGTGGTCATTCTAACAGAACTTCAGAAGTCCTCTGGTGATGTGAGAGAATGGAAGGATAAACATCTGGGTAGTACTCTTATCAATTAGGTGTTTATGTTGAAATAGCTAGACCGAAGCCATTCTTGGGTAGAATGCATATGATGATCTGGAGGACTCTGAGAACATAGGAAAAATGATTCTCAGGTCTGATGAGACAAGAATTGAGCTCTGGGCAGAACTCCAAGCAGCATTTCAGGTAAAGGCCAGGCACTGTTCACCTCCCGCCTAATACCAACCGTGCATTGAAAGATGAAATGGGGTACAGGAAGAGGGGGACTGGTCAGAACTGAGGAAAGGATGAATGCAGCCACCACAGACTGGGGCGACCATTCACCCTTCAGCATAACAATGACCGAAAAAATACGGCCAAGACAACACTGCAGTGGCTCTGTGACAAGTCTCTTAAGTGGCCAAGCCAAAGGCCAGACTTAAATACTCTTTGAACATGTGTGGAAAGGCCTGAAGGTGGCCGTTTTACAGACGATTGTCATTTAATCTGATGGTCCTGGAGGGGATCTGCTTGGATAAATGACTCAAATCCAGGTATGCAAAGCCTGTTTGAGACTTACCCAAGAAAACTCAAAACTTGAATTGCTGCCAAAGGGGCTTCTGCAAGGTACTGAATTGAGGGTCTGAATACATCTATGAATGAGAGATTTCACTTTTTGATTTTTAATAAATTTGATGTTTTTGTTATTGTGGGTTATTGATTGCAGGTTGATGGGCAAAAGTGGCAAATTCTTCCATGTAAAATTAAATGTACAATACAATAGCTGAAAGTCTAAAAACTTACTGAATCCACTGTATATTAAATAAAAAATTGAAAAATATAGCCCCTTCCAAAATTTTGAACCATATACAATTAGAAATTAATAAAATGTAAATACAGTAATTCTGCTTTAGTTTTCGTGAAGCTAGTCATAATTTATGGTCATTTTTAAAGAACACATTCACAAGCAGAATTCTGTAGGCCGACCCGTTTTTGACCTTGATCATTGTGAATTGCCTGCACAGATCCTCCCTGGGCATTACACAGTACACAATGTTTCATGGTAATGTTTGGTATTATGGTCAAATTATACGATTTGATTTTTGTGCCTGTCATGTTTCATTCCATTGGCTCCAAATCACTGACGTCTCATCCAGTAGGCTAGGAAGAATAACTAAATTAGAGCAGCGATAGCACCGTGAGTCGCAGCTGCATACTGAGAAGAAAGTGAATATTTAAACAGTCATTCATAATTATTACCACCATAATCGTTTAATGGTTTTGATGTTATTTATACACCTGTTTTTGGGAAAGGTGCTTTCGAAGCTGGATTTTGTTTAGATAAAATCTGAGTATAACATTAAAAAAAGGCAGAAAGAGGCATTCAAATGACTGTTCATTCTGGTTTGCATCACTGCAGCCTTTTCATGCACTTCAAAAGTAATACATCAGTGAAAAGGGGAGGATGAGGGGTGTGTGTGTGTGATTGTTACTTTTTTGTCTGTTAATAATGAATGTTCTGTCATCCTAGCAGTCCCAATGAGGATTACAAAACCGACCAAATAAAGTGACTGTGGCATTGCTGCCTCCATATAATTAACTTGGTTATCATTGTATTGTGATCTTTCCCGTTTGGGGGATGCAGGTGGAAGGTTAGATTTATGCACTTCTGTAGCTCTCAACTCTCCCAAAGGTTTCCAGGGGGAATCGTTGGAACAGTTTAAAAGGGGGTGGCTTACGTTGTTCAAATTTTATTTTAAATTTAAAAAGTTGGCTTTTGTCACTTTTGTGAAGATTGAGCATCCAATCAGCCATATCACAGAGCACCTGGAGCTAGTTCCACGAAAATGACAGTAACTGTGTCAACCTGAGCTTTAACAAAACAGCAATTCACAGAACCCCAGTTTCAAAAAGGTCATGTTTATCCTTATTCCAGTAAGAGAAACCAGAATATTTGAAACTGCCTTGACACACACACATTTCTCTACAAGTAACCCAATTAATTGGCCATGTAAACCCTTAAATGGGTTGCACTTAAGGGTTATGTAGTTGGCGCATGTCTGGTGCACTTGGTTAGCCTGTGCGTGTATTAGCTTCACACACACTTCCAGCAGCCACTGGTACAAAATGGTGGAAGTGTCCACAAATAGAAGTTTCCTTAAACACATTATTCATTCTCCTGGTTGAAACAATCTGTCTGAAATCTCTAAATTTATGTTGATAACCACTTTGCCACTCGTTTACATGGTTTAATCTGGCAGCAGCCAAGCAGAAAAGTGTGTGCTGCATGCAATCCAGTAACAGAAACATGTAAAGTGTCAGTTTAGTTTCAGTCCAGCTATTGCTATAGATGTGTTCAAGCAGTGTGATGTGGTGGCACAGTGGCTAGTGTTCATACTACATATCTTTTGGCAGTTCAGGTTGTGGATGGATACAGCACACGAGGGACTAAACATATTCATAAAGCACAAGAAAATGGCCATGTTTGGCTGTGTTTCTGGTCAGTTTCAACAAGGCGCATATGTGAGCTAATGCTGGTAAGCAAATGCTGGTCAGTGAAGCAGCAGTCTTTTATAAAAAAGAAAAAGTAAAGCAAAAGTTACACACTTTTTGCAACACATTATATTTTACTGTAAGTGACTATTGGTGGCTCTGAGGCCAAGGATCTTTGATGGTATCTGGAAGGTTGCTGATTCAAGTTTCATTACTGCCAGAATAGATCTTTCTCCGTTGAGCCCTTGAGCAAGACCCTTAACCTGAAAATTGCTCCAGGAACGCTCTACAATGGATGACCCTGCACTCTGACCCCTAAAAGGTCACACAAAAAGACGGACATTATCCCCACAAAGATTAATATAGTGTATCAAAACAACCTATTTAGTTTTTTGTTTTGTTTTGTTTTTTTAATTTTTTTTTTTAAATAAGTAGTCAGTAATGTGACCAAGATACTTTTAAAACTTAACGTTTTTACGCTGCTTGGTAGATGCAGACCCCATGCTTGCTTTAAGATTCATGGTGTTGGTTGATGATGATTAATCTTTTTAAGCATATATTTTGTTATTGGAGCATTTTTCCAAAGGAGAACTCCATAAGTGGACTTCTGCATGGGCTATTAAAAATAAAATAAAATCCAGATTCTGCCTTAACGAGGTCACTCATCTTTTCCTAGTTTTGTGTGTGCATAGGAATGTACTTCAAGACTTTGTTTGGTGACCGCGGCTCCAGATCAAAATCCAACAGAGCACCTTTGGAATGAAATGGAATGGGAGATTAATTGCGTTAATTAATTAAGTGTGTGGCTGAAACATCTGCAGAAAAGATACTATCGACCAAACAAACCAAAATCTGTAAAGCGGATTTTTAGCAATTTTTGAATTCAGGCAATTCTTTGAGCATGAGACACTTGTACCCAGTGTTGGATAGGTGGGCCAAATAAAGCAATTTTGGGGTGTATATAACAATGTAAGTTAGTTTCGAGCCTAGTGCTATAAGTGCCAATGAGCTGTTTTTTTTTTTTTTAAAAAACATTCAATAAGAATTTAACAGGAACTGGTAAACAGCTTAGTAAAGTGAACAGTAAGCATGGTACCTATGGAAGAAAGAAACCGGGGATACAATTAACATTAGGATAACAACTAATGTAAAATGCAAACATGAATAGGGGAATTGAGTTTATTTACTGTAATTTAGAAATTGCATCAGTTGTATGGAATGTGATTAGGGGAAACACACAAATTAAACTGAGACAGAAATATAACTTTAGGGCAACAAAAAATTTCCAAATGCCCACACACAGCCAATGTACACATATAATATTAAATTAGTGCTGTCAGCTCTTAAAGTTAATATAGGCTATTCTAGCAACTCAGTTTGTAAGGAAATCCAGGAGTCTTAACACTGATAGGGAGAGCATCAAGTTAGAAATTAAAGGACAGTCCTTGTTAGAAAGTTATCGATAAGAGGAGCATCAAGGCTACTTGAGTGAAAATTATCTAAAAGGACTTTAGAATATTTAGGAGGCTGACATCACATATTGGGTATCTAAAATATTAAATTACATCTTTGTAAATGTGAAGCAGGATGTAGCTCTTTTGTGTCTCTTACACTGTGTCTATGCTTGTGATTTGTATTTGTAGTGTCGACCCCAATGATCAGAAGAAAACTGCCTGTTATGACATTGATGTGGAAGTGGATGACACACTTAAAACACAGATGAACTCCTTTTTGCTGTCCACCGCAAGTCAACAGGAGATTGCTGCTCTGGACAACAAGGTTTGTTATGTAGATTTCTCCATTTCTTCAATGTAATAGGGAAACCAGCATTGATTTATTTATGTATGAGGTAGGCAGTGATGTATTTGAAAAAGCATTAGATTTTTAACCTCAAGGTTGTTGGTTCAGCCTCCTAAATAAGAGTGTGAACCTCAGCAATTCAAGTAATCTGCATGCTTTTATTCTAATTGTAAAACATTGTACTTTGCTCCTCAATTACTTAAAAAGAACTGTGTAAAATAAAGCTGTTTTGCTAAAGGATATTTCTAGCGCTTAAGTATCTATATATGGAGGACAGCTATGGACCTGTTAATGAGTTTGTTCAGTTGTGTGATCGTCCTTTTTTTTTACAGCTGAATATCTCCAACACAGAATGTGGCTGTAAGTCTTAGATGGTCACCTCCTTGCACTATATCAACATTAATTAAAGGGGAGATAGTGGACATGGTGGATCACTGTAAAAATCCAGGGATAATCCTTGGTGACAGGCCAAACTTTAATCTTAACACAGAGTGAATTTGTAAGAAGGGGCAGGCATGACTTTTCTTTCTTAGGAAACTCAATAGTTTAAAAGTGAATTAAACCATAATGACGCTTTTTTTTTTATTTTAAAGTCTTGTATTGATTCTGTTACATTTGCTTTTATTTATTTGTTTGGAAACCTCAACAACAAAAATATAAGCTGTCTTAACAACACTGTAAAAACTTAACAGTAAAATTATTGGTTAGTAGACCCCTGTCACTGAGGTGCATTACAAACCGGTTAGAATTAAAGGCCAACTCAGTTCTGTCAGTAATTAGCCATCCTCTGTCTTGTAAGTTTCAGCTGAAGATTTAGGTTTCAGAGCAACAGATTTAAGAACTCGTATTCCCAAAGCTGTAAGCATTTTGAATTGTGCTATTTGTAGGGATGCTGCTAATTGTAGCATTCTGAAATATTTTGTGTACCTATTACGTGTAATTATTCTTCTGTCTACTAATCTTGAGGGTGTGTACAGTATTTTTGATAATACTGGTTTTCAGTTGTTGTGTTTTGGCTTATTTTCTTACATCTTTGTAACAATGTCCTGTTTATGTAATTTCCTTGTGGAAACAAATTTCCCCTTGGGGTAATATAGTCAACCTAACCTATACGCAAAAACTAAAATTAAAGTGTATTAAAAATTACAGAACAGTTCATTATTATGAAAGAGGAACAAGTAATTGAAAACTATGTAAATCAAAAATGAGTGCAGACTATAAACTGGAGTGAACAGGAGCGTCATCAGAGTAAATTTACTCTTCTCCTGCTTAGTGTTTCCACCCAATTACTTCATGTTTATGATGACCATACCAGATACAAAGTGATTACCACCTTTGCCCTGTTTTTTAAAAGTCTCCCTGCATCAGAACTCATCATGAAGACTAAATAAATCAACGTATTTGTTCATTTTCTCCAGTATATAGTCATACTGCTGTTTTATTACACAAGGCTGTAGAGTGAGTCAGAGGATAGGACTGCAAATTGCTGAAACAATCATTTTTTTTTAAGGCAAGGGTAGCCTTATTACAAACATGCAACTTTTAACACTAGTTAAAGAATAATTCTGGCTTTTTGTGAAGTTAAGATTTCATAATCAAGGGTGCTGTCATTTGCCCTAGAAAACTGTTTTAAATGAAGCTGTATTGAGCAAGTTAAAATTATGCAGAGGCCTAAAATAGCAGATCAATATGAAGCAGTCAAACAAATATTAAGCAAAAGCCCTATATATGTATGTGTGTGTATGTAAAATTTAAAGCAGCAAAGATCATGATTTCATAAAATGTCTTCTTTGGAAGCACACCTATGGCAACAAATATCTGTTATATAGAGTACTATTGGTACTTTCAGTTCTGAACGAAAGGTTGTTGTAAATTAAGAGCAGAGCAGCTAGTACAGCTTTCATGTAAACAGTGGAAGTGATTTCTGGTAGAACAGGGGTATCAAGCTCAATTTTGTTGATGGCCCACAGTTTATATATCCAGTGCTGACTGGATTTTATTAACAAAATAAGACAAGACACACAGGTAACCTCTCTACTCACCACAGTCATTATACTCTGCCTCAAGTCTCCTCATGAAGCTGCTTTCCCTCTTTATCATTTTTTCCATCCATCCATTGTAGAATTTACAACAGGTTAGGAAAGCTACCAACAGCCACAGATCCAAAATCCAAACTGGGTGAAACAGTTAGGTCAGCGCGTAAAATCAGGTGAGAGCAGCAGGCAAGGAGATGTGAGAATTTTGTAGCCGTAGTATAGAAGATCAGTTTGCACGTGCATTAATGTACATCATAGGTGGATAGCACTTAACCTCATTAAAAAAATATATATACATGGTGGTTATGGCTCACATAGACCACATTCAGAGTTGGACAGAAATGGATAGCGATCACGTTTAACACAAGTGAAAATGCAAATAGCTTTAGCATATTGTGGTGCACAGATAAACCATTAGCAGCCACTTCTTCTTTTTTTGGCTGCTCCTGTTAGTGGTTGCCACAGCGGATCATCTTAAAAAATTGTTGTCCGCATATTGATTTGGCAAAATTTTACACTGGGTGCCCTTCCTGACGTAACCCTCCTCATTTATCCGGGCTTGGGACCAGCATGAAAAAAACACACTGGTTTGTGCCTCCCCTGTGGATGGGGTGAGAGTATAAATGTATTCTGGCTAAATCACAAACTGGTATAATGTATATACTAAATATATTTTTACGTGATTTTTTTTTTTTTTGTGAAATCTAATGGTCCTCAGGGGCGGCATGTAACATATTTTGAATATTGAAGAAATGGGCCACTTTAGATTTAAGGGCTGGATCTGGCCTGCGGTCCTTTAATTTCAGATTATCACCAAATCCCCTATCGCGGTGGTGTCAAACTAAAGATATGTCTGGAGTTGTTCTGCACAAAATAGCTGTGTTGCAAATGGCTGGTAATTGTACATACCCAGGGTTTTTAAGCAAAATTGAGTGCTTATACTTTCTATTGAACTTTCCACAATAATCCAAATACTTTGAAGCTATGGTTAGTGGACGTCAGTACTCCGGTTAAGTTATGTGAGTGGGACAGTGCATTTCTGTATTAGCAGCTTAAAATCGGTGAAATCTCTCATCTCTCAGGTTACACTTCAATAGGTAGGTGACTAATTTACAGCTAAGGAAGTTCAATGATCAAAGTGACTCTAATGAAAGTAGTCTGTTTTTATTATTCTGTATTTGCTTGCTGGTTCTAGTTTTACTTTTTGGGAAAAGATCTTCAGAGCTACATTCCTGTTTGCTGGAAGCTAGCTGGTCTCTGACAATAACACAGAGTGTGATTGTGTCAAGTCAAATCTCGGCCTCACCAGCAGCTCTTGCATAAGCATTTATTTTAGTTGGCCAAGTGCAAGAGCTGTGTGAAAGAATAATTTTAGGGTAATATAGCATTCATCTTAAACATGTTTCTGACATTAACCGTTTATACTGTTTAATTATATCGAGAAACCAAGTAAAGGCCAAGTGAACAACAAAAGACAAGGATGAACCAGACAAGACTGGAACAGTTGTCACATTCACAGAAATTTCAATAGTGATTGCTAAACCTGAAGGTTTAAGAAGAGTATGAATGTAGTAAAATAGATATATTTACTAAGTTATCGGCATGTGTAAGCCAGCAAAGCAATCAGAGTAAATTTCAGGGGATGTATATACATTAATCGGCACTATTACGTAAATTCAGACCTCTGCCCTTATTTCTGTGATTATTTTATAATAGACTGCTGTAATGAATACTCCTTCTTTAAGCATTTGCTAAAGAGATAAAAGTTTTCTCTTGCATGGTTTCTGACTCAGGTAATGGACAAGTTTTTCTCTTTAGTTAATCATTTAATTTCTTCTGCAGTTGCTCTCAAAATATTTTTAATGTTAGTTTTCAGGAAGGTATCTACTAGTAATCATGCTTTGGAGATAAAGGTAATGTATCAGGTAAAGAAGGAGAGAAGTGAGAGAAAAACCTAGGCATCTTGTGGTAATAAAATCTTGTAAAAGTGGAACATATTGTTAGAAGAACATTTAAGGTATGCTCTTAGTTAATGTGCCAGATCTGAAGGTCTAGATCAATGTGTGGAAACCTTCATTTTGAAATGGACCGGTTTAATTTGGATCGCAAGTCATCTGTCCTCTGGCACTATGGAGCAATGGTACACGTTTCTATCCAGGTCATACTTGCACTGCGCTCACCTGCGATGGGAGTTCTCAGACTCCCCAATTATGTTTCACCTTCCCACTTAATTGCATTCACCTGAATTTCTGGTTGGATTTTTGGGAGGAATGTGAGATGGCAGTTTTGTTGCACAAAAAGCAATTAATTGGACTGTTTAATTTTTATACTGATAATAAGGAGCAAATTAAATGCTTTAAAAGTGTATTGCATCGCTCCATATATCATTTGATCTTTTTGTGATTTTATTTTAAAGTATTGACTAAGGTGAAGGTGGCGCAGTGGTAGCACTGTTGCCTTGCATTAAGGAGACCTGGGATCACTTCCCGGGTCCTCCCGGCGTGGAGTTTGCATGTTCTCCCTGTGTCTGCGTGGGTTTCCTCCCACAGTCCAAAGACATGCAGGTTAGGTGCACTGGCGATCCTAAATTGTCCCTAGTGTGTGCTTGGTGTGTGTGACCTGCAGTGGGCTGGCTCCCTGCCCGATGATTTGTTCCTTCCTTGCGCCCTGTTTAGGCTGGGATTGGCTCCAGCAGACCCCCGTGACCCTGTGTTAGGATATGCTGTAGCTGGTTGGGAAATGACTGACTGACTAAGGTGAAACTCAGCAATGCATCGCATCTCAAGAGTTTAGATAGAGTTGTTTTCTTCAAATTGACCAAATTTGGCAAAAGACATTCACATAAAATTTCTGACTGGAAAACACTTCTTCCCCACCTAAAATGGAAGACTGTGACTGTGGTCTGTACATGTGGTGATAGTATACCTATAAACCTATAATAGTGACCCTTTGGAGCACACAAGGAACTTTTCCTTGTATAAAATTATTAAATATGGCCTCACTTAGCAGAGTTATTGCTTGAGACAACTAATGAAAGTGTCCTAAACTTAATTTATCAATAACCTTGCTTTTAAGTCACTTTGGAAAAAATCAATTTTCAAGCTCTTATCTACTTCACAGTTCCTGGGGCTGGACCCTGATAGACAAGGGTGCAAAGTATGAAATAACTCCAGATAAGCTGCCATCTGCTAACATTTTTTTTTTTATAATAGCCTTTAATAATCTGCTTCATTTTCTGAGTGCTTTACTCCTGTATTCAGTACATACAGTATTTCTCACTTTGACAGAAGAAGTTACTCAGTCACTAAAAGAATAACTATTGAAATTTGAATTTGTGGTTTCGTTTGCTTTCTGACTCGTTAATCCCATCACCACACAGCCTTGCTGTAAGATCAGAGTCGCCCAGTGGCTATGGTGTTCCGGTACCCAACAGTAACCCCAGAGAAGTCACTTTGCCAGTCAGTCTAATTTTACTTAAACAAGACTTTGCAAGCCTATCTGTAGCACTTTGGAGTAGAATTCACCTTGAAAAGTGCTCCAGAGTTTGCGTATTGATTAATATTGCCATTTCAAGTGTTAATTCTTTGATTCCCTCTGTAAATAAAAGATGAGGCCTCAGATACTTATAAAACGGCACTACTTGCGATCACGAAAATGCATAAATCGGCTTTTAATTTTCCTTATTTGAACTGTATTCTCAAGTATGATCTTCCCCGACTCTGAACCATGGCGGCCCACAGTGGCTTCAGGTTTTCGTGCTATTTTCTTAATTAGTGACCATTTTGTGCTGCTCATTAACTTTTACCATTAGTTTAATTGACTTATTTAAGACTCAAGCCCTTCAATTATTTCTCGTTTCCCTACTTTGAAGCCAAAACAGCAAAGAGATGTAAAATAAGCCAACACATGACATCATAAAACAGCTAAATATAAAGAAAGGGTGATGGCCTCTGTAATATTGATCTACTTGGGTCCAGAAAACATCTTGACGGTGTTCTTAGAAAAATGGAAATCTGCAGTTTTGGAAATATCTGCTGTGGCAGAATGAGAGCAGCAATCTGTGGAATTAAAAAAAACAAAACAAAAAAAAAAAACAGGTTTAATTAACAACATAAATTAGCTTCTAATTAAAGTTGTTTGAAGTTCAGTTGGTTGAAGTTTGAGCTCCTAACTTAGCTGGTCATCTGTTGGCTCACTTCACATCTCATTTCTGTTTGGGTGCTGTTTAAAAAAAAAAGAAAACGAAAGAAATCAGAAGACTAAATTTTAAAAATGTCATTTGAAATGAAGGGAAAATAAGATAATTAGAAGTAAAAACTGGTCACTAATTAGGAAAGGGGTTAGAATGAAAATCTACAACCACAATACCACTGCAGAACCAATGTTTGAGAACCCTGCTCTTGTATTCCCAGTTTTGTTTTGCATTGTGATAGCTAAACAAATTGTGATGCAAAGCAATGAAAACAGGGAGGCTGGAATTGAAACTAGAGTCAAACAAGTGAATAAATTTAGGAGGCACAGATTGTTCTGTTTTTTGTATGTGTTTGCTTTAGTTCTCTGCTACTTGAACTGTAAAATAAGCATAACACTCTTGTCACTTTTTTGTTACTGCCATTTACTTTGTAAGGAGAACAAAAGTTTGTATTTAGTGAGGGTGATGGACTGGATCTGCTCCTGTAAGAATGATACATGTGTGCTTTCGTCCAAAGTACTTGCTCTTCTGTATTTGTTTTTACAGTTTGGTTAGGTTTGGGTTGCAGCCCTTATTGTAATTTGCTGTTTGAAAAATTGATGAAAAAACATTTAAAAATATATGGGTAATACAGTGAATAGAGAAGGTGCCTCATTAATCTGATTTGAATCCCACATGCAGCTGTTGCCTGTTTGGAGGTTACAAATTAAATTTATTCACTTAGCAGATGCTTTTATCCAAAGTGACTTTCAAAAGAGGTCAGCATTGTTGTTTCAAACAGTCCCCAGTCTGATGTTTACTCAAGAGTTACAAGATAAGGTTACATAATTGATTATCGTGAGTAAAGAGCTTTAAACCAAACAAAACAATTCAAGACTGGTTAAAAGTGTACTCCACCCAAAAATATTTTTGTTACTTGGGTCTACGTGTTTTGTAGTGAAGACCAAGTTAAATTTTTAATCTTATGTTTTCATGGATAATAGAATAACACTCAAGTCATTTTCAAACCCGCTTAGTCCTGAATCGGGTTGCGGGGGACTGCTGGAGCCTATACCAGCTATCCTAGGGCACAAGTCAGAAATAAACCCAGGACACACACACCCACCAACCACACACTAGGCCCAATTTAAGATTTCAGTTCATCTAACCTGCATATTTTTGGACTATGGGTGGAAAGCCATGCAGACAATTGAAGAACATGCAAACCCCACACAGGGAGATCCAAGCCGTGAACCCTGGTAGTCTTACTATGAAGCAGCAGCACTACCACTGTGCCACAGTCTGCCCTAACAAAATAACAGTTTGATATGATACAAGCCAATGGTGACCATGGCCGGGGTAGGCTTCAGCTATCCTGGATAAAACAAGTTAGGAAAATGGATGGTTGGATGGATGAAAAGTCTTCTGTGTTTCCATATCATTTTAGAGATTCCAGCCTACACCAGCAGATGGCAGTATTTTTTTTTCTTTATCTTCCATACATACACCTGCTTAAAATTCCATTGAGAGGCATTTGGCTTACACTGCTAAACAAACTTGGAAAATATTCATGGACAAAGCTTTTGAATTGAAGGCATGACCAGGTAATGAAGGGGATGGGTTTACAATTCAAAAAGCTAGATTTCTGGCTAAACTCTCTTCAGGTTTGTACACTGCCATGATTTCTGAATATTGTTTGCATACGGCTGGATAACTGATGTGGAGTATGACACAAGTAACATTTTTTTATGAATGTTATTTGCTGCTCACAGTATTGGCCCCCTTCTGGCACCACTTTGAATCCCATTGTATCATTAAATTTAACCATTTTCTTCCCTAAAGAGATTATCACTACAAACAACAAAGAGTAGGTAGGTAGGTAGATTAGATAAAACTTCATTTAATGGGCTTCCACCCCCATTTTGACAGTCACAGTGAGGCATTATGCAGACATATTGCTGTTGGTATGAAGGAGCCCCTGTAATGCTTCTTGACAACACTAATTTGTTGGCTGAAAGCCCACGGTGTTGGTGTGTCAGAGAGAGGATGTGCAGCATTGCTCATAAAGGCACTCAGTTTTAATGCTGCCCTTTGTTACTACATCCAGTGGGTTGAGATTGTGACCCATAGCCGAGCCTCCCCTTCTAATTAGTTTGTTGGTTTGGTGAGCCTCTCTTGAAGTAATGTTATCAGCTCAGCACACTACTGTGTACAAAATCGTACTGGCCATTACAGAGTTGTAGAAGATATGAAGGAATTTACTACCCACACAAAGGCATGCAGTCCCCTTAATATAAAGGGCAGTGCATTCTTTTTTTTCCTTAAGATCTGCTATGCTACTAAGACCAGTCCAACCTGTCATTGATGAGGACTCCTAAGTACTTGTGGGAATGTACCACCTCTACATCCACTCCCTGAGTAGTAACCTAACATAGAGCTCTGCTTTTTGTTGCGGTGAAACAAATAATAATAAGCAGTTCCAAAGTGTGGTTTGACCAGCAGATAGTCCATTATCCAAGACGTCGCCTTGCATATCTCTAAGCCGAACTTTTAATGGGGGTGGCTGGATGATATTGAAGGTAGTGGAGAAATCGAAAAATGGAGTCCTCACAGTGCTTTTAACTTTGTCCTGGTGAGAATAAGTCTTGTGGATCAGGTAGGTAATCCTCCACTCCAGTCTTTGTCCAATAAACAAGCTGTAGTTTGTCTAAGTGGTCTACCACTAGAGGAATCCTATTCCAAGACCAGCCTTTCAACCGTCTTCATGGTAATAGGAAACATAAGTGCCGCTGGTCTGTAGTCATTGGGTGCCATCTCTGGAATAGGAATAAAGCAGGATGTTTTCTATAGCAGTGGCACTTCCTGAGCCTTATGGACAGACTGAATAGGTGACATGGGATACCATAAAGTTGGTCAACACAGGCCTTAAGAACTTGTAGACTGACTCCATATGATACCATAACTTCCTCCCTTGTCTCCTTACTTGGTTTCCCATTATGGACAGCCCATACTGGTTTTCAGAGGTGGATTCGTCATTGGCCATTTCAGTTGACCTGGTAAGAGTTGTTAATGTAGTTGGGATGGTGTGTTGTGAAGATTGGGGACTGGTGACTGGCAGGTGATGGAAGGGAAATTAAAAAAAAAAAAAGGTTCAGGGTATCATTCCCTTCTAGCACCTGAGTCATGGATTGCCAGAGTTCACTATATATGCCCAGTCCTGTCCAGACATCTTTCATTTTATTCTGAGTGAATTTATTTTCTATTTTAGCTTTCTAAGATTCCTTTCCTTCACTCAGCTTTTTCTTTGCTATGTGTCTTTCACCAGATTTGGATATTCTGTTTTTCTCATTCAGAAAAGCTCCTTAGCTCTTTAGTAATTTAGTAAGTTTATTGTTTGGAAAGTAACATACTCTCTTTTCTGTCTTAATGCTGTGGTACACTCAGTCAATATCTGCTGTGATGCAGTGACCAAGTCCCTCAATATCATCCCCATGTGATTTGCACATCATTTCCCAGTCTTTCTTTTGAAGAAGTCATTTCAACCTCCCGGCTCCACTTCACTACCCAGGTGGTAGCATGTTGCTAACTTATAACCGGTTTGTAGCTGAGCGTAATCAGGGTGTGGTCAGGTTTACACTTACAAGCATCTTTAACATTTGAATAGGGCAGGTACACTTATTTTCTTGAGTGGAACGTGACTTAAACTGATTGAAGTTTTTTTTTGTTTGTTCCTCCCAAAGTCACATGGTTGAAGAAACCACATATTATAACTGCTGGGTCAGAATGATTCATCAGTAAAGTGTTGGTGACAGGGTGAATCATTTCTGTTGCTGAGCCTGCATCTGCAGAGGGAGGAATTTAACATTATCAAGGCTAATGTATCTTATCTTCCAACATGGATAAATTCTGACAGTCAAAATTTCATTGTCTGAACTACAAAGTATAGTTTTAACGTTAATAGGCTCCTTTTTATACCATTCGTCATTCACATAGATGACCTTGTTCCCTGTTATCCTTTTTCCACACCGCACTGGCTCTGTGATTGCTCGAGTAAAATGAAATCAGTCCAGCATTAACACAGTGTCAGCTGTATCAGGTTTAAGCTAGCTCCCTGTAAACCACAAAATGCGACTATACCTGTCTGTGCCATGGCCTGACAATCCATCAGTCTCATTTGAGTGCGATTGAGCAGTGCCCATCATGATGGATGGCAGACCAGTTCTGAATCCTTTTCACCTTTCATTTATTCTTGAGCTAGCTCTTTGCCTTGACAACAGACAACACTGAGCTGCTTGGGTGCTCACAGTTGCACCGCAAATAGCAGATTATAGGAGTATTTAGTACACCCTACTTTTATTTAATCACCATCTCTTATGTATCCAGTTGTTGCAGACATAAGGGAGCCTTCAGAAGTAGCTAATAAAAGAAAACACCATTTTTTGCTAGAGCATTCCTTTAAGGACCATTTCTGTTATTTATCTGTTTTGTATATGTTTGTTTATTTTTGTACTTAAACTATTTTTTTTTTTTTTAAACTTATGCTTTTTTATCCATACGTTCTATATGAGGATGTTTAGGGTGGTCCAGATTAAATTATGCAATTTTCATTACACTATAGCCTATTAAGTTTATTACATAGAAAATCACCCGAAAAACCCGGACCATCGAGAAGTGTGTGAACTGACGACATAAAGAATCGTCCCCACATAAATTAAAGTCATCCAGACGATCTGCATAATTAGATCTGGACCATCCTATACTTTTGTAATGTATTGCAGTTCAGTTCTGCAATAATGCGATTCATTAGTGTTTTTTTTTTTTTTTATTTGACTGAAGTTAGACTTGGAATTCTATTTCTTGTAAACAAAATGTGTCCATCTGCTAGATCTTTTAAGACACTTCTTGACTCATTATAGTTATATGCTGACTGCATAGTTGTTATACATAACTATTGAGTATGCAGTAGTCTCCTCAGCAGTGGCATTACTGCATTAAGGGTCAGTGGGGCACAGACTGTCCAGATGTTGTGTAAAATAAGTCAAGTTCCTTCAGTATTTCAACTTGCTTATAATAACTCTCAACTTTGACAATTTCATCATTTTTTTCCGTTTTTTGATCATATTCTGTCTATCTCATATTCTTATCTAGAGAAATTCTGATTTTTGTAGTATGTGAAGTTGTGTTTATGTCAGGTTCTTGAAGTCCGTCTCCAGCTGAGAGGGGTAGCACTACTTGTTCTGGAGTGTTCTAGGTTTACCCCTCGGTGTGTGTGTTTGGGGGGCCAATTTTCTTTTTTTAATCAACCATTTGTATATATGTTTTTAAGCTTTTCATTCCGCATGCAAAGGTAAAGACATGCGTAAAGTCTAGTACCATTTTGATCTTCACTTGCCACTGATGAAGGGTCATCTTGCAGCACTAAATTTGATAAAAAAACAAGGCTAAAAAAAACCTTGCTTGTGCTGCTCTTTCTACTTGGAAATGTCCTGGTACTGAAAGAGGACTATACAGGACTGGTGTACAGAATTTTTTTTTTTTTAATAATAAATTGTCAGCCTGAGTTTTGTGTCCAGGTTTGTGGTATGCATGTTGTTGTGATATATCCTTTTTCACTACAAAGCCATTTGTTTCTAAACTTGAGGTGTTGCTGTTTCAATTTAGGTCGAAATTTAACATCTTATTAATGAAAGAAACATCCTCTAATAGGACAATTCAATAATCAGGCAGGAGAAAAGCTGTTCATTGTATCTTTTAATTACTCGTCAGCAAAATGCCTTGGAGGGAGCATTCTTCAAAAGCAGTCCGTTACAGCATGGTCAGAGAAACAAAGAATAGAGGTTAAATTTATAAACTGTTAAATTTACATATAGTATCAATCAATGCATACATTTTACACTGGTTGGTGCATTGGTTTACACCCAAATGATTTGTATAAAATTAAAGTCTATTATATTATATTCTGGTGGTTCTTATACCTTTTAGTTGCACCACCACCTTTTAAATTTCTGTGCATATAACAGTTGTCCATTCTTGTTGCTTATAGGACATCTGCTGATTTCTTAGTCATCCTTCAGTACATTTTGTATATTACAACAGCCTTTCTTCTGGTACATTCTTTATTTACCATCTCAGTATTTTTCCTAAACCAAATCTTATATTTCAGCGTACATTTTGTTGTTCACTTGATCTTTATCTCGTTTCTGACATTTATTAACCCTTTATGCTATTTCTTAAAGATGAGCGCTGTGTTACCCTAAATTTATTCTTCTAAATTTATTCTTCCACATAGGCTGCGTGTTTTCCTGAGCAGTGGATGGTTGAGAGGTTCTCTGTATATTTAACATGTGAATCTGTTTTACTGTAGTTTGTCAGATGAGGATGATGTCAGAGATTATCACAATGATCTGATACCATTCAAGACCAACCAGGTGTTAGAATTTTTTTTTTTCTGACATGATTGATAGAGGAATTTGCCCATCTTACTAGGCATTAGCAAAAAGGGACAGATATTATTATTCAGGTAAGTTAATGTTAACATTAGTGAGGTGTGTAAATCCTAAAGGAAACTTGTGGAATGTTTTCCTGTACAATTTTCAAGCCAAAAACGCCACTTCTCAGTAAGAACCCTAAACTGAACAAGTGATGTTTGAACTTGCATATAAGTACTATACTATCATGAATGAGTGGATCTCACCAAATTAGTTATGGATTGACCTACTCACACATCCTAAGCTTAGCATACACACACATACTCGCGCACACACAAAGACCCAATCCAATTAAGTACTGATTATAAGAGATGCCTGCACAGCCTGACAATCCTTAGTGCTCCAAACATGGACTCGTTAGCTTCAGCATGAACATAACATGGATGTCCCTGGACATAACCATCCTGGGTGATTTTACCTTTATATCTGAGAATATCCTTGACACATGGAGGCAGATGCACCATTACAGTGTCTCAAGATATAACCTAGATGCTAAAGGCTGACACACCTTGGCCTCCCAGATACATGAATGCTGCTGCTACTTATTGGTTAAAGTTACTTAACCACCAACGATGTGTTACTCCCATTGTTCTACCTTCTGTTATGTGGGTGTCCTGCTTCTGCCTGCTAACCTTGTGAGGAAGGAGAGTCTCAGTCTTTCTACTCCAGGTGTCCTGAATGTACTTTATTACTTTAGACACTCAATGTATAGAATATATTCAGACAGTATAGAAATTTAAAAGCAAAGCGTTATTTTTTTAAAATGGAATAATAGCAAATTAACTAAATCAAATATTTAATAGAAATTAGGGAACTATAAAGTATGGATGTAAAGTCTTGCTAAAGACTTGCTTCACAGCCAAAAGTCTCACTGAATAATACTTTCAGTAAAGATCTGGAAACTGAAGATTAGTATCAAAGTAGCAGACATCTTGGGTGGTTTTTAGATTCAGCAGTTGGGCTGATTCATGGACTGTATCTTTGATGTCCAGGTGGATGGAGACTCTCTGATGGAATGGAGGACCCCCCCCCCTCTCTATCACTCGCATTTGGGCCATTGTTTATGCCTAATTCTGTACCTTGTGATTTCACACAGATATTTAATTAAATACTCTGATGATCAACAGGTCTGCCTTAAAGTATTGATCATAAGATCAAGGGTGCTTATCTGTGGTGTTTTCAGTCTCCTTTCCTCCCATCTAATGTTTAAGTTATAAACTTTCTGTTCTGAGATTACAGTGGAAGTTATATATTTACAAAACAAAACAAAAAAGACAAAATGCATAGAATTGAAACATAAACAGAAGACATTTTTTTCTAGTGCCACTCACAGGACCTCGTGGTGCTCCTGTATATGAAAACATGTGTGAGCTCAGAGTTCAAGTACAGTTCATCATGTTTTCTTGCAGCTTGCTTTTAATATATATTGCCTGCCATCTAAAATTGACGATCGTTCACTCAGTAACATATACACAATCCAACCTTAACTGTCTGTGTTTCCTGATGAGATGAAGCCTTGTGTTTTAAAGAACAGAATGTTTCCTTTTTAAAATACTAGCCCCCTGCTCGCTTCGCTCGCCAATCCCCGTGTTTGGTTTTCTGGATACACACTTTTAAGATGTTTTTTTTCTTTGAATTGTTGCTATTTTATTAGTTTCACTTTTATTGCAGAACTTCTGTAAAAGCAATATTTGTAATCTTGAGAGTCCCAATATGCTGAGTCTTTTTAATGAGGTCAGTGAGACATGCATTTAATGACTGTATCATAATTCAGGATAGGTTTCTCAGTTTGGAATTTCAGCACAGACAAAATGATCTACATCATCAGCAGTTAATAATTTTTTTTTTTTACAAAGTAACCAATAAAATGCATGTGCGGTAAACTCCGTTTTTGAAATTCTCAAGATTCTTTATTTGTCACATGCATAGTTATAAAGGACAACACGCAGTGAAATGCATCCTGATCCGCTTATCAAAAACTGTGCAAAGTTAGAAGAATATCAGTTATATTAACAAAAACTCATAGATTGAAAGATAACAGTATAGTAGAATATAATAAATAAGTAAAATTATGTGAATAAAGTAGAATTAAGTGTTAAGGTGCAATAGTGTAGTGATTATTGTGCAAAACCAAAGTCAGACTGGTGCATAGTTAAATGAGGCAGTTTGTTTGTTTACGCTACTGGGATCTTTACTTTCTTTTTTTTTTCTATTTTCTAGTTTTCCTACTTTCATATCCTCATTTTCTCCACATGTGTATAGCGCCTTTTTTTTTTTTTGAGCCTTTCTAATTTCACTGGTTTCATAGTCTCTAACCTGCTCTGCTTGTGTTTAGCGCCAACGTTTGTAAACGTCCTTATGAAGTTCTACTTTGTCTTTTACTTATTGTCTTTTAATTCTGAGCCGGATTGGATGTGCTTTTTTTTCAATTCCACTTGTTCCTAGCTGACAATTACTTTCCTTATTTTCTGAATTTGCACCTCGATTATTCTTTTTTGCTCATTTTTCTCTCCAACACTTTTGAGTCTCTTTTCTCCACGTTGCTTTTTCTTCACTTAGATGTCGACATTTCATTTATAACGTAATGTCCTTATGCGCTTTATATGCGCTGAGAGTCCTGGGTCTGTGTGTGCTCAAATCCTTTAGACGAATGAATGTTTTGCTGCCTCTTGGCTTATTTGATATTGATTGTAAAGAGGGGCGTGTCTTGCAAGAATCTCATGTTCCACGTCATCGCGAGACGGTCCTGGGTCAATCTCTTGGCACAAAGTCTGTTTAAGGTCCCCGGCGAGATGCTCTGTGGCCATCTCGCGGTTTCTTTTAAATATCTTCCGTGATCTTAACATGAAGATCACGTCTCGACACCCTTGTGTTTCTCTCCATTTTTTTATAATAGAGAGATACAATCAGAATATGTACAAATATGCATTTTAAATTCTTTTGGCTGGTATACCCTTCACCAAATGTGGTACATTTCATTTAAAAAATAAAATGTTGTTTTTCGTAACAGGTTATTTATTGAGGGCGTGATGCAAGTGAAACTGCCACCACATGTGACAAGTAATTTCATCTGAGTGTTTTTTTTTTTTTCTTGTAATCGTCCTTGCCGGACAGGAAGAAGAGTCTTTAAGTGGAGAGAAGACCTAGTTTGTACTTTTCAGGAGCATGTTATATTCCTAGGACAGTGCTTGCAAATTACTTGTTTTTTTGTGTTTTTTTTTTTTTTAAACTCTTTCTATTAAGCGGCACTATGAACACTTAATTGCTTAACTTCAATATGGACAGTGCTGTTTGAATAAGAAACTCTGTAGTATTGCTGATGTTAGCGGGAATGGAGAAGCAATGCATTTTATTGTACACATTTCAGTAAAACTACATTGACCCCCACCCATAGGCGACACAAAAAACCCTATGTGTACGGGTGACATAAGTACCACGATGGAAAATGTGATCAAAATGTGAAGATCTCTGCTATAATAGTTTTTCATTCAATAAAAAAAATAATAGGACACAATAAGTAGTTGCATTATTTGTTATTTCAAAAAATGTTTTTTGTTTCTAAACCCTTGTGTCATTCTATAATTTTTGTTGCTTTTACCAGATTCATGAGACCATTGAAACAATTAACCAACTGAAGACCCAAAGGGAGTTCATGCTGAGCTTTGCCAGGGATCCACAAGGGTTCATCAATGATTGGCTGCAGTCACAGTGCCGGGATCTGAAGGTTTGTATTTCAGGGGAGAGTGATGCCAAGTGGTTCAGGCATAGAGCAAAGTGTGCTTATTTGAGTGCTTTTTCTTTATTTTTTTTCCACTAATTTGAGTGGGTTTGAACACAATGTTTAGAGTAGGTATGATAAAAGAACTGGTAGTTTAGGTACAAGCCGATACCAATTTTCCAAAAAACATAACAGTTCTAACTTTTTTCATTATCCGTAGTACTGAGTGACAGTCAGTATTGGACTCATGCATGGTTGGCAAGTAGACTAATTACTCGGGAATAGTAATACATAAAAAGTATTATGTGACAAAAATGTGAATAAGAACTTCATATAAAAATGTCTCACGGTGATGGTAATACAGCACCGCATCACCACATGCGAAAAAGAAAAACAGAAGTCATGCCTAGAAATACTTTTTCTTCAAAACAGGAGAATTTAAGCATGTGATTAAGGGAATAGTGCTTATTACTTTTTAAAAAGCGAAATCAGAAACACGGGGTTTCGTTATTACATCTTTTATTCCGTTATGGGCTTAGTTAAATCTTTTAGGGCTAATTGTTTTTACTTCCTTTTGTTTCAGGGCTGAATATTTTTCCAAAATAACTCAAGTTTTCTAAAAAGTACACAAAGCAAAGATTTCACGCATAATTAAACATAAATTCTTATTTATGACAAATGTTACTCTTTGTTGCAGGAGCCCCTACAGTAGGCGCATTCACATACTTATTACATACGTGTTTGTCCCATCACTCATAAGCTGAAAAGCACTTTCTGATAAAAAAAAAAAACAAACACTGCTTGAAGTAGTCAACGTGGCTGCTAATCCGTTGTGTCCACCAGCATGCTGCGTCATTTGGTGAAGTCCAGTTGCTAGCTTGTCTCCCACAGATCCATGTCTGTATAGTCCTCCCAAACCTAATGTTTTCGTAGGCGCGTCAGCTGCACTCGCGTGTCCATCACTACGATCAGCTGGCGACCGGTCAGCTGATGCAAGTACCTGACTTTCGCTTTTAATCTCCAGATCACTTGTATCAAAATCGGAGTTTGATAAGTCAGAGTCCAATTCAGCAATAATACATAAATAGAGTATTGCACTTTGTGCATTTGCTTTACTCTCTTATCCCATTTGTCGATGCCATTATAGACGTTGCTTACTCTATGCTATTCATGCACACGCAGGGTTTCAATGTCAAGTCAACGAGTCTACAGTCCTCCGAGCAAAGAGGGTCGCCCTCTGATATCCATTCTCAACCCCTTGTGTTGACAAAAGTCGACATCCGCCCTAAAAGATTTAATAAATAGCATCACTGATGCTTTGTAATCACAATGATGTGACTGATTTGATGCAAGTTTTAATCATTCAACTTGTAGTGTCATGATGTTGTAAGAGGAGACAAGGTGATGGCCTGATGAATTTCTTTTTAATGCCATGTCCTATAATGGAATTAAATGAGCATCCATCCATTTTCTAACCATTTTTTACAGTTTGTGGTCGCGAAAAATATGTTGCATGCACCATGTACTGTTAAGAATACAGGATTGTGTGCACTGGCACACTGAACTTTTAGCAAGTAAAAACTGAGGTCAGTTTTTAAATGAAGTGGCTAATTGGCTTGTTCACATTGGCAATGAAATGAGCTTCTCCGATTTTTAATGCCAATATATTTATTTTGTGCTTCAAAGCAATGACAGTAGGACAGAGAAAACAACATGCCTCATTGCTAAATACAGATATGCAAACGCTTAATTTGATGTCATTCTATTTGCTTGTGAAGCCAAACTAATGTTTATATATTTAATCCCCAAAATGTGAAAAACATAGTAAAAACACGTCCTGTGTTTCAAAGTATATTGGTGAGTATAATGTAGTCTATCAGTTAAACTGCAGATCCAGTTAATGTTTTACGTCTGGACTAGTACCCCGACCTAGCAACAACAAGGTCATATAGGATGCTTTAAAAAAGGGTTTTTCACAGGAGTTCTGAAATAATGGATTCATGTAAAGCTGACAGGTTTGATTTCACATAGGACATTAAAGTTTGGAAAAATGTAAAAAAATAAATGAATAATAATAAAAAAAGGATAGAGAATTAAGTTTAAGGATTTTGTGACTTATAAAATTGAATCTGTTTGACTCGTCCCTTACCCTTTAGTTTGATTTTTAACAGGCTAATGATGCAAATATAAATCCTATAATAGCAAATGTTTTATACAAAAAAAAACAGCTGTACAGAGTTGGTTTGAATTAAAATATCCTGAATTGTTTTGGATTCACCAATTTAACAGTACAGATAAAATGTTGTTTATGTGTTGTAAGCAGTAAGTTACTGGAGAGAAAATGTCAGAATAAATTGTATAATGTGCATATAAGATAAATCGGGTAGTCCATGTTGATATCATCCTTTATAAATCCCCTCAAGATTATAAAATTTCCTTCATGTGTTGTTATAGCAGGTAAATCCCTATGTCCATCACACAATAAAATTCAGGCCCTGCATTGTATTTTGATATTTATAAATGCCAATACCAGTTTACTCAAATGATAGTTGAGTAACGTCCTGATGGGTATACCAGTGTTTTAAAGCTGCTGCTACTGCTAAGCAATCTCTGACATTTCCTGAGTTTTGATGCTCATGTTAGGTGTCTCAGTCACTGTTGTTTTTTTCAGTTAATGAACTTATCCATGTTGTTACCAGGGCTGAGATGGAAATGCTTATCCATGCTTTTATCTTATCATATCTGGATTACTACAGCTCTCTTTCTACCTGCCTGAGTAAAGCTTATCTCATCTTGAGGCTGTTCAAGATGCAGCTGCCAGGCTTTAATTTCGTTCACACAAATAGACCTGCATCTCCCCAGTTTTCTTCTCTCTACATTGGATCTCAGTAGAATTTAGGATCTAGTTCAGAATTCTGGTACTCTCTTAGAGAGGTCTGCATGGTCAAGTGCCCCAATATATCATATACCACCTCAGGTCATGTTCTGAGCTCAGTTAGATGATCTTTCATTTTCTCATACCAAACTAAAGACACATAGGGATTATTTTATCCATTACAATTCACTGCTCCAAAGCTAGGGAACAGTCTTAAACTGATGTTGATCAGCAGAGTCTATTGAATTGTTGAAATGTCAATTTAAGGTGCATCTGTTCAAACAGGTGTTTGGGTAACTTTGCCGTCTTGGTAACTTTTCTATTGTCCCTTGTATTGTATTGTTTAATATGTCATTTTATTTTGTGTTTTATTGTTTAGAGCTTTTTGACTTTTGTCTGTGATAGGCACTTCATAAATTATTTTTTTTTTAATTTTACTTACTGTGGCAGAGTTTTTGGCAGGCAATGTGGTGGTGTGCTTAAGGTTTTAGACATCAGTCCCTGAGGTTGTGGGTTCAAATCCTGCTGCTGACACTGTGTGACCATCAGCAGGTCACTTCACCTGTCTGTGCACCAATTAGAAAAACAAAAGAAATGTGAAGAATTCCGTCTCCAGTGTTGTAAGTCACCTTGGGCGAAGGTGTAAGCCAAATACGTAAATGAATTAATATTTTTACATTCTGTCACAGAGAAAAGCACGGTATTGTTCACTCTAATAATGGAGGTATTTTTAATTTAAATCGGTTGAAAAGGATGTCTGGTTTTGACATGGTATCGAAAGATATCTAGTATCGTGAAATTTCACTGGTACTGAATACTAAAATTTTGGTATCATGACATCCCTAGTTCAAAGTGTTGTGAAATACTCGAACATGTCTCTCTTTTGTCAGTGTGTTGAAATAACCAATTTATATAATCCGGTCATACAGTCCCCTCTGTGTTCAGTTGTATGTCTTTAAGTACATTTCACAACAGTAGGCTGCATTTGTAGTGAAGCTGGTCTCTCATTGAGGGTTAAACATCTCTGTTGTCAGGCATAGTGAAGGCAAATTAAGGTACAACAGAAACAATTACGTTAGGATTGATGAATGAGCAGAATTTGTTCAACTGATAGGATAGGAATATAAGTAACAAACTGATAAAGTTTGCAGGTGACACCCATTAGATAATTTGGGATCCATTAAATCATTGCAGAGAGACATGGAGAGCATACAGGCTTGGGTAGATTTGTTGAAGATGAAATTTAATGTCAGTAAATGTAAAGTATTACACCTAGGAAGTAAAAATGTGAGATCTAAATACACAATGGGAGGTCTGAATATCGAGTCCACCTTATGAGAAGGATTTAGGAGTCATAGTGGACTCAACTGGCAGGCAGTGTTCAGAAGCCATTAAGAAGGCTAACAGAATGTCGGCTTATATAGCACCTTGTTGTGCGGAGTACAAGTCACAAGAAGTTCTGCTCAAGCTTTATAACACACTGGTGAGGCCAGTATTTTAAAATGACCTCCTCAAGAATATGGGGACACAGTTGGAAACTTGTTAAGTGTAAATTTCACACAAATATTAGAAGGCTGTTCTTTATACAGAGAACTAAAGACACTTGGAATAAGTGACCAAGTAGTGCGGTAGACAGTAAGCCTTTAGGGACTTTCAAAACTCGACTTGATGTTTTTTAGAAGAAGTGGATAGGACTGGTGAACTTTGTTGGGCTGAATGGCTTGTTCTTGTCCAGATTGTTCTCATGTGCTAATAATTGTTTTTAATGCAGCTACAGTGACTACATTTGCTAGCATTCTACCGTGTAGCTTTTTATTTCCCCCTTTTAAGAAACTATATTGTCCAAGTTCATTGTTTTGGATTTCATGGTAATGAGTGATTTGTTATCCTGCTTGTGAGTTGTCATTTCATTTAATTAGACTTGCAATGTGATACGTCGTTTCCTTATAATATGTTTTGCTTGTTATTTTTAAAGATGAACTTTTTGTGCAAGTGAAAGGGTTTCAATTAAGCCTTCCATTTATACGTATGTGTAGCTGCTTTTACCCAAATTACCAAAGTTCGGCAACTTTAGTTTGCTTCATGGGATTCTGGCAATAGCTCGACGCTTTGAAATGATTCCGCAGGCAAAATATCTTCGTTTTTAAAAGCTTTAGTTAAATTTCCAAGTAAAGCAGTTCACACAAAAATAGGGAAAAAAATTGATCAGTTTAAAGCTTATATATCTTGTTTCATTTCTTTAAGTTTTCCTTATACAGCTGAACCATTTCTAAATGGTTAGAAAACTGTATGCCTATCCCATTTATAAACTGCAAATGGGTCTTTCTGTCCATGCTAGCAATGGGACTATTGCAAAACACACAACGGCTTAATTAACACACTAATCTATACTAATAAAAGGCAAAGCACTGACTGACACAGACTCACTCACTCACTTCCCGTGTAGGTAGAAGGCTGAAATTTGGCAGGTTCATTCCTTACACCTTACTTACAAAAGTTAAGCAGGTTTCATTTCGAAATTCTATGCGTAACGGTCATAACTGAATCCTACTTACGTACTTATATACGTCCATAGCCTGCAGCTCGGTCGCCGTGTGAGGCAGAGTTGCGTCCCCCATCCCCACGCCTCCCACGTAATTGAGTGCCTGCCCATATAAGGCCATCCGTCACCAGCAATCCAATAGACACACTGCCGCTGGCGATGCCTAAGACAAATACAATTTTCGCGAGATACAAGTTTAGTGAGAAGACGCAAGGTATAAATGAGACTTTTCATCACTTTGTAACGGGGTTAAAATTGCTGGTGAAGGACTGTGCTTATACAAACGAAGATGAGATGGTCAGGGATAGAATAGTGTTTGACACAAACTCAGCAAAAGTGTGAGAGAAACTTTTAAGTGCCGGGTCTGAGCTAACATTAAATAAAGCCGTGGACATCGCACGAGATAGCACAAGCACAGCTGAGAACCTGCAATGCGTGTACTCCGAGCGGCTCACGTGAACTGACTGTGAACGCAGTACGCACACAAAAAGCAAGAGCTCCAAAGAGCGCTGAGCAAAAAACGTATTACACAATTGAGAAGGCAGCAAAAGAATATGAAGCGAGTGACGCATACAAGCATATTCATAAGTGCAGCTACTGCAGAAACAAAGCACACAGTGGAAAAAGTCAATGTCCAGCTAAAGGAAGACAGTGTAAAAAATGTGGTAAATTGAAGCACTTCGCTAAAGTGTGCAGGACTGGGAAAGGTAAACCTGTGCATGCAGTGTGTGATGTCTCAGATAAAGAGGAAGACTGTTTATTGATGCAGTAAGAATGGAACAACGCTCTGAATCTGAACAAGTCTTTGTAGATATATCAATAGGAAAGCAAGGTGTAAAGCTTACGTTTAAATTAAGTTCATAGACACGCTGCCGGTAAATATTCACAGGCAAATCCACAATTTAATACCGGGAATGCCTGTTAAACATCTTAGATTTATGCATACTGATTTGGGTAGTGAACACTTCGATGAATGAAACCTGTTATCTTTACAACAGTTGACAAACACGGAATGTAACTTGAACACAACACATCCTACAAATACGAACCTGATTGAAAGAAATAATGATAATCAAATCCTTGATGACAGCAACACTCATAACAATCACAAAACAATTACATTGACAATCATGTTACGTTATTTTTAAAATGTTTCCTTTTCTTTTTCATAACTTCTTTAACACACTACTTCTCCGCTGCAAAGTGTGGGTGTTTTGCTAGTATCACAGATAGAGCTAAGAAAGTTCTAGCTCATATTAACTTATAGGGGGTGAAAGGCTATACCACAAACTTTAGCTATGAAAGAAGATTATATTCTGTTCAGATTAAACAAACACTAGTATGGCTTTAACTTAAAGCATTAGCTTTCTAAGATTGGCTCTTACAGTTTGATTCACATAGTAGTTCATCTTTTAGAGTTCTGTTTTCATCTTTAAAGAAGCATTAGGCATCATTGGTGCAGCTATGGTATTTTTCTAATCATTCAAGAAGTATGACTTCATTATTTCTGATGCTTTGTACCATCTTATCAATTCCACAGACCATGACTGACATTGTGGGTAACCCGGAGGAGGAGCGCCGAGCTGAATTTTATTTCCAGCCTTGGGCTCAAGAAGCAGTCTGTAGATATTTCTACTCTAAGGTAACGTCACAGCACCAGGCTTCCTTATTGCCAGTGCTCAGGTTTTGTTTGCTCTTCAGTAGAATTCCACTCATTATAGTCCTAATGTAATGGTCTGTAACTCCTGTTCTGTCCTGCCTATGCATCTCCATTATGTCCCAATTTAGCCTTCACCGCCTCCTCTTTCTTTTCCTGTTTAGGTTCAGCAGCGAAGACAAGAGCTGGAACAGGCGCTGGGCATTAGAAACACATAAGCATATAGCACACATGTCCTGGCCCCTAATTGATGGGTGGAGAGTGGTCTCAAGAGAGTGGGGCTCGGCCAGTCATTCATGGGAACGGACCATTTCAGGGATACGCAAATTTGCACAGGCTTCGGTCAGTGGTGGTTCACACAGGTTTGGCTAGGTCCAAGGGGAAGTACGTTCACTTTCATTGGCACTCTTGCACACAGATGTTGGTGCAGAAGTGGCTCCATCTAGGATCAGTAGCCTGCTGTATGACAGGGAGAAGTACCAAGAACAGCAGCCTTACCTCTACCTTAGTTTTATTTGTATTTTAGTAGCTGCTGCTTGTTGACCTATCACTAGACTGTATGTCTTCACATTTGCAGAACAATTTTTGCGTCCCCTTACTTCTTATCCCCAAACCCCCCTCCCCATCCTGTAGACACTAAGTGAGAATCTTGCTGGGCAAGCAGTTTGAGTGAAACTTGTTAAACTGACATGGGATCCCCATTAATTGGGGATTACTTCTCATAGATTCTTATTTAAAGTTATCTTTAACATGTCCATTTTCTTTCTCCTTTAATTAACTAAAGTTCTCTATAGCCTTGCCCCCCTCTTCCTTTGTTTTTTTTAAAGCAGCTATTCCCAGAGCCTTATGCTTCACAGGACACACAGATAAGCCAGGGAGTCAAAATGTCATCACAGTAGTAGTTTTCCTCTGTGGAATACATTTAGCAGATATTTGTCCTGTTGCCCAAAAAAAGCTCTGGCAACCCTTTTGATCTCCATAACAGCCTTCATCACACAGCTCACCGCTCCCACGTTTGTGTTATGTGGCTGCTGAGAAATGGCACCACCTTCCGACACCAAATGAAAGCTAACAATGCAATAAGATCAGCCTTCAAGTTTCTGCTTTTTACACCAATTATTGCAAACAGCCCTAAACTATTAGGATCATCTCTAAAAAGTATGAATGTGAGGTCAACCTCTGAAGTCTCCTAACTACCTTCTCTCAACCAGTTGCTGTTTAGTTCAGGCCAGTTAGGTAGTTTGTGTGGCAGCGAAGGCCACTGCATAGGGTAGGACTCAAAAAAGTCGGGCAATTTGTAACCCCTGCTGTCTACATATTTATAAAGTTATGAGTTATTTGTAGGTGTAGATCCCCCCCTTCTAAACTTAAGGACCAAATTATTTTTCATCTGATTTGTATTTGCTGTATGTGTTACCCATGTTTTAATAAAGGCGACCATTAAAGTCTTTGTTTGGTTCTTAATTGCTTTTCTATGTAAGGAGGGTTCTCCCTTTTTCTGAAAAGATTTTTGGGGATGCAGATGCTTAGAGTATTTGCAGTGGGGCTGACCTGTTTGATTGTAGGTGGTTATTTGTAATTTTCCTAGGTTCTGCAACATGGCCAGGACATATTTGACTGAAACCATGTCTCTCTGTTATAAAAGAAAATCTTGAGGCGAGACTATTGCCAAGAGGTGTTTTTCAAGTCCTGCCCTCCTCTCAACCATTTCAGGTTAGCTGTCCTCACCCACGGTCCTCTCGCCTCTCAATCGTGTGAATGCTTTTGTCAGACAGAGTTCCTGCACTCTTGGCCCTTATAACTTTTTACGTTTTCCTCACTTTTAAGTTCCCAATAAAAGATCTATTTTGTCCAAATAAAATTCGAAAGTCTCAAAAAACTGATAATAAAGATCGCATTAGTGCTAACAAATCGGCAAACAAAATTATTACTCGGTGAAATAACGGAGCAGCGAAAAGAGATTGAATATGTGGACACAGGTGATATGACAGAAGTAAGCAGATATTGTTTGATTTTAAAGTTGAAGTCGGAGACTTGTAGATCCGTCTAATTTGTGTTGCCATCAGGGAAAAGTAGTGTTTCTTCCCAATGTAGTGGCGCATCCGCAAGAATTAAAACATTTGAGGGTTATGTCAGGAAGGGCATCCGGTGTAAAATCTTGTCAAATCCATATGCGGACAGATGATCCGCTGTGGCAACCCCTAACGGGAGCAGCCGAAAAAAGAAGTTGGTGAAAGTGAAATCCACAAACACTACAGGCAAAATATCCGAATCTACAATATTCTGATCGCGTTCGCATCATTCAATGCTGAAAACGTAGATTTACATGATTCTGGTCCATACGCTATGAGAATCTGTGGTCCCGCAACAATTAAAGCTACGACAATTTGGTCAGGTAGCATACATTTACATGATCGAATTTCAATTACCATGAAAGTAACAATCTGTTTAAATTGTACATCTGCTTCCCCATATGCAAGCGGCAGAGCTGTAAAGTGGCTAGATTCTAACACCCGCCCGGGTGTTTGTTGAGTGAAGCGAAAAAAGAAAACGAAATCTAAACGGACCAGATTAGCATGTGCTGTACAGTTTCTGCTGAGTGTTCGTTAGTTGTGCTAACAGCAGTCGTCATCTTTATACTTTGGCTAAACTTCATACATATCATTCATTCCTGGCTAAACTTCATACATATTATCATTCATTCCTTTAAGTGAATTAGGATATCTTTTATTTCCGTAAGTGTTGATAATGTCAGAATAATAGGTGAGAGACAGACTCATTTCAGGCTTCAGTACTTCACAATTTCAGTGGGTCAAAAGTTCCCTTACACTTTTAGTATTTTAAATGCTTAACTTTTGAATCAGATTCTTAGTCGCCTTCCACATAGCAGGAATTTTTGCCTACTCCTTCTGGCTGAACTAATGTACAATATTGTGTAAAAGTTTTAGACAGGTGTAAAAAAACATGCTGTAAACTAAGAGAGGAGAGGGTTAGGAGCAGGCACTGATACAGGGCATTGCCGCACCCACCTCACGACAAACCAACTCAGGATCTCGGTTTAGGACCCAAGTGCAACGTGTGACACCTCGGCACCACACTAGTTCAGATGGAGTGGAACAGAGTGAGGTTTTTTTTTTATGGTGACTGGAGTGCCAATTCTGCCACCAACCCCTAAGTTTTTCCCTGCAGGTTGGAGGGCCTACATGCAGGGATGGATGCAGATTAACGTCATACCTGGGACGGAGCAATTGCAGGTTAAGGGACTTAATTCTTACACAAATAGTAGTGTTAAATAGTGAATGAACTGAAGGGAACTCTAAATCAAATCAATATTCGGTGTGATGCACCTTTGCCTTCAACACGGCATCAATTCTTCTAGTTACACTTGCACAGCTTTTGAAGTCACTCGGCAGGTAGGTTATTCCCCTAACCCCAGATCTTCTGTGGACGTAGGCTGCCTCAGCTCCTTCGGTCTCTTCATGTAATCCCAGACACACACTGATGTTGAGATCAGAGCTCTGTGTGGCCCATACCGTCACTTCCAGGACTCTTTGCTCTTCTTCATGCTGATGATAGTTCTTAATGACATTGGCTGTATTTTTGGTGTCGTCATCCTGCTACAGAATAAATTTGGGGCTCGTCAGATAATAATAATGGATTAAGTATCTGCTTGTATTTCTCAGCATTGAGGACACCATTAATTCTGACAAAATCCCCAACTCCATTTTTTTTGTTTGTTCTTTATTTCTCCTTCTACAATTTCTCGTATTAGGAATGTGTTTTCACATATCTCTTGGGGTCAGCCATTGTACAGCGCCCCTGGAGCAATTGAAGGTTAAGTGCCTTGCTCAAGGGCCCAGCAGAGTAGGATCTCTTTTGGCAGTGACGGGAATTCAAACCAGCAACCTTCGGGATGCCGGCGCAGATCCTTAGCCTCAGAGTCACCACTGCTCCAGAAATGCAGCCTCAAACTTGCAAGTAACCTCCACCATACATCACTGTCGCCTGCAGACACTCATTATTGTACTTCTCTCCAGCCCTTTGGCAAACAAGCTGCCTTCAGCTACAGCCAAATATTTCAAGTTTTGACTCATCAGGCCAGAGCACCCACTGTCAATTTTCCGCATCCCACTACTTGTGTTTTCATGCATAGTTGAGTCACTTGGCCTTGTTTTCACATCAGAGGAATGGCTTTTTGGCCACAATTCTTCCATGAAGACTTCTCTGGACAGTAGATGGGTGTACTAGGGTCCCACAGCTTTCTGCCAGTTCTGAGCTGATGGTTCAGCCGGACATCTTCCGATTTCGAAGGGAAGTAAGCATGATGTGTCTTTTTATATGCCACACTAAGTTTCCTTAGCCGACCACTGCGTCTGCGGTCCTCAGCGTTGCCCGTTTCTTCTTTCCTTCTTCAAAAGAGTTTGAGCGGCACATCTTGAAACCCCAGTCTGCTTTGAAATCTTTGCCTGGGAGAGACTTTGCTGATGTGGTATAGCGACCTTGTGTCTTGTTGCTCTGCTCCTCTTCTACAACCTCACCTTGGTGTTCGTTGCCCAGTTTTAAGCCTCTTAAAGCAGCTGTTTCTGTTTCAGTCTACATATGAAAATGATGATCAGTAGCACCTGGTTGGTATATTTGGTTAATCATACGCCTGACTAGAATCCTACAAAATCCCTGACTTTGTGCAAGTGTACCTATAATACTTGATGCTGGTTTGAAGGCACTGGGGAGTCGTACCAAATATTGATTGGAGTTAAGATTGTTCTTCTGTTAGCTCACTTTGCATTTTGTAAACTGATAAAAATAAACAATTAGAATTTATACTTGTGAACGCAGCATTTCTTTCACACCTGCCCAAAACGTTTGTACAGCAAGGCAGTTGGGTTTGTGGGCCTCCCTACTCAGACATTCATTTTCAATTCAGCTCATACATTTTCTGAGATTTCACTCACGGCCACCCCAGTACTTTCACCTTGTTGTCTTTAAGCCGTTTCCTCACTTAGCAGGTATGCTTAGCTTCATTCTCCTGCTGGATGACAAATTTGCAAATTTTCTGTCTGATGTTTTGAGATGTTGCTTCCGAGAATGTTCAGAGAGTCCTCCTTTCCTCATAATGCCATTTAACTTTTACCAGCGAAGCATGCCCACCCCGTCACCTTAATTGTGATTCTCAGCTAGGACAGTGTTCTTTGGCTTAAAATCTTCAGTCTTCTTCCGCCATACATGGCTGTGGTCATCATGGCCAAAGAGTTCCATTTTTTTGTTTAATTTGACCACAGAATGCCAGTTTCTTAGTATTGGTGATCATCTGCAAATTTCAGTCTGATTTTTTTTTTTTATTGTCTCTCATGGAGTAGAAGTTCTTCCTTGTGCACCAACCGTTCAGGCTATGGTGATGAAGTGCTGTCTTAATGGTACATGTAGACACTTTGGTACCTGATACCTCCAACTCCTTTGTTGTTATCTCGGATTTAAGTTGAATATTTCACTGCAAAGTTCAGTCATCCTGGGAAGTTCACATTTGTGCCTGAATGGTGCAGTGTCTCTGCGGTCCATAGATATTTGGAGTTATGTATAACTGTTTTTATAGGATCTTGGGGTACCTCCGGTTGTTTGGAAATTTACTCCTGAGGAGGAAGTGGACTTGGTGAGGTCCATGGAGTTTCTTGAGATGTTTTCTCCGAGTTGCTTGGATTTTTTCCAAAGCCACAGTTGCACTGCCAGTGAGCTCAATTAAGACAATTGGCCAATCACAAGCTTGTCAAAGCCATGACATCGATATCTGTAATCTAAAAGGCTGTTTAAACAGACCTGTTACTTGGTATTGGTAGACTTTTGACCCAGTTTTCTTCTTCATCTTCTTTCGGGTGCTCCCATTAGGGGTCACTCCAGCGGATCATCTTCTTCCGTATCTTTCTGTCCTCACCATCTTGCTGTGTCACCCCCATCACCTGCTTGTCCTCTCTCATCACATACATAAACCTTCTCTTGGGCCTTCCTGTTTTTCTCTTGTCTGGCAGCTCTGTCCTTAGCACCCTTCTCTCATTATACTCGGCATCTCCCCTCTGCACATGATTTGTTTAAATAAAGGTTGAACTAAATCTGTATATTAGCTGTTATTTTCACATTACCATGTTAGAAATTGACAAGCGAGATCAGGCCATTCAGTCCAAGCTTGTTTGTTTAGTTGATAGCTAAGCTTTTCCAGTACTTCTTAAACTTGTTAGGAAGGCAGGCTCTATTGTAGGCACGGAGCTGGACAGTTTGACATCGGTGGCAGAGCTATGGGCGCTGAGCAGACTGCTGTCAATCATGGAGAATCCACTGCATCCACTGAACAGGATCATCTCCAGACAGAGGAGCAGCTTCAGCGACAGACTGAGGAGACCCCACACTATGTGACTCTTCAATTCCACCCGGGTGGGTAAACATTAACATTATACAAAGTTATTGTCTGTTATACCTTCATTGTTATCACTCCTTAATTTAATGTTCCTTATCAGTATGCTGCTGCTGGATTATGTGAATTTTCCCTTGGGATTAATAAAGTATCTATCTCTCTCTCTCTATCTCTCTAATTTAAAATCGGAGTGAATGGTAACTTGACACGTGTGGAGTTGTGAAGCATTGAGGTGAGAAGCCTTCAGCTCAGCGAGACTCAAACCTTTAGCCTGAACTGTACGACTTAGTAGCAGGTATCCCATCCTCTTTTCCAGGACTATAGAGTCGGAACTCAAAACCTTTGACTCCTACTCCTCGAATTCTGGGATGTCCAACTCCTTTATTTGTAGTGATACTAATATAAACTGCTCAAAAACAATTAAAAGAACACTTTGAAAATGCATCTGATCTCAATGGGATCAAAACAAATCCTGCTGGCTGTCTCTACTGCTCTGGACTAATATGGTGAAATGTTAGGAACTAAAGGATGGAAATGAAAATGATGAACCGACAGAGGGCTGAACTCAGACACCCCGAAAATCAAAGGGAGACAATGATGGGGCAGACCGGTGAGTCCATCTGGCAGAAATTTCATTACAGCAACTCCAAAGTGTACTCAGTAGTTTGTATGCCCTCTCTGTCTCTCTTCAATAGATCAGACATTACTTTTCATATCTACTGAATCTCCATCTTTTATCAAAAGATTTTATAAATTCATTCTTAACAGTTGGCTACAAAGATAAGTTAAAACCCATTTTAAATTTAATGCCCAATAAAAATGAGCACTGGAGAATCAAAAATCTTAAGTGTGAGCACACAGGGAAAACATACACCTGGCACAAGTTAAGAATTGGGAGACGTTTTCTGTTTTGGTAAAGTGGCACTTTGCCTAATAATAAATAATACTAATACATTTTATTTCTATAGCGCCTTTCCCAAGCTCAAGGCACTTCACAGAGTTTAAGAAAGAACGGCAGGGTATACAGTATATAGCATAGTACAAACCAGATCAATTAAATAAAGAAGAGTAAGATAGTAAATTCAGTTAAAAGCCTAACAGACACCATAATTGATGGTCTAGCGCACACACAGGTTACATGAGCATCTTGACATGGAGGTAAACTGAGAGAAGGATAATAAAGTCAAGTAGAGCTAAAAGCCTTCCTGAACAGATAAGTTGTTTTTTAAAAGACCTGATTAATTTTGGTAGGTCACTCCAGAGTCTGGGCACTCGCTTTACAGCTGAAGGCCCTGCTGTCACCCACGGAGTGTAGGTTAGTGTGGGGCACAACAAGATTACCAGAATCAGAGGACCTTAGTGGGCAGACAGGCACATAGTGATGGTGAAGGTCACTGATGTAGTTTAACGTGAGGTTATTTAAGGCTTTGTAGGTTATTAGTAGGATTTTATATTCGATTCTGTAAGACACGGGGAGCCAGTGAAGACGGAGCAGGATGGGTGTGATGTGCTCGCTGCTGCTAAAAAAAATAAATGGGTTTAAATAGAATATGTAGCTAACGCCAAATTAATTTTGTCTGCTCCGTTTAACCTTAAGTTAATTAGCTCACATAAAGCGTACCAGCATTTTTATTTGAAGAGTGAAAGTTGTAGAATGGCAAGAAGACCAAAAAAATGTAAAGCTTCAAATCATATTCATTTTGAATAAGGTCACCTCAGATAATTGGGTGATGGCAGTACAGACCATCCATCCATCCATTATCCAACCCGCTATATCCTAACTACAGGGTCATGGGGGCTGCCGGAGCCAATCCAGGCCAACACAGGGTGCAAGGCAGGAGACAAATCCCGGGGTGCCAGCCCACCGCAGGGCACACACACTAGGTATAATTTAGGATTGCCAATGCACCTAACCTGCATGTCTTTGGACTGTGGGAGAAAACCCACGCAGACACGGGGAGAACATGCAAACTCCACGCAGGGAGGACCTGGGATGCAAACCCGAGTCTCCTTACACACTGCATCACCGTGCCGCCCGTAAAGCAAAAATAAAGTTGGTTTAAATTAACGTTTGGTCACATACCTCTTTGCAATCAACATGTACAGAGGCTGCGACCCATCGATAAACAGACCCTTTGACTTCATTTGGCCGGCTCTGCCAAGCCTTTATGGCAGCCTCTTTCACTAGATAGATAGATAGATAGATAGATAGATAGATACTTTATTAATCGCAAGGGGAAATTCACATACTCCAGCAGCAGCATAATGATAAAGAACAATATTAAATTAAAGAGTGATAACAATGAAGTTATAACAGACAATAACTTTGTATAATGTTAACGTTTACCCCGGGTGGAATTGAAGAGTCGCATAGTGTGGGGTCTCCTCAGTTTGTCAGTGGAGCAGGACGGTGACAGCAGTCTGTCTGTCGCTGAAGCTGCTCCTCTGTCTGGAGATGATCCTGTTCAGTGGATGCAGTGGATTCTCAATGACTGACAGGAGTCTGCTCAGCACCCGTCTCTCTGCCACAGATGTCAAACTGTCCAGCTCCTTGCGTAGAATAGAGTCTGCCTTCCTCACCAGTTTGTCCAGGCGTGAGGCATCCCTCTTCTTTATGCTGCCTCCCCAGCACACCACCATGTAGATGAGGGCGCTCGCCACAACCGTCTGATAGAACATCTGTAGCATCTTATTGCAGATGTTGAAGGACGCCAGCCTTCTAATGAAGTATAGTCGGCTCTGTCCTCTCTTGCACAGAACATCAGTATTGGCAGTCCAGTCCAATTTATCATCCAGCTGCACTCCCAGGTATTTATCGGTCTGTACCCTCTGCACACAGTCACCTCTGATGATCATGGGGTCCATGAGGGTCCTGGGCCTTCTAAAATCCACCACCAGCTCCTCAAACCACCTCCTTACTTCAGGTGTAGGTGGTTTGAGTCACACCATTTAACAGAGTCTTTGATTAGGATCCTATACTCCTCCTCCTGCCCACTCCTGATGCAGCCCACCATACCAGTGTCGTCAGCGAACTTTTGTACGTGGCAGGACTCCGAGTCATATTGGAAGTCCGATGAATATAGGCTGGTGCTTCATTTGGGTCTTTTCTGACTTCGGTTTCCTATTCAGTTGGTAAAACGCTTTCTCAGTTGGGTTCATATCAGGAGGCTAACTTGGCCAGTCCATAACTTTCCGCTTGTTCTTACTGCGGAGTCCGTTGGTTAGGCAGGCAGTACGTCTGTGGCCTTTGTCTTGCTGTGTTCTGAGCCTTTGCCCAGAGCAACTGGAAACATTAGTTTGGATTTGAGAAGACATTGTTTTTGCTACCATCGTCATCATTTGCATCATCAATAGAGAGCACCGAGTCTGTTCTGGAAGCCGCAAAGCCGTGACGCTTTCTCCTCCGCACCTCACAGGTGTGCTGAGGATCGTTTGCGGCCTTTCTCTTTCTCCACACTTTTCCCTTCTCGTCACTCTGGTAAAGGTTAATATTTCCCTCATCTGTCCTGAAAACTGTGTTCCTCGACCCTTTCAGCTCATCTTTGTACTTCTTTGCAAATTCCAGTCAGGACTTTCCGATCTTGATGCTGATGACAGGTTAGCACGTTGTAGTGTATGCAGCTTCTGTATTCCTTTTCCTCTCCTGTGACTCTTGCACCCTTTTAAACTGTCTCTCATTTTCTTCTTTGGATGTCACTATAAGATTTCTCCTCACTGCTTCCGTCATCCGCTGCCATGGTGTTTTCTGGGACGGCCTGCTTGTTGCAAACTTTGTTGCACCCTCCAGGGGTTTGTCTTTAGTTTTTTTAAATATCCCATAGTGTGTTGGGTTTGGAATGCCGAGTTGTTTGCCGGTGGTTCTGACTGACATTCTCATTCTCAAGATGGCTTGCTTTTCTCTCACAGTCATTCATGTTTTGTACCTTTTTGAGCCCAAATGTAAACTCCAGTGACTTCAACCAACCCAAAAAGCAAGCAAAAGAAGATGAGGAGGTGACCTGATTGAAGTGTTTAAAAATCAGGGAATTCGTCCAGTGGATCGAGACGGTGACTTAACTGTAAGATGAGTTTGTCAAGAACACGGGGACACAGCTGGAAACTTGTGAAGGGGAAATGTCACACAAACATTAGGAAGGTTTTCTTTACACAAAGAATGATAGACACTTAGAATAAGTGACCAAGTAGTGTGGTGGACAGGAGGACTTTAGGGGAAGAATTAAAAGGACAGGACTGACGAGCTTTGGTGGGCTGTGCTCGTCCAGATTGTTCTCATGTTCTGACCTGACAAACTCTGAGCTCAGAGCATATGGGACAGCTGAGCAATTAGAATCACCCGTCAGTCATTTGTCCCCTAATGCTTCTTGGGGACTAAACACAACAAATGTCATTTTCTTCCAATATTGTTTATTATAAGTCAACCACTGCACAGATATAAAAGCTTAAATTCTGAAATTTGGTCTCATTTGTATTTTCACCAAGCATACGTATGAATATAACAAAAATAACTCCTATTAGCTCATTGCTTCTCATTATACGGGCTGGAGATGGTGGCACTGACCAGAAAGCAGGAGACAGAGCTGGAGGTGGCAGAGTTAAAGATGTTAAGGTTTGCATTGAGTGTGTGATGAGGATGGACAGGATTAGAAATGAGGACATTAGAGGGTCAGCTCAGGTTGGATGACAAAGTCAGAGAGGCGAGATTGCATTGGTTTGGACATGTGCAGAAGAGAGATGATGAGTATAATGAGACAAGGGTGCTAAGGATAGAGCTGACAGGGAAGAGGAGATGAGGAAGGCCTAAGAGGAGGTTTATGGATGTGGTGAGAGAGGACATGCAGGTGATGGGTGTGACAGAACAAGATGGAGAGGACAGGAAGATATGGAAAAAGATGATCTGCTGTGGCGACCCCTAACAGGAGCAGCTGAAAGAAGAATTAGAAGCCCATTGTTTGTCGCTGTATGTTGTTAGCACATGCAAGTAAGAATTCCTTCCCATTCGGTACATTTGACAATAAGGACCCTTTAAACCTATAACGTCAGTCGAAGTTAGCTGTGTAATGGCAGACTTGTTATTGGGCTGAATGGCCTGTTCTCAAAATTGCTTCGGTGTTTCTGACATTCTTTGCAGTTTCCTGAAGAAACATATTTGACTTTCATGACTGGGGTCTGTTTTTTGCTTCTACTCTGTTCAATGCTTGCATGGACTGGGAGTTTGTTGGGCAGGGTCGTGGGGTCCAGCAGCTGCTGAGTGAATAGAGATTCACTGATCTCGACTTTGCATGACGATGCTGCGATCTTGTGGAATCAATGGGCTCTCGAGAGACTGAGTGAGGAGTCTGAGTGTCCTGATAAAAACCAAGAGCCAGGCCTTTAATGACCTCTTGGGCACAACAGCAGTGAGTCTGTCTGCAGAGAGAGTGTCGACCTCGTCGAGAGGTTTATTTACCTCACGTCTCTGGTGACTCTTCCTATGAAGTCAATAGACAGATTGGGAGAGCATGAGGGGGTCATGAGGTCTATGGAAAGGGGTGTGTGGTGCTCCTGATATCTCTGTAAAATGATGAAGGTCTAAGTCTTTAGAGTCCTGGTGCTCCCTGGTTGTGAGACATGGGCACTATCCAGTGACCTGAGATGAAGACTGGACTTGTGTCTCTTCAGAGAATCCTTGGGTCCCGCTGGTTTGACTTTGTGTTGCTCATGGAGTCCTGAATGAGGCACATGACCAGCATTGCATTACAGTCATGTGGCGCGACTACCCGAGGGTGACCCAGCTCGTAGTATCCAAGCAGCTGGACCAGGCCAAGGGGATGCCCATGTAACAGCTGGCTGCGGCAGATAGAGGGTCATTTCTGAAAGGTGGGACTGCACTGTGTGTTTGCCTGGGGGGTTGCCAACCAGGATCCCGAGCAGTTTCATCATGTGGAGGATGCAACAACACGCTGTACCAGTGCCTGCTCCCCGACCTGACCTGACCTGTTATTGTCAGACTGATGGTGATGTGGAAGAGGCCCAGAGATGCTAAAAAGACAAAGGTGATGCTACTTGTTGGAGGATGAAAGGCCCATTTACTCCAAAGTCATCATTGGATGTAGGTTTCGCACAGACTCCATGCTAAAATTCAATTCACTCTGCAGTGTGAACATCACAGAATCAGAATCTGAGTTTAACTTGGTAGTGACTTTTGGACTCCTTCACCAACATGCAAGTAAAACACTTTATAAAAAATGCGATCTGAAGGGTTCGAAACATGCAGAGTCAGTTGGTCCCAACTAAAACTGATATTGGGCCAAGCAGTTTGAGTAACTGAGAGAGTTGGGCCACCGACACCCAACAGAGTGTCAGGTTTGAAAGGCACTATATGAGACAGATGGATACAGTAGATGTGAAGTGTAGAATATAATAGATAAATGTGAAAGGTGTTGCACTACACAGGGTGGCTTTACAGTTGTGAGTATACAAGGTCAGCAATTTGAGCACTTCTGAGGCTCTATGGCAGGCACGGAGCTGGACAGTTTGACATCCGTGGCAGAGCGACGGGCGCTGAGCAGACTCCTGTCAGTCATGGAGAATCCACTGCATAGTCTGAACAGGATCATCTCCAGACAGAGGAGCAGCTTCAGCGACAGACTGCTGTCACCGTCCTGCTCCACTGACAGTCTGAGGAGACCCCACACTATGCGACTCTTCACTTCCACCTGGGGGGGTAAACGTTAACATTATACAAAGTTATTGTCTGTTATAACTTCATTGTTATCACTCTTTAATTTAATATTGTGTTTATCAGTATGCTGCTGCTGGAGTATGGGAATTTACACTTAGATAGATACTTTATTAATCCTATCTATCTATCTATCTATCTATCTATCTATCTATCTATCTATCTATCTATCTATCCCACAAACTAACAAACAATTTAGAAATGTTCAGCGACATGTGGGGGACACAACAGGTACTGTGCGCTATGGATGGGGGTGAACTGGTGCTCAACTGGGAATGAAAAGTAATGGTAGGCATCAACAATATGTTTTAATTAATGTGTGGATAGGAGGAGTGTAAAGGGGGTGTAGTGGTGGTTGTCTGATATATACCTTTTTGTTTTATCTTGAATATTGGGATTGTTTGTCTTATGACTGTGTATATTGTTAATGTTCATAATCTAATCTATCTATTATGGTCATTTTAAAATAGTGCCTTTCAAAAATCTATATCTATCGATCTATTATATAGTGCCTTTCATATCTATCTATCTATCTATTTATTTATTATATAGTGCCATGTCTCTATCTATCTATCTATTATATAGTGCCATATCTATCTAATCTATCTATTATATAGTGCCTTTCATATCTATCTATCTCTATCTATCTATCTGTCTATTATATAGTGCCTTTCATATCTATCTATCTTTATCTATCTATCTATCTATCTGTGTATTATATAGTGCCTTTCATATCTATCTATTTTCCCCAAGTTCACCGTGCTGTTGAGACATTCTTTTGAATTAATAAAGTTGTTGTAATAATCATAACCTTCAGGTCTTGTTCCATACATACAACTGTAAACCTAATTTTGCCCACCCCATATAATACATATTTAACTGTACAATACATATGAAAGGTTTTTATTAAGGTTAGAAATTTAACAAACAGGGAGGAGACCATTCAGTCCATGGAGGATGTTTTTGTAGCTAACAGCTAAGCTGTCCCAGCATCTCTTCCAGGTTCTTCTTGAAGATTATGAAGGTTTCTGCTTCAGCTCCATGTCTTGGTAGTTTGTTCCCGTTTACCACAGCTCTTTGCCTAATAAAAGTGTCTCCTGACTTCAGTCTTAAATGCACTTCCCCTTCATTTCCACTAGGTGTCCTCAGATCTGATTCACCATTAAGCTGCATGAATGTTACTGGACCTCCCTTATCGATGCCTTTGAGGATTTTGAAGACCTGGACGAGTCCTCCACAAAGGCTCCTCTGCTCGAGACTGAACAGATTTAATTCTCCGAGTCTGTCAGGTATACTACTACAGTAGTACATATAGATAGCAAGTGTCAAAAGAGGTGTGAATTTGATTGATGACTTTAAGCCCCGCCCCAAATATGATGGATGACATCAAGCCCTGCCCCCAAATATGATTTATGAAATTTGAAAATATGATTTATGAAATTTGAACATATGAAATATGAAAATATTATTTATGTAAATATGAAACTATAAAAGTATGAAAATGTATTTATAAGCTATAAACTTAGGACACGTGGGTTTTATAAACATTAGGTTCAAAATTAATACTGTGAAATTAAATATACACTTATCTTGCAGTCATAGCTATGCTTATGTGTAACTTTCTGAAAATATTCACACCCCCGCGCTTATAAACTCACGACCTCATTTTATAAACATTAGATTCAAAATTAAATATTAATTAATTAAATACAAACATGTCTTGCCGTCATAGTTATGTGTAAACTTTCTGAAAATATTCACAGACCCGCTCTAAGATATAAACTCACAGCCACATTTTATAAGCACTAGATTCAAAACTAATATTATAAAATTAAATATACACTTATCCCGCGTGCAAAGCCACGCATATGTACGACTACATAAAAATGCTATAAAATATTCACACAACCGCTCTAAGTTATAAACTAATAGTAAGAAAATAAATATACCATCATAACTAAAATAACCCCAGCCACCTCAAACCAAACTAAACTAAAAACGGTTTTCACTCCATCTCTAAGTTAGAAGTTGACAACCACATCTTTATCTTTCCTGCACAGTCATAACTGAAATATTCACTCCCATCAAACCAGACTAAGTTACTAAAACGATTTTCACACAGCCCTAAAGTTAAAGTTCACGATTTTATTTAGCCATAACTAAAATGATATTCACTCCCAGCCCCCTCAAACTAAGATATAACTAAAAACAATTTTCACTCCCCCCTCTAAGTTATAAGTTCACCACAAGCGTCTTTATTTGATAAGCACTAGATTCAAAACTAATATTAAATATACAGTACACTTATCCTGCATGCAAAGCCACCTATATGTGTGACTTTCTAAAAAAAATATTCACTCCTAAAGTTCTAAGTTATAAACTCACCATACACGGCCTCATTTTATAAACATTAAGAAATTAAATACAGTATATACACGTCTTGCCGTTATACTGTAGCTATGTGTAACCTTCTGAAAATCTTCACAGACCCGCTGTAAGATATAAACTCACGACACACGACCTCATTTTATAAACACTTTTCATGATTTTTAGTCATGTATAGTTCTGCGTAGCTGTAACTGTCTTAAAAACTCTATAAAGTGAAATATTCAATTACCCGCAAGTGTGCCTCCTTTTATAAATCCGGGGAAATAAATTTTCTTTCACCGCCATGAGAACACATTTGGCCGTGAATTTTAAATGGAAACAAACTTTCTTTCACAGAACATGGATACCTCTGGTGTTAAACTTCAGTTGATCAATAGCAAGAACCACGAAGCCCCCTGCAAGACGAACACATTTGACCGCCAATTTTAAACACTTGGGAAACAAACTTTAGTGTTAAAATATTTATTGTAACAATTCATGCTTTTTATTTAATGAAATCAGAAAATCATACGATTATTAAACCAACCCCACACCATTCAAAGGGGTTTGAAAATATAAGTTGCCTTTAAAATTCATAAGACCCTGCTCTTTGTTATTCGTTAATCGGCTAAATGTCAAAGCCTTTTTACATACCTATGTTCTAAGAACAATATTATTAGACAAACTACTTCCTACTAACGATTCTCTCTTATATACCAAAATGCACAATGAACTTTAAAAGCTCACGAGAAAAGTTATTAAAACCTCCGCGTTGAGCACAGCGGTTTCTTGCTGTCTATGGCACTTGATAAAAAGTTATTTATATGGCGAGTACAAACACAGCTCTTTCCGATACTGTATTTCAGCCGCTTTAATCTTGTAAATATCAAAATTGATCTCGTTTCATATGGTTTGCATGTATACCCCTTTCCATCCACATCCATCCATCCATCCATCCATCCTCTTTACATCCATCCATCCATCCATCCATCCTCTTCCGCTTATCTGAGGTCGGGTCGCGGGGGCAGCAGCTTGAGCAGAGAGGCCCAGACTTCCCTCTCCCCGGCCACTTCTTCCAGCTCTTCCGGGAGAATCCCAAGGCGTTCCCAGGCCAGCCGGGAGACATAGTCCCTCCAGCGTGTCCTGGGTCTTCCCCGGGGCCTCCTCCCGGTTGGGCGTGCCAGAACACCTCACCAGGAGGCGTCCAGGAGGCATCCTGATCAGATGCCCGAGCCACCTCATCTGACTCCTCTCGATGCAGAGGAGCAGCGGCTCTACTCTGACTGAGCTCCTCACCCTATCTTTAAGGGAAAGCCCAGACACCCTGCGGAGGAAACTCATTTCAGCCGCTTGTATTCGCGATCTCGTTCTTTCGGTCACTACCCATAGCTCATGACCATAGGTGAGGGTAGGAAGGTAGATCGACTGGTAAATTGAGAGCTTTGCCTTACGGCTCAGCTCCTTTTTCACCACGACAGACCGATGCAGAGCCCGCATCACTGCAGATGCCGCACCGATCCGCCTGTCGATCTCACGCTCCATTCTTCCCTCACTCGTGAACAAGACCCGAGATACTTGAACTCCTCCACTTGGGGCAGGATCTCCCCCAACCCTGAGAGGGCACTCCACCCTTTTCCGGCTGAGGACCATGCTCTCGGATTTGGAGGTGCTGATTCTCATCCCAGCCGCTTCACACTCAGCTGCGAACAGATCCAGAGAGAGCTGAAGATCACGGCCTGATGAAGCAAACAGGACAACATCATCTGCAAAAAGCAGTGACCCAATCCTGAGTCCACCAAACCGGACCCCTTCAACACCCTGGCTGGGCCTAGAAATTCTGTCCATAAAAGTTATGAACAGAATCGGTGACAAAGGGCAGCCCTGGCGGAGTCCAACTCTCACTGGAAACGGGCTCGACTTACTGCTGGCAATGCGGACCAAGCTCTGACACCGGTTGTACAGAGACCGAACAGCTCTTATCAGGGGGTCCGGTACCCCATACTCCCGGAGCACCCCCCACAGGATTCCCCGAGGGACACGGTCGAATGCCTTTTCCAAGTCCACAAAACACATGTAGACCAGTCGGGCAAACTCCCATGCACCCTCCAGGACTCTGCTAAGGGTGAAGAGCTGGTCCACTGTTCTGCGACCAGGACGAAAACCACACTGTTCCTCCTGAATCCGAGGTTCGACTATCCGACGGACCCTCCTCTCCAGAACCCCCGAATAGAATTTTCCAGGGAGGCTGAGGAGTGAGATCCCAGTATAGTTGGTTACCCCTTTACATCAATTTTAAAATACACGTGGCTACCTAAGAAACGATCTCTCGGTAAAACATAACGTTCACATGATTTAAGCCCTTTCCAATTGATATCATTCATATTCAACTTGACCCTATAATGCTGAAGTCACCAAAAATCACTAGAGGCATAAAGCGAAATGTCAAAACAAAAAATGTACAGAACGTGTGCACCCCAACTGTAAAGCCACGCCCTTTTCTACATTACCGTGACGTGTCTCTCTGGTGGTGTGGTCAGGCTTTAGGGAAATGCCCGCCTCATTGTTAGTAAATAACAATTTAACCCTAAATGCATTGTCATTTAGATTCAAGCTATTATCACTCCAGCCTTTTGCTGGATTGTATGTTATGGTCACATTTTGGTGCCTAAGCTTTAACACTTCATTTACATTTAACCTTTCTTTAACATAACATTTTCTGTCTCTAAGAAGATATGTCCTAAATGTTATGTTTAAAGTACACTATATTTTTGGTGGTAATTGTCATCTTAACTTTTCCTGCATTATCCTGATAATATCCCTAATTAGCACAATTCTGGCAAACCACCGAATAGATCTGAGAGAATGCCATATTCAGGTCAACAAGGTATTACAAAGTATTACAAATTATGGCCACTACAGATGTAGTAAAACTTTCAAATGCTACAGGATCCTGGTTGTAATTTTTGCCATGCATTAAGGGAAGCCCACATTAAAAAAAGTGTGGAATGTTAAAGGGATTAAACGAAAATTTGCAAAATGGCCCCGATTAAAATATGCATAAAATAACAATTTACCAATACAGCGGCCATTCTGCATTGATAACATTTAGCCAAAAAACAAATGATGGATTTATAAAATGTATCAGAGTCTCTCTTAAATCTTGTTGACTGTAAATATGTCAGTTTGTGCACTTTTACCATTAGGGAAAGAAGGTAGCAGTACTGCCCCTATTTGTATAATGTTTACATGTTCTCTCTCTAGCCACAGGGGCTTTCTGCTGGTTTTTCACAAAAACATGTAAATCTGGTTAATTACGAGCTCTAAATTGGCCCTGTTTCCTGCAATGCCAGGAGCCCTAAATATAGTAGGTGGCATGCCTGACCTTATGCCTGACGCTGGCCTTGGATTAATCATGTTCACAAATGAACGTATGTACTTAAAAGGTTGGGTCCTCCACATGTTGGTTATGTTTATGCAATGCAAGTCTGATTTAGAATAGTTTTCCCCAAAACTGCAGGAACAGGTTCTGATACCACATCCTGAAAATGTATGGATGGTTGTGGCTTATTCAAATGATCCTGATAAAGAAAACCCAAGCCACTGTTTATTAATACTGTTTTCATATTACACCCAGATTCAGTCTGAGCAAGCCTAAAATTTCCTTTCCCGGATTAATCAATCCGAGCTAAATGCGTACAACCTTGGTGTAAAGAAAATTTGATGCTAATCAGATGTTTTTGCCTTCTGCATTATGTAGCATACCAAAAGTATTTGGGGAATCAGAAGTTCTAGTGTATCATGTAAAGTCAGGGAAAAATATAGAAGGCCCTGTCCTAAAGCTTTGTCACTGTGGGCCTCCACTAAACTATCTGCATTTACTGGAAATTTTGCTCTTCAAGCAGTCTGAGTTTTGTCAGGAGGAAGTTGGTGAGACACCCAGGATAAACAAATGAAAGCCATTGTACTTACCGTTTGACTATCGGCATACAGCTTAAGGTGATAGCCACTGACCCCTTCAAAACAGTGAACCCACTTTTTCGTTCGGAGCACTGTCCACCCACGTCTACCATTTTGAATGTCAGCTCTTTAAAGGTAAACATGTTTTCTACGACCCCAGTTGTCATGTCTCAGGACCGGAGAATGTCTTCAATGGTTGGGGATATAGTCAACCGCAGAAATGCGATCAAGGTCATTAAGATAGTAAGCCGTGTTATCCTCCAAGTGGCATTCATTGGAGCAACAGAAGCACTCTTGGAAACCTGGGTCAACCCCAGAGCCTCTTCATGAACCCCTTTGCTCTCAGCAGGACCAGTCAGTGCAAACAGCATCATAGGCTCTGTCAGGGTTGTGAATCTCAAATTTGAGGGTTGCCAGGGCTCTTATGATTCTTGTCAGGGAGTCAAGGGCTTGTACTCCATGCAGGCCTCCAAGTTAAAGCCACCATTGTGGATTATCTTCATATGCTTCACTATAGTGCTTTTTCCTGAATTGCTGGTGCCAAGGAGAAGAAGCTTGATCTCACGGCATTGCCGCTGACTCTCAGAGCGCAGGTGTCGGTCGATTCTGCGAGAACGCCGAGCGGCCTCCTTTTCCTCCGAGCTTTGACAACATCCCATGTTCATCCTGAGAGAGAGTTAGAGAAAGAGAGAAAGTATGCGTGAAGGAGGATGATGAAGCAGGGATACGTTTAGCTCTGCTGTAAGTGAGTAGACAGCCTTGATGACAGGTGCTGCTTCCCAGTCATATACAATGCATTGCTGCTGATGTCCTGCTCCTGACATACACACAACGGCCTTCCAACTTGCTTCTAGCACAAAGTTGCCAGACTGCAGAGCGGTCAGTTAGTGCTTCTTCTTTCAGCCAATATCATAGCATTTTCACATCCACCAAGCAAACTGGAGCACATTCCTGTTAATGGAACGATTTGCCTCTCCTCTGCTGTTCCACTGGGAACAGACAATCCCTTCTCCCTCCACCTCTGCATGGTTACTTCATGTCCTCTGTTCCAAATGTAAGGTGCACACGCTTATCCAGCCGGTTTCTGCTCACCTGCACGAGAGGGAAGTGGCCGTTAGCACGTAGTAGTACAAGTAGTACAGTTACGAATGTGATTTGCAAGGGTGAGAAAAATATTGTCTTTGACAAAATTGCCGTCAGAATTGCATTGAGCAGGAGTAGCTGTACTACTTGACAGTAACATCATTTTACCAAACATTCAGCCGAGTATCTTTTCCACCGCTGGTCTACATAGTACCCCGTTCTAAATGGTACAACTGTAGGATTGTAAACTGCAAATAGAGGTGCCATATCTCTTGAGGTGTAGTGCCAGAGCGTTAATCTGATACACAGACTGGGGTGGGTATGTTACTGTACTCATTGACTGTTTGTGAAATTAGCTTCATTAGGTTCTGAAAAGAAATGCACTCAATATATGTATAAAAGAAAAACATCGCTGAACTTCCGTTATTCAAGTGTCGTATTTCTAGGCCTAGCTGCCGTGTGGTGTGGCTTTTAATTATTTATTTATGTCACTCACAAATCTATCTAAAAGGCGCCAGCAATGTTTTTTAAGATTTACAGATTATTTTCCTGCTCTGTTGTTATGCATGCGAGTTGCCTCCATCAAGTGTCTCTCACCTCTCCACACCAACCAGATTGCCGTGCTAACGGCCACTTCCCTCTCATGCAGGCGAGCAGAAACCGGCTGGATAAGTGTGTGCACCTTACATTTGGAACAGAGGACATGAAGTAACCATGCAGAGGTGGAGGGAGAAGGGATTGTCTGTTCCCAGTGGAACAGCAGAGGAGAGGCAAATCGTTCCATTAACAGGAATGTGCTCCAGTTTGCTTGGTGGATGTGAAAATGCTATGATATTGGCCGAAAGAAGAAGCACTAACTGACCGCTCTGCAGTCTGGCAACCTTGTGCTAGGAGCAAGTTGGAAGGCCGTTGTGTGTATGTCAGGAGCAGGACATCAGCAGCAATGCATTGTATATGACTGGGAAGCAGCACCTGTCATCAAGGCTGTCTACTCACTTACAGCAGAGCTAAACGTGTCCCTGCTTCATCATCCTCCTTCACGCATACTTTCTCTAACTCTCTCTCAGGATGAACATGGGATGTTGTCAAAGCTCGGAGGAAAAGGAGGCCGCTCGGCGTTCTCGCAGAATCGACCGACACCTGCGCTCTGAGAGTCAGCGGCAATGCCGTGAGATCAAGCTTCTTCTCCTTGGCACCAGCAATTCAGGAAAAAGCACTATAGTGAAGCATATGAAGATAATCCACAATGGTGGCTTTAACTTGGTGGCCTGCATGGAGTACAAACCCTTGACTCCCTGACATGAATCATAAGACCCCTGGCAACCCTCAAATTTGAGATTCACAACCCTGACAGAGCCTATGATGCTGGTCCTGCTGAGAGCAAAGGGGTTCATGAAGAGGCTCTGGGGTTGACCCAGGTTTCCAAGAGTGCTTCTGTTGCTCCAATGAATGCCACTTGGAGGATAACACGGCTTACTATCTTAATGACCTTGATCGCATTTCTGCGGTTGACTATATCCCCAACCATTGAAGACATTCTCCAGTCCTGAGACATGACAACTGGGATCGTAGAAAACATGTTTACCTTTAAAGAGCTGACATTCAAAATGGTAGACGTGGGTGGACAGTGCTCCGAACGAAAAAGTGGGTTCACTGTTTTGAAGGGGTCAGTGGCTATCACCTTAAGCTGTATGCCGATAATCAAACGGTAAGTACAATGGCTTTCATTTGTTTATCCTGGGTGTCTCACCAACTTCCTCCTGACAAAACTCAGACTGCTTGAAGAGCAAAATTTCCAGTAAATGCAGATAGTTTAGTGGAGGCCCACAGTGACAAAGCTTTAGGACAGGGCTTTCTGTATTTTTCCCTGACTTTACATGATACACTAGAACTTCTGATTCCCCAAATACTTTTGGTATGCTACATAATGCAGAAGGCAAAAACATCTGATTAGCATCAAATTTTCTTTACACCAAGGTTGTACGCATTTAGCTCGGATTGATTAATCCGGGAAAGGAAATTTTAGGCTTGCTCAGACTGAATCTGGGTGTAATATGAAAACAGTATTAATAAACAGTGGCTTGGGTTTTCTTTATCAGGATCATTTGAATAAGTCACAACCATCCATACATTTTCAGGATGTGGTATCAGAACCTGTTCCTGCAGTTTTGGGGAAAACTATTCTAAATCAGACTTACATTGCATAAACATAACCAACATGTGGAGGACCCAACCTTTTAAGTACATACGTTCATTTGTGAACATGATTAATCCAAGGCCAGCGTCAGGCATAAGGTCGGCATGCCACCTACTATATTTAGGGCTCCTGGCATTGCAGGAAACAGGGCCAATTTAGAGCTTGTAATTAACCAGAGTTACATGTTTTTGTGAAAAACCAGCAGAAAGCCCCTGTGGCTAGAGAGAGAACATGTAAACATTATACAAATAGGGGACAGTACTGCTACCTTCTTTCCCTAATGGTAAAAGTGCACAAACTGACATATTTACAGTCAACAAGATTTAAGAGAGACTCTGATACATTTTATAAATCCATCATTTGTTTTTTGGCTAAATGTTATCAATGCAGAATGGCCGCTGTATTGGTAAATTGTTATTTTATGCATATTTTAATCTGGGCCATTTTGCAAATTTTCGTTTAATCCCTTTAACATTCCACACTTTTTTAATGTGGGCTTCCCTTAATGCATGGCAAAAATTACAACCAGGATCCTGTAGCATTTGAAAGTGTTACTACATCTGTAGTGGCCATAATTTGTAATACTTTGTAATACCTTGTTGACCTGAATATGGCATTCTCTCAGATCTATTCGGTGGTTTGCCAGAATTGTGCTAATTAGGGATATTATCAGGATAATGCAGGAAAAGTTAAGATGACAATTACCACCAAAAATATAGTGTACTTTAAACATAACATTTAGGACATATCTTCTTAGAGACAGAAAATGTTATGTTAAAAAAGGTTAAATGTAAATGAAGTGTTAAAGCTTAGGCACCAAAATGTGACCATAACATACAATCCAGCAAAAGGCTGGAGTGATAATAGCTTGAATCTAAATGACAATGCATTTAGGGTTAAATTGTTATTTACTAACAATGAGGCGGGCATTTCCCTAAAGCCTGACCACACCACCAGAGAGACACGTCACGGTAATGTAGAAAAGGGCGTGGCTTTACAGTTGGGGTGCACACGTTCTGTACATTTTTTGTTTTAACATTTCGCTTTATGCCTCTAGTGATTTTTTGTGACTTCAGCATTATAGGGTCAAGTTGAATATGAATGATATCAATTGGAAAGGGCTTAAATCATGTAAACGTTATGTTTTACCGAGAGATCGTTTCTTAGGTAGCCACGTGTATTTTAAAGTTGATGTAAAGGGGTAACCAACTATAGAGGGATCACACTCCTCAGCCTCCCTGGAAAAGTCTATTCGGGGGTTCTGGAGAGGAGGGTCCGTCGGATAGTCGAACCTCGGATTCAGGAGGAACAGTGTGGTTTCCGTCCTGGTCGCGGAACAGTGGACCAGCTCTTCACCCTTAGCAGAATCCTGGTGGGTGCATGGGAGTTTGCCCGACCGGTCTACATGTGTTTTGTGGACTTGGAAAAGGCATTCGACCGTGTCCCTCGGGAATCCTGTGGGGGTGCTCGGGAGTATGGGGTACCGGCCCCTGATAAGAGCTGTTCGGTCTCTGTACAACCGGTGTCAGAGCTTGGTCCGCATTGCCAGCAGTAAGTCGAGCCCGTTTCCAGTGAGAGTTGGACTCCGCCAGGGCTGCCCTTTGTCACCGATTCTGTTCATAACTTTTATGGACAGAATTTCTAGGCGCAGCCAGGTGTTGAAGGGGTCCAGTTTGGTGGACTCAGAATTGGGTCACTGCTTTTGCAGATGATGTTGTCCTGTTTGCTTCCTCAGGCCGTGATCTTCAGCTCTCTCTGGATCTGTTTGCAGCTGAGTGTGTAGCGGCTGGGATGAGAATCAGCACCTCCAAATCCGAGGATGGTCCTCAGCCAGAAAAGGGTGGAGTGCCCTCTCAGGGTTGGGGGAGAGATCCTGCCCCAAGTGGAGGAGTTCAAGTATCTCGGGGTCTTGTTCACGAGTGAGGGAAGAATGGAGCGTGAGATCGACAGGCGGATCGGTGCGGCATCCACAGTGATGCGGGCTCTGCATCGGTCTGTCGTGGTGAAAAAGGAGCTGAGCCGTAAGGCAAAGCTCTCAATTTACAGTCGATCTACCTTCCTACCCTCACCTATGGTCATGAGCTATGGGTAGTGACCGAAAGAACGAGATCGCGAATACAAGCGGCTGAAATGAGTTTCCTCCGCAGGGTGTCTGGGCTTTCCCTTAAAGATAGGGTGAGGAGCTCAGAGTAGAGCCGCTGCTCCTCCGCATCGAGAGGAGTCAGATGAGGTGGCTCGGGCATCTGATCAGGATGCCTCCTAGACGCCTCCCTGGTGAGGTGTTCCAGGCATGTCCAACCGGGGAAGGCCCAGGACACGCTGGAGGGACTATGTATCCCGGCTGGCCTGGGAACGCCTTGGGATTCTCCCGGAAGAGCTGGAAGAAGTGGCCGGGGAGAGGGAAGTCTGGGCCTCTCTGCTTAAGCTGCTGCCCCTGCGACCCGAACTCAGATAAGCGGAAGAGGATGGATGGATGTAAAGAGGATGGATGGATGGATGGATGGATGTAAAGGGGTATACATGCAAACCATATGAAACGAGATCAATTTTGATATTTACAAGATTAAAGCGGCTGAAATACAGTATCGGAAAGAGCTGTGTTTGTACTCGCCATATAAATAACTTTTAATCAAGTGCCATAGACAGCGAGAAACCGCTGTGCTCAACGCGGAGGTTTTTAATAACTTTTCTCGCGAGCTTTTAAAGTTCATTGTGCATTTTGGTATATAAGAGAGAATCGTTAGTAGGAAGTAGTTTGTCTAATAATATTGTTCTTAGAACATAGGGATGTAAAAAGGCTTTGACATGTAGCCGATTAACGAATAACAAAGAGCAGGGTCTTATGAATTTTAAAGGCAACTTATATTCTCAAACCCCTTTGAATGGTGTGGGGTTGGTTTAATAATCGTATGATTTTCTGATTTCATTAAATAAAAAGCATGAATTGTTACAATAAATATTTTAACACTAAAGTTTGTTTCCCAAGAGTTTAAAATTGGCGGTCAAATGTGTTCGCCTTGCAGGGGGCTTCGTGGTTCTCGCTATTGATCAACTGAAGTTTAACACCAGAGGTATCCATGTTCTGTGAAAGAAAGTTTGATCCCATTTAAAATTCACGGCCAAATGTGTTCTCATGGCGGTGAAAGAAAATGTATTTCCCCGGATTTATAAAAGGAGGCACACTTTCGGGTAATTGAATATTTCACTTTATAGAGTTTTTAAGACAGTTACAGCTACGCAGAACTATACATGACTAAAAAGCATGAAAAGTGTTTATAAAATGAGGTCGTGTGTCGTGAGTTTATATCTTACAGCGGGTCTGTGAAGATTTTCAGAAGGTTACACATAGCTACAGTATAACGGCAAGACGTGTATATACTGTATTTAATTTCTTAATATTTATAAAATGAGGCCGTGTATGGTGAGTTTGTAACTTAGAACTTTAGGAGTGAATATTTTTTTTAAAAAGTCACACATATGCGTGGCTTTGCATGCAGGATAAGTGTACTGTATATTTAATATTAGTTTTGAATCTAGTGCTTATCAAATAAAGACGCTTGTGGTGAACTTATAACTTAGAGGGGAAGTGAAAATAGTTTTTAGTTATATCTTAGTTTGAGGGGGCTGGGAGTGAATATCATTTTAGTTATGGCTAAATAAAATCGTTTTTAGTCAAGGCTGTGTCGTGATCTTGTAACTTAGTCTGGTTTGAGGGGGTGAATATTTCAGTTATGACTGCAGGAAAGATAAAGATGCGTGTCGTGAACTTCTAACTTAGAGACGGAGTGAAAATCATTTTTAGTTTAGTTTGGTTTGAGGTGGCTGGGGTGAACATCATTTTAGTTATGACGGTGCAGGAAAGACCCGGGTCGTGAACTTATAACTTAGAGCAGAGAGTCCCTATCGTTTTTAGAAAATTGTATATTTATTTTTAGTGGGGTGTTCGCAGAGACAGTGCTGAAAAGTGTGTTAAGAATTTTAGTAAAAATCAGAAGGAGTGTATATATTCTTAATCGCTTTGATTCGGGGTGAGAATAAGTATTTTACTTTATGATATAAAAAATAGAACACGTTTAAATTAGATTAAGACTTTTGTTAATTGATAACATGAAGGGCGCCGACTCCCTGTGGGGACCTAATTGCTGCAACGTCTGGTTGATGCCTAAAACAGCCGGTAATCAGAAAGGCCCTGGCTTGTCACGGCCTGGTAATTAAATTAAGAGACAGGCCGTGATCGATCATATTTGGCGCATTCCGATGGGGGAGGTACGTAATTGAAAAACACGTCTTTTAGCTTAAGTTTTTTGAACCTGTGAAATTTACAAAGAGGCGCTCAGACATTTGGAGTGGCCATGTATTTTCGTGCTTTTGATTCTAATGCAACTTATAACGTTTTTAGAAATTTGTATATTTATTTTCTTACTATTAGTTTACAACTTAGAGGGGAGAGTGAAAATCGTTTTTAGTTAGGGCTGTGTCGTGATCTTGTAACTTAGTCTGTGCAGGAAAGATAAAGACGCGCGTCGTGAACTTCTAACTTGGAGGCGGAGTGAAAATCGTTTTTAGTTACCGCTGTGCCGTGAGCTTAGTTTGGTTTAAGTTGGCTGTGTCGTGAACTTATAACTTAGAGGTGGAGTGAAAATCGTTTTTAGAAAATGTTATTTTCTTGTATGGGAGTAGCATTTTTAGTGGTGCGTGTTTTTCTTTGTCCTGCCTATGTTGTGGTTGTCAGCTTGTTGAAGTAAGAAGGAAAGTGAATATAAACCATTGATTAGTTCTTTTATTTGATCATTTACTACCACTTGCCCGTCTGGGAAGGGATATTACAGTATATTTATTTTCTTACTATTAGTTTATAACTTAGAGCGGTTGTGTGAATATTTTATAGCGTTTTTATGTAGTCGTACATATGCGTGGCTTTGCACGCGGGATAAGTGTATATATTTAATTTTATAATATTAGTTTTGAATCTAGTGCTTATAAAATGTGGCTGTGAGTTTATATCTTAGAGCGGGTCTGTGAATATTTTCAGAAAGTTTACACATAACTATGACGGCAAGACATGTTTGTATTTAATTAATTAATATTTAATTTTGAATCTAATGTTTATAAAATGAGGTCGTGAGTTTATAAGCGCGGGGGTGTGAATATTTTCAGAAAGTTACACATAAGCATAGCTATGACTGCAAGATAAGTGTATATTTAATTTCACAGTATTAATTTTGAACCTAATGTTTATAAAACCCACGTGTCCTAAGTTCATAGCTTATAAATACATTTTCATACTTTTATAGTTTCATATTTACATAAATCATATTTTCATATTTTCAAATTTCATAAATCATATTTGGGGCGGGGCTTGATGTCATCCATCATATTTGGGGGCGGGGCTTTAAAGTCATCAATCAAATTCACACCTCTTTTGACACTTGCTATCTATATGTACTACTTACTACTGCTATATAATCCATCCATCCATTATCCAACCCGCTATATCCTAACTACAGGGTCTGCTGGAGCCAATCCCAGCCACCATAGGGCACAAGGCAGGAAACAAACCCCGGGCGGGGTGCCAGCCCACCGCAGGACACACACGCACACACTAAGGACAATTTAGAATCGCCAATGCACCTAACCTGCATGTCTTTGGACTGTGGGAGGATACCCACGTAGACACGGGGAGAACCTGCGAAGCAAACTCGGGTGTCCTAACTGTGAGGCAGCAGCGCTACCACTGCGCCACCGTGCCGCCATACTACATAATCATTAAATGTAAAAGATATTCTACAGGTATATAACAGTGCATTTCAAACGCTGGGTCGTGATCCATTTTTGGGTTGCAGGCTCCTGCCGGTGGGTTGCGAGTTGCCGTTGTTTATAATGGCTGTGGGTCACAAGTGAGTCATGAAAGCTGTGCTCGACCTTCACTATATATAATGTGATACATGATACATGATTTTTTCTTTGAATTGTTTTATTTCATTAGTTTCACTTTTATTTCAGAACTTCTGTAAAAACAAAATCTGGAATTTTGCGAGTCCCAATATGCTGAATCTTTTTAATGAGGTCCATGAGACGTGTTAGATAGATAGATAGATACTTTATTAATCCCAAGGGGAAATTTACAAATTTTAATGTTTTGCCAAATGTTTAATGACTTTGTACCCTAATTCAGGACAGGTTTCTCTGTTTAAATTTCAGCACAGACAAAACGATCCACATCATCAGCAGTTAATATTTTTTTTTTTGCACAGTAACCAATAAATGCATGTGAGGTAAATCCTGTTTTTGAAATTTTCTGACTTAAACTTCAAAGCCTTTCCATACTTCTGACATATCACCTACTGTATGTCCATATATTCGATCTCTATTCGCCTTTTCGTTATTTCTCCGCGTAATAATTTCTCTTTCTTTGATCTAATGCGATGTTTACTTTCTTTGTTTTGACGCTGGCGTTTTTTTCCTACTTTCATATTCTGTATCTTTCTCCACATGTGTATTGCGCCTATGTTTTTTTTTTTTTTTTTGAGCCTTTCAAATTCCACTGCTTTCATAAATCTGTAACCTGCTCTGTCTGTATGTGTATAGCGGCAACGTTTGTGAACGTCTTTATGAAGTTCTACTTTGTCTTTTACTCTCTGTCTTTTAATTCTGATCCCGATTGGATGTGTTTTGTTTCAATTTCACTTGTTCCAGGATGATTATTACTTTCCTTATTTTCTGAATTTGCACCCAGATTATTCTTTCTCTTTTGCATTTTTTTCTATCCAACGCTTTTGAGTCTCTTTTTTCTCCACACTGCTTTCTTCTTAGCTTCGTCGTCTATGTTTCATTTATAACGTATGGCCCTTATAAGCTTTATATGCGCTGAGAGCTTTGGATCTGCGTGTGCTCAACGCCTTTACACGACTGGGTTTTTTGCTGTCTAAGGTCTTATTTGGTTGTAAGTATGGCGTGTGTTGCAAGAATCTCATGTTCTGCGTCATCGCGAGACGGTCCTGGGTCAATCTCTTGGCACAAAGTCTCATGTTTAAGGTCCCTGCGAGACGCTCCGTGGCCAATCTCTTACGTCTCGTGGGTCTTTTAAATGTCTTCCGTGATCTTCACATGAACATCACGTCTCGTTTCCTTAGTGTTTCTCTCCAGGATTTTTTTTTTTATAATAGAGAGAGAGAGATATGAAAGGCAGTATATAACATATAGATATTAATGGGGGCTGCTACAGTATATAATATAAAACGTGAAAGGCACTATATACAGTAAGTAAGACAGATAGATGTGAAGAGTGCTGTTTTATATAATATGAAACGTGAAAGGCACTATATAAGTAAGATAGACAGATGTGAAGAGTGCTGTTTTATATAATATGAAACGTGACAGGCACTATATAAGAGATTGACAGACAGACATGAAAGCTCCTCCTGTTTCAAACAGACCACCAACCCGTTTTAATCATTATCATTATTATTATTATTAAATAATTGTCATTATTAGTGTATAAATGGATATAAATAATTGCATGTAAACGATTCTCCAAAATCTGTTGTATGTAAACGATACTGTTTTAAACGTTATTGTTTTTTCATCAGAAAACCCTGTTTCCACGTCTACCTGTATTAGTTTAAATGACACTTTTGCCACTCGCAATAGGGCCGACGCGCTGACGTATCGTGTCAACTTGGCAACACACTGAATGCGGCGTCTAACTATATATGTCTATATATAGCGGGTTGGACAATGACTGACTGACTGACTTTCACTCCTCAAAGTTCTGAGGGCGGGTTCTAGCGAGTGCTCTGGTTTAATTGGTGAATAGCCGGCATAATGGATTTAAAATTCTTCAGTCATCAAACAGCAGACACTTCAGATTAGAGCGCCTAATGACGAACTCCGAGTTTATAGAATTAATGTCGTTGCTTCGCACAGCATTTCTGGGTAACTTTTTCTTGTCCTCCTTTCTGACGCGTACAGTGCCAACCCGCCAGATATGAGCATGCGCAGGAGCCACATGCGTCTCATTTCAAGTTAAGCACATACGCCCACACTGTGTACGATTCACCAATCAAAAAACGGTACTCGGTAGAACCGGACCTCTCATCTTTGACGGGTGAAAGTGACAGTTTAAAATTCAAGCCACATTTCATGTTGCATTTGGAGGAAACGTTGCATGGGCGGATCTGAAATCCTAACCCCGCCCTATATCTGCACACGCCCCCAAACACCCGAGCTCCGTCACTGCCCCATCCCGCGTCCCGCGTCCCGCAGCAAGTTGGAATATTACAGCCATAACTAA